>NW_024580666.1:7174931-7374914 GCF_017639235.1 Corvus kubaryi | reverse complement strand
CCCCCCTCCGCCGCCTTCCTTGTGCGCATGCGCCCGCGCGCCGCGGGGTCGTCCCACAACCACAGAGACACGCAGACAGGCGCGGGCACAGAAACACACGGACACCCTTCCGTGCCGCGCTGGCGGCTGCAGCGAGTCAGAATCCCAGAGTCAGTTGGGTTGGAAAAGAGCTCTGAGATCATCGAGTCCAACCTATGTCCGGACACCATCCTGTAAGGTAGAGCACGGCACTCAGTGCCAGGTCCAGTCTTTCTTTAAACACCTCCAGGGACCGTGACTCCACCACCTCCCTAGGCATCACATTCCAATACCTAGTCACACTTTCTGTGAAGAAATTAGTCCTAATGTCCAACCTAAACCTCTCCTGGCGGTAGTTTAGATACTGTACTCTCATCCTATTGCTAATGAGAGAAGAGACCGACCCCCAGCTGGCCACACCCTCCTTTCGGGCAGTTGTAGAGAGCGATAAGGTCGCCCCTGGGCCGCCTCTTCTCCAGGCTAAACACCCTCAGCTCCCTCAGCCGCGTGTCCTCACAGGACGTGTGCTCCAGACCCTTCATCAGCATCGTTGTGTTTCTCTGGACACGCTACAGCACCTGCGTGTCTTTCCTGAATTGAGGGGTCCAGAATTACAGTACTCAAGTGCAGTCTCACCAGTATATAGAGGGAAAATCACTGCCCTGGTCCTGCTGGCCACATTACGCCTGATAAAGGCCAGGATGCCATTGACCTTCTTGGCCACCCGGACACACACTGGTTCATGTTCAGCTGCTGTTGACCAACACCCTCAGACCCTTTTCTGCTGAGCACCTTTCCAGCCCGTCTTCCCCCAGCCTGTAGCGCTGCAGGGGTTGGTGTGACCCAGTTGCAGGACCCGGCACTTGTATTGTTGAACCTCCCACCATTGGTCGCCGCTGACCGATCCAGCCTGTCTTGCCCCGCGCTGCGGCTCGGCCCGGTCCGGCCCCCACAAGCACCGGTGGCTGGAGCGGAGCGGGGAGAAGCAGCATCCCCGCTGCCCGCCTTCCCAAGCGCACACACGGTTCGGGCGGGAGTGGGAAGGGCGCCGCTGGCTCCTCGCTTTGGACAGTCGCGCTGCGCCGGGGGAACTACAGTTCCCATCATGCCACGCGGCGGGCGCGGAGCCTGCCGGGACTTGTAGTCTTGGGGAGGACACATGTGGGCGCCCTTCTTTTGGGCCTCAGGGGCAGTGGATTGACTGGCCTTTCCCTCGAAACTGGAGAAGGGAAAGCAAGCCTGGGTGGTGGGTCCCAGGGACGCTGGTGGCTCTGACACGGGTCAGCTGCTCCCATGTACCCTCGTTGGGACGGCTGTGGTCCAGTCCAAAGCGACCCAGGCACTGATGTGGATGGACCTGACCCTCTAGCTTTGAAAACAGCCAAAAACACTAATGTAGGAAAATTGTCGTTACATGAAGCCTTAGGAATATTAACAGAAACTAAATGGGCCTGTTTAGTCTAGAGAAGACTGAGAGGGGATCTAAGTATCTCAAAGGTGGGTGTCAAGAGGATGATGCCAGACTTTTTACAGTGGTGCCCAGTGACAAGACAAGGAGCAGTGGCCATAAACTGAAACACAAAAAGTTCCATCTCAACATGAAGAAGAACTTTATGTTAAGGGTTGGACAGCATTGGAACAGGCTGCTGAGGGGGGTTATGGAGTCTCTCTTTCTGGAGTCATTCAAAACCCACCTGGATGTGTTCCTGTGTCACCTGCTCTAGGTGACCCTGCTTTGGGAGGGGGGACCCGATGACCTCCAGAGGTCCCTTCCGACTCTAAAATTCTGTAATTCTGTGAAAAGTTGAGAGAGATTGAGCTCTTGCAAAACCTGAATGAAAAATAAGAGCCATTATTTATTAGTAGGCAGGAACATGAGTAGTTTGCCATCCTCCTTGCTAACACTTTTTGTCAGATACAGTGTTGTCACAGTGGGCTTTTTCATTAGTACCATACTTTCAAGCAGATGGTGTATCCTGGGGTATTAGAATACACCAGTAACAAACAAACAAGAAAAAACAGTAAGACAGCCAAATCCACCCAAACCTTGATGATTTCTGTGTCCTAAATCTGCTTCTGAGGAATATGTGAGTTTGTATTCATGCAAGGTTGGAGTACAGGTGATGGAAATTAAGTCAGAAAGATTAACACATTCTTTCTCTCTTGCAAAATCTGGTGTAGCTATGCTAAGGACATGTGTAGGGACATAACAAACCAATTGAAAAATATGTCCTGATAATAAATACATTGAGAGGACTTTAATGGTTTGCATTCAAAATCAGCTCTTCATAGTAATACTTATGGATCACATAATTTCTTTGGTGAATACCTCTAGTTCAGCTGAGCCATGAAGGAAGGGCTGTGGGGCCACTGGGCTGGGGGGACCCTCTGAGTAATTTAGGTTCAGGTTCTGCCTTGGCTCTGGCAGAGCCTCCACCCTCCATTTCAGCTGCCTGCCCCTCTTCCAGGCCTGCCACCATCATTCCTGTCTACTTAGGGCTTTTCTCCACACCACTGTTGTCAACACCTGTACCCATGTGGCTTTTAGTACCATCACTGACTGAAGAACAAACAAGTAAAAAGTGCTCTAGAAAAGCACCTTGGAGCAGTTTTACCTGACTGGAATTGGCTTCAATAGGTGGAGTTACATGGTCTATGTGTGAAAATGTCACTGGAGCTCTGCAACTACTCTGGCTGCAGGTTTTTTTTGGACTTACTTTATGATGCACATAAAACAGCATCTTAAATGACATCTTTTATTTACAGTACAATATTTAAAGTTGTTATCTGGTGGTCTGCTGGACTTTGTTAACAAAACCAATGTTCCACTCTGTTTATGCATTCTTACCCCTGGGATCTGGAAGATAAACTGGAAAACAGAGGTTTTTCTTCTTCTGTGTTAACACAGAAGAAGAATGTTAACTCTGTTATCTTCACTCTTTCTCTGTTTCTGTTCATGAATCAAGCAAAGATTAAGCCATAGTGCACACTTCTCAGAAACAGTAATTCAGCTCCAGAATTGCCTGCTGCTTATGTACCAGAAGAATTGGGTCTCAGCTTGCAAAAAATCAAGACATGGAAAATGTCTGCAAAATGCTGAATGCCACAAAAGTTCCTGTCTTTTCTCCTTTTCATGGGGTTAAAACATAACAGTAAAGAGTACAAATGCAAAAGAATATTGTTCTGTGCAGATTTAGAAGACAGAAGTATCTCTGTTGTCTAATTCTTCTACATACCTCTTGTTTAAGAAAAACAGAAGTTTGGATCTCTCCTCAATATGATAACAGGACTTACAGGTTTTCCCATGCAAACCCCTTGTTAGACATGGCTGTGCAGTAGATGGGACTGACATCAGGGGGTGTGCAGGGGTTGGGGGAAGACTGGGTTGATACTTATCAGCAGCATATTGAGAGGCAGTGAATGAAGCACAGGGCACAGCCCCAAGCTGTGGGGGGTGTCACATCATCACCAAGGCTGCAGAGGACCCCACTAAGGCCACAGTTCAATTTCCAACTTGAAACTGTTTTTTTAATATGGTCTGTGTTTTTGTTTGAACACATTTTGAACCTTAATAATGCATTGATCTGTTTTATTTCATTTAGTATAATTTCTGATCTAATGCTTCTATTTCCAGTCTGCATCCAGACTGATGTAATTTTTTTATATTAAAACAACACCTGTGCTGTTGATCATCAATGTCTGGCAACCTTCTCCAGCATCTGATTAATTTAATTTCATCACCTCACAGCACAGCTCAGGAATGAAACCTTGGATCTATCGCAGTCAATAGAACTCCTGTCACTGATTTCAGTGAGATAATAATGTCATTCCAGAAGTGCCTCTAGTGTATTCATCACTGCTTGCAAAAGGATAACATTTGCTTAATCTGAGGTCAACATTTGTCCTGTGTATTTGTAGATCTTGATGTTTTTCACTCTGCAAATTCAGTATTGTTGTTATAATATCTCAGTTTGGAAATAGTTTGACATTTTTCAAAACTATTGGCTATTAAATATTAAATAAGCACTCTCTGTACCTGAGAAGTAATAGACTAGATTCAGTTTTTTAATAGTTTTTTCCACTGTTTATTGTGCAGGTTGTTTGCTCAGTCCCATCAATTCTGATCTTGAAAATGTCTTGCAATAAAACAATATCACAACCTTCTTTGCCAGTTCTTGGTGTTATTGAGACTGTCAGAAAGAGTAACCAAGTGCTGCATTACTTGTGTTAATGAGAAAATTCTAGATCTCACTCAGTGAAGTATCTCATCTTCATGAAGCATCCTGCACTGCTAAGTCAGTGAATATTGCAAAATGCAACTGTATAAAGCTAAGAATATGTTCCAATTTCTCTTTAAGGAAATACCTGGCTTTTTCGTGCTGCTGTTTTTCTTCTGAAATACAAAACTGTTCATAACAGCAGGCTCTAGTTATCATTTACTTGAATGCTAAAGGTCCATATATAATTTCAGGCCCGCTTGTTATATTGTAAATCAGAGGTTAAGTCACAGTCCATACCATTACTGAAGATTTATGGCACTATTCAAATGTTGCCACAGAATGGAAAAGTAGATCTTAGTCGAAAATCTTCAGCTTGGTACAACTACAGTGTATTTTTTTACCCTAGTAAATTATTATAAAAACACACAATACATGTTGAATATTCATGAAGAAAGAAGCCAATAACACATAATGGCATTCTCATAAATAGCTATAGCACAAAATTTAATGTGCTTTTCATATTTTGGACCCAATTCTATTCTGCTCAACACAAAATTCCCCAGACCATTAACTTCTGCAAGAGCAATGCAAAAGTGTTACCTTGTCTTTGTGGTTTAAAGTACAATTTAAAGAACTGAATTGTCCTGAGACAATTTCAAATGTGCTAATAGCCATTAGTCCTTTGTTAAAGTTATTAAGGAAGTGGAGTTCTGAATACTGTTTCAAGAACTGATTCTTACATTCATACTCATTCATGAGGGATGTAAGGACACAATTCAATATACAAAATACAGACTCTGTGTGTGTGTGTTGACTGTTGTTTCTTGATGATGCATATCTAAAACTCAACAAAGACTTTCCTAAAAAGTAGCCAAAAATCAAAATTGTAGCTAAGTATACAAACATAAGTACATAGCTGAAACTTGCTTCCAGAAGAGGTCTTAAAGCCTCCTTAAATACTCTTTAAAAACTCAAATAAGTCTTAACCTGAGAAGTAATTCTGCAGAACCAGCATGATAGTCCCCTATGGTCATCACATACATCTCTTTCTCAAACTGATAGTCTTGCAAACCATGTCATGGTCTTTCTCCATCTCAGTTTGAAGAACTCATCTGACAACGGGGATTCAAATTCCCCCTCTCATTTGCTCTATAGCAGCTCTGCATTGCTAGTTCTGCCCTCAGCATCTCCCCAGCGGTCCCAGGAAGCCCTCAAATTACATTTTTGAATTATGCCCACTTTCAGTTCTAGTGGGTCACAATGTAAAGTGAGCAAATAATGTTTTATCAATGTGTGAAAGACAAGCACTGTGCTGAGACTGTGCCTGACACATGAAGTTTCCCTCTACTGCTGTTAAGACCTGTGCTGAAGGGATTTGTCTGGCTTTGGGCACTATCTGTCAGAAAAGATGTGGGATAAGTGGAGTCCAGAAGAAAGGTTCTGTATTGACTAAGATCCAGAAGACAGACGGATTGAAACATAAGAACACATTGAAATACCAAGGTTGTTTACCCTAAGGAAGACAAGATGGTCCCATGTGTTCAGTAATAGTCTTCAAATACATTCAAAGCTATTGCAAAGAGAAAAAAAATAGTCTTCTCTCATTTACTTTGAATAAAACAGGAAGTAATGACTGTAGATCAGAACAAGAACTGATTTACAGCAGATGTGAAAAACTTTTTAAGAGTAAGGATAGCTAACAAAAAAGATTGCCTGGAAGCGCAATCCATGGTGTCCCAGTCACTGACCTTCAAGAACAGGTTAGACATCTGTTGGGAGATGTAAATTTGGCTGATCTTGCCTTGAGATGTGACCTCTGAAGTCCTTTCCAGCCCTATGAGTCTATCATTGCATGAATTCCTGCATGCTCAAAGACTAAACTGATCATCTGCAGTGGAAATGTCCACTTCCCAAGGTCTGGGCTACAGCCCATTAAATTCAGGGGGAATTTTTCCAATGACTTTAATAAGCATTGGATCAGGCCCTAATTGAGTGTGTAATTTGGAGCTGCATGTGGAATTTGGTCCACAATTTTGTTAATGGTATTTGCAAATGGGAAGAATCCAACTCCTTTTCCCAGGGCACATTAGTTTGCAATGGTTTCACAAGAGAAAGTAAACACATTCTGAAGGTGCAGTGCTAGATTTTTCTTACAAAATTGAGTGGAATTGACTGAAGGCAGACACAAGGAGAAGATCTCCGGAGGGAAATTAGCAACTTTTCTCAAGGAAGAACATTTTAGACAGCTATTTTTTACATCAATTAGGCAGGGCCAGACAGAAGGAGACAGCTGAAACAATGTTAAAAACACTTTAAAAATAAATAGGTATCATGAACATGAGAATGAAATCTTTGTCTCTGCCCAAAGATCAAATTAGAGCCTGAAAATGAGCAGAGCAAAAGAAGGGGAGACATTAAAACTGTCAGTGGATTCAATCATTTGTGTCGTGACTGATGAGGAAATATCCATTTTCCCGTAGTCTCCTACCAAATAACATAAGGATTTTTCTCCACTCTGAATGATCAATTAAATCACAAGCACTTATGCCAGCTAAAGTTCTGCCTCTGCAATTGCACTTTTATGCAATTGTGAGGAATACTGGATACATGAAATTCTACATAAAGTTAAGAGTTTGCATATTTGCAAGATCACAGCTGCTGCGGGCATCCATAGCCACTCTGCTTTTGTGGACTGTGGGCCTCTCCTGGAAATTCTTTCAGTGTTACCCTTGTCTTGTGGCAGGAAACAGGCAAGTGCTCCTAATGCATCTTTAGCTAGTGCAGGAAGCCCTTACTAATGTGGGGCTAATACACACATCAAAACTCTGCTTTTGACTAATTTATTATGTCTAGGAGTAAAAACACAAAGTTTCTAGAATCATCTCCCCACTCTGGTTTGTTTGTTGCAGATGTGTTCTGTGTCTGCACAGAAGCTTGAACACTCTACCTGAGAGATCATTTATGAAATATTTACTTTGCATTCTGGGAAGAAAAAAAAGAAAAAAAGTCTCCATATTATTATGGATAGAGTCTTTGACTGCCAAATACTGAATTATTTATTGCTTAATTGTACAAATGATATCCATGAGGACCTGTTGGATTTCAGTATGCAATTGATATACTGCATAAAAACAGGGCTGTGTCTTTCAGACTTTGTTCTGGTGCTTTGGTGGGTCACATTAAAAGAGGTACAAACACTTTGCAGAGGCAAAGCAGGAATACCTGACAGCATTTTTGAAGCTGCAGAAAGCCCCATGTATCAAAAGATGCTCTGACCTGTATTAGCCCATGTGGGACCTTTCCACTCCCCACCCACGTGCACTCACCACCCAGAGATCTGTCGTGTTTTTCTGATGCTCCCCTTCCCTGTGGGCAACCCAGTCCCTTCTGTCCTTCAGCTGAGTCCTACCTATGCCATGGACACTGCAACCATGTGCAAGGCTTTCCACCTACAACTGTGAATATCTACCATTTTCTTCCTCCAACACCAAGAACTAACAGGGAAGGTTAGGAGACAGTACCCATTCACCTGCTAGTTTGGCCCTGTGCCTACATACCTGTCACAGAAAAAACATTAATAGATGTTTCACTGTTAAATTCATTAAGTTAAATGCTTGTAAATACTTTGTGAGCATGCCTTTAATACAGACTTTAACTGTGCAGTCTCTATTTTAATGCCACAGATTTCCTGGCTTCAATTCTGCTCTTCAGAGGGAAACACATTACAGTGGGAGAGAGACTCTTCTGCTCCCAGTCCATCACCCTGAAACTAATTCTGTCCTCTTTTGCTGTTTTTTTTTTCCCTTTCCCTCTCTCCTAATCCACATTGTTCCTGTCTCTGTGTTCCCACTAGCTAGTAGCCAGGCCAGCAAACTTCCCCTGCTTTCCTCTTCAAAGGAGGCCAGTAGGTTTTCCCCTCCTTTTTCCTTAGTATGAGAAAAAGAAATTTAATAGAAATTATTAGCAATCTAATAGAAAAACAGAGTTAGCCACTGCAAATCTGGAATGTGATTTTTTCCTATACCAGGCCATTCCTTGCATTTTTTCCTTCCATGAGTAAGACAAATAATACAAATGAGGAAAATGGGAACATACAGTGGATCAGAGACTAGTCTCTATTCATTAACCACCCTCCCTCTCTGGGCCAGCACCAGAAGCTTCAGAGGATCCCACATTTGCAGACAGCAGCAGCTAGTGTATCTTCCACATTGAGATTCATCCTATGTTTAAAGTGGATTAATGCTTAAGATCCAAAGCACCTTCTTCAATACCTTTATGTCATTTTGTTCTCTTCATTCTTTCCTTTCCAGCAGTTCTGGTGTAATTTGCAAAGTTCTCAGCAGAGTTTATGTTTTCTTCCAGATCACTGATAAAGATATTGAGCTGTATTAGCTCCTTTGAAGCTGTTAAATAACCCATTAGAAGAGAGTAGAAACACGCTGATGTAGCTGCTAATTGGTTCCCAGAGCATTTGATATAGGTAAATTGATTTTGTATAGTACTGCATTTTTTTACCAGATTGTCATGCAGGGCTACATCAAATGACTTAAAGTAATCCATGTGTATTAAGTCAATACATCTATCTTAAGCAGCTGCATTTTAGTCTCATCTTGTTGCTTGACTGCATCTATTTTCACACAAAAAAGATATTTATTAACATTACATAAGATACTACCTATGAATTCATTTCTATTTATTTCTGTCTTTATAATCTGTTTTCATTAGTATTTTGCCCAGGGTTTATATAATGCTTATAATTATCCAAACCCCTTGCATTTATTCTTTACAGTGTGCCACATTCACTTTTTTCCAGTCATCTGAAATCTCCCTTGTGCACCAGGAATATTATTTCAGACTGAAGATGAATGGCTCCAACAGTATTTCCACCATTTTTTTGTCATACTCTTTGGGAGCATTGAATCCTGAAGATTTAAATGTGTTTTGTTTTCACTGATGAACATTCTCTCATACATATAGTGAGAGGGGAAAAACAAAAATATCACTTCATTTATGATAACAGAAAAAAATACAACTTTTCAAAGTAGCTTAGTAAAAACGGTGCTTTATTATCCAGAAACTAGTCCCTACACGAATTCATATCAAAGGCAAAAAAGAAATCATTGCATTTGGTCTTGTTGGCTATTCAGAGAGTATACAGTTGTGACAGAAGGAGCTGGATTTTAGACTAGGCATCAGTAACAAAACTTTTAACGAAGTTAAAATATTGGATGTTCAGTCTTAGGGGTGGCTAAGCCCTAATAAGATTACTTGTTAGGCCATTTTCACATTCTATCCAGTTCCCTCTCTAAGAGATCAATGTAAGATTGAAAACCTCATTTCACTTTTCAGTAAATATAAAGGGAAAAAATGGTGAAGAAATATCACACGTGATGTCAGTAGAATATATTAGCTGTCCCAAATACATGACAGTTTTTAAAGAAGAGTCTAATTCTCAGATTTAAAGTGTGATTTATAAAAATGTAATGATAGAGCTCCTTGCTTTGCTGCCCATCAAAGCTATCGAGATCAATCCTCCTAAGATTTGCTGAAGATTGCATTCCAAGCTTGGAAACCCAACTCAGAATGTGAAAATGGCCTAAAGAGTAATCTTATTGGCTTAGCCACCCCTAAGATTGAACATCCAATATTTTAACTTGGTTAAATGTTTTGTTACTGATGCAGTCTCCACAGACCAGCTCTGAGTATAAAAGATGCAAGCAAATAACAACTGTGACATTAGAGCAATGGTTATGTTTAAAATGGTGACAATTACAAAATTTGATAGAACTTTTCCATCACTTCATCACACTCTTTCTATGACATGGTTGTGTATAAAATCAGATGGCCTAGCTTGAAACACAGCCTCCTTACATTTCCAGAATGATCTGAAGACACTGGTAGAAAATCACAAGTTCCTGAAGTCTGATTTCCTGCCTGTGGCTGCCTGGCTTGAAATATACATTGGAATTATCTAACATCCAGGATTTTGTTATACCTTGGAGCTCCCACTAAATGGAAGGAAAATTTGCAAAGCTGGTTGAAAATGGTGGGGATCATGTCTTTCCTTGAACTTCGTGAGAAATTAGGACTCCTCATGGGAATCCTGGCACCATTTCACCAGGAACACTAGCTGCCTTCGAAAGCAGACCTGTCAGAAAGCAGCCTCAATAACTGCAGGCTCTCCTGCACTACCAGAGACATGGGCTGAGTCATTTTGCCAAAGAGCTAAGTAACCACTTTCTTAGAGCTTTGAAACCTGTGGCTCCCAGACATCCCTACCTCGCTGTCATGGATGTGATGAGAAACAGGCTACTCAGATGGCAGCTCTCCTTCTAATCTAGTAGTTGCTTCAGGTCCTGTAATTTTTTCAGCTGTGCCTATCACATAGGGGAGGGCGCAATTTTTTGCCGTGGTGTGCATCTTTCCCTGGTGTGTGAGTCACAGTGAGATAAGGTGAAGTGTCTGAAAGACATGCCCGCTGATAGTGATGACTTGATGACTCAAGCCTTGCGGATTTTCTAAGGCATCGATTTCCTCCTGGGAGAATTAAAATAAAAATCCCTCCATTTTACACTTCAGTGATGGATGCTGTGTTATTGTAAAGCCTTTATACTGCCAGCAGCGACTACTTAAGTACATACTACATGCTGTGGTTAAATCAGTCAATGTAAATCTTCTTGGATACATTTATCACCACCTCATCCTTTCTTCTTTATTCTTCTCTGGAACAATTTGTGCAAAACCACCCATCATTCCAAGACATCATTCAGACAACATCAACCTTCATGAAAAGCTAAACCATGCAGGCAAGGTGGCTACATAAACGTACTGGAATGTATTAGCCAAAGCCCTTTGTCCAGAGTTCCAACTCAGTAACCGGTGTGTCATGCATACATGAATGGGCATCGTCTTTTACTCTGTGGACTTTGCACTTGGTAAATTCAGGCATACCCACAGGTAAAGATACGGTATCATTTTTTTATAGGTGGAGCATAGGCACCTGATGTACTCTAATCTTGTGTTTGTTTATGCTCGTTTATTAGCTAGGCTTCTCAAGTAACAGAAGTGTTAAGGTGGTGTGGCTATGCCATGAAATGAGTGTATATGCACTCTGACCACTTAGAATATGATATCCTTTTTACCCCAAATCCAGATTTTGTACTTCAGACATGGCTTTTGTTTCTTATCACCTCAGTGGGGTTATAACCCACCATGAAGAGTATCACCTGGGGTAGGACATCTTCATGTTTGTGTCCCTTCTTTTCAGTTCTAAACATTCTTTTCCCTCTTCAGAACTTTGTAATCAACAAGACATTCTGGCTTCATCCTCATTCCAAGAAACCTATTTCTCCTTCAGAAATTTCACCACCTAAAACATTGAAAAACACAAAAATACCGGTGGGGGGAAAAAAAAATATATAAAAATGTTTCCTTTTCTAGTATCTTTGTCACAAGTAAACAAGTTAATCTGTTGAAACATTTTTCTACATCAATATGAGTTCATATTTCCAGCATATCTCAAGACTTCTGTTCCTTCTTACTGAGATTATGGGGAGAACCATTCTGGTGTCAAAGGTTGTGGTGTAGGAGGGGAGCTGGTTGGGTGCCAGCAGGCAGTTGAGGTTGCCACTTTGAAAGCAAATTTTCCTTGAGAATCAGGAATGACTTAGAGAGTGTGGCAAAACTCATAGGACAAACAGTATCTCTAAAGGGAATGCTGCCAGGAAAGCTATTTAATTCGCATTTGAGTTTCTGACTGTCTCAAGAAATAGCACATCAAAGTTACATTTTTATTTGGAATGTCCTTCTTTCTGAGGGCTTATTTAGATTCCTTCTATACATTTTACGCTTTTTTTGGTAAATATCTATGGTGCAAAATTGTCCCACATTATGAGTGATGAACACACACAAGAACTTGGGTATTTGGTAGAGATTCTATAGGTTTGGTGACAACTTGGTTTTTTGCAGAGCTAGAATATAGAAATGCACTGTGTCATCCAGGCTGCATCCATTGCTCTTTCTTGCTAAACCCCTGTCAGAATTCCCAACATATATTTGTCAGCAAAGCTGCCAGTGTCTTTGAAGATGACAGGAAAACGGGGTTTCTTTTATAAGGTGATTAACTTATATTTCAACCCTATTAAACAAGTCAAGAGAAACTGTTACTATCCTCCTAATATTTTTTTTATTTATTTTTAGTCTGTAACAACAATGCTATCACTTGCTCCCCAAGTCATGTTATATTGACCAAGAGGAAGGAATGTGATGTTCGTTTTCCTCAAGGGCATCTCTCAGACATGTAAGCTGACTTCCTTATTGATTGGTTCTTGTCAATATGTAATTGGAAGCGTAGGGATCATTTCTGTTTTAGTCTGTAACAGATCATTTCCCCAGGGTACTCTACTTGATGTAGGGGAATAGGGATTTAGTTGTTAGGTATTTATCTTCTTCTTTAAATATGTATTTTACTGATGTGGAGGGAGCAGGAGTGGCACTGACTAAGTGAAATAAATGTGAATTAAATTGACTTTAGGGGAAAGGTGTTTTTGTTTTCTAAAATTCCCAATGTAGCAAAGAGAAAGGTTGAGTGTTTCATCATAAACAAAGTGTGTCTCAAAGAACTTTTCACAGATAATGGGAGAGAGAAAGCTCAGGTTCTCAGGGAGGTTTTGAGAAAAGAAGGTCAGTACTTTTCAAAGAAAACTTTTTTTTTTTTTTAAGTCTTTCAGGCAGTCTCAGGGATAAAAAATGAGTAATCTAACAGCCAGAAAAAAGAAATCTTTCCCAAGCTGCTAAATGTTTAATACCTAACCAGGAGCCTCAAAATTCTCTTCGCCACACTAAATAATGATATCTTATTAAAAACTTGCTAATTGCTGTGACACTAAATGCAAGTTTGTACAGGTCTCTTACACTTCAAGTTCTGTCAGTGTACTATTTTCAAGTTTTCACAACATCTATGTTACCAAACAATTCCAGTAACACTTCTACACCTATGTCTTGAAAACACAATGACTGAGTATCAGGAGCCTGTCTTCCTATTTGTACAAAATACATAGCAGTGGTAAGTGATAATGCAAACTAATCTGCATCAAGACCATCTGGTAGTATCAGAAATACAGGCAATAAGGACTTTGCAATAAGGACTCTTCTTAATTGAAACAGAGGAAACCCATTCGAAATAAATATGAAAAAAGCTATATTATGCCACATTATGCTATTACTTATTCCTTCTGATCTTTAACCTGCTAAATGTGGTTAACTATTGATTTCATAGTTTTTAGTGAAAAGTCTTACTTTTGGACAGTGAGAGAGCATTTATATCAAGCAATGATTTTATCCCTGGTCCATCTGGCAAAAAATAGTAGATCAAAAGAGGACCTTATTGATGGCCAAGAACTGCATTAAACAGTGAAGACATCCATCCTATCACCGATGTCAAGTCCTTAGGGAGTAACCAGCACCAATTAACAAAGGCATTTGTACAACACCTTTAGGTAATCTATCCTCCCATGAGTGTTTTAATGCTTTTAAAGAAAATTATTCTGTAGCCTTGTATAAAACAACACCAAGGGGGGATAAAAAAATAGTAATCCTGCAGCTTACTCTTTTCCTTTCAGGGAAGGGAGGCAAAACCTGGTAGTGGCCTGAACAGTTTTGCAGATTAGGTGAGGGGGTGGAGGTATGAAGTAGCTACACAGACTATTTCATCAGCCTTGCTGTCCTGATTTCAGTGCGGTGCTCAGGAGATCACAGCAGGGTGTCCTGTGATGCTCTTTGCAGGGACTGAAGCTGCAGTGGTGAAGATTTTGAAGGCCAAAATGTCAAATACTTTTCCTTAAGTACCTCGAGACACAAACTTCAATCTTCAAAAGGAAAGCAGCAGAGATTTATTTTCCAGCCAATTGTACAGCTCCCCTCTCATCATTAAATTCAACTCCAAGCTAACCTAAAGCACCACAGGCACATGCTTCCAAGCCATGTAAAACATCCCATTCACAACACAAGGACTGATTCATTCAGGGGCAAAATTCTCTTTAAACACCTAAGGACAGAACAGCATTCACTTCAGATTTTCCAACACACTGATAATAGTTAAGGGGCTTACTTAGGCTTTCCATTAATTAAGTACATCACCTTTTAGTTCACAGTTATGTACCTGGGTTCCTTCTTGTTTATGCACAGCTGGAGGTAAGATAAGTAATTTTTTCAAGATCATTGTAATTGCTTTGAAGCAGGGAACAGATCCTGCTGGGTATCTTCTACCAGGAACCAAACTCCTAACATATGAAACCTCTTTGAAATACTGGTTTCTCATTGCCACAGAAAAGTGGTGTTCTGTACTGTTATTTGAGTTACAGTATTTCTTGTGTACTGCTGTGTGTTGAATTTGTCATGGTAATCAGAAAAGTCTTAGTCCAAAGCCCCTGTTTTTCCTTAAAAAACCCAGCTCTTCATTCATAGTCCTCACAGATGTGGTAAAAAGTTTGAAAATATGAGCCAAACAGTGCAACAAACTGTTGGTGTGGTTAAACACCTCTTGAAATGATAACACTAACAGGAATGAAATACTGCATACTTCTTAAGTGAGTGTTAATTCTTAACTCCTAGACACGAGTCTGAGGGAGGGACACAAAGCAAGATGAAAAAATAAATGTACACCAAAATAAAAACATACAGAAGAGGAAGTATCTTATGAGCCATACTAGTTATTGCTGCTATACAAAGCAACTGGTAACTGGAAGCTCACTTTCTACTGAGAGCTACTATTCTTAATTTCTAAGCAGATGCTGGCCACTCAGATCACTCTCTTCTAATGGATAAATCAAGTAACTTAGCAAAAGGATTTTCAGATCCTCTTTTTCTGGTTTTTGGGAGTTCACCTGGACTGCAGGATCCCCCAGGAATGCATTCACTTTCTGCTAAAAGGCCAGTCACACGTTTCAAGCAGCATTTAAATCCCAGGCAAGTAATCCAGAGACTGCAGACAGCCCTTTTTCAAGAGCAAATGATGTGCAAAATGGGAGCTATTTTGTTCTGCTTTACTGAAACCAGAGATATCCCCAAATCAGAGGCATTTAAAACATTTATTAGCATTAATCATTGTAGGTTAAATAAAACACAAAAACTACATTTTAGGAAAAAAAAATATTATTAGGTATGATACAGCTAATATGTAAAACAGAAGGTAAAGTATTAACAGATTGCAGCATCCCATACATGAAGCAAGTGGGTCCAGCCCAATCAAAGCTCTTATTTAAACAAAACAGAAGAGTACCTAGCAGGTGATTTTAAACTGGCAATTTATCACTGACTCTGGTTTAAATAATTAAGGGTAGGTTAGTAAAATATATCACTGTACTGAAACAGTCTGATGACAGAATGCTCACATATGTAACCTATGTAGCCACACTTGTTCCCAATGTGCCATGAAGGATTAGTGGAAACATGGGATGACAGATAAGTTTTTTAGGTATTGATACAGACTCATGTTACATTTAAGCACCTTAGATAGACATGCTGTACTGTGAGCAAAAATAGTAAGTTTTTTCTTTTGAGTGTCACTTTATTACTTTTGAGTCCCAATTCCTGAATAATAACGACCCTTTTTAGATTTCTCAGTCTGCAAGACAAACATTTTCTAGAATATGCCATTTTCACGCACAAGAATGGCAAGTCAACAATTGTACCTATGTGTATCTCTATCTTCTTGCTACCTTTGATCCACAACTTTAAGTTCATAAAGGTGAAATGATCATTAACAAAAAAATGTACTTACAGAATACAATGTGTAGTATATGAGAACCAGACATAGTGAAAAAACACTACATGTCAGCAGAACAATACAAAAGTGTACTTATATACACACATATATGCAGAGCATATACGGAAACTAGTTCCTTCATAATTTTGTTTTTTAAACTAGTTCACGACAAGCCAGAAAAGCAAGTCACCCACAACTGGACAGTCACAGTCTTGAGTCATGGTGCAAACAAGCTCCATCAAATACCCTTGGCACTATAGCCTGCGCCTCAGTCCTGCTGCCAGCTCTCTTGAGAAAATCGGTCTTGGAGAAACCCAGCACCAGCTGGCTGACCAAGAACTGCAGCATTGATATTATTATTATTATTATTAGAGAAGATCAGTTACACAGTCAGGTGCTCCAGTACAGTAATTTAGCTTTTCACCAGCCATTAACTACTAAGAGGAATTCCAGTTGCTGCTGAAACTTTCAACTCTGAGATTGGGGGTTTTTCTGTCATTTTTCTGGCTGTTTATGAAGGGTGGTGGTACTTTCCAAGCAACACAGGCGACCAATGGAAGCAGAAATAATGAATTTTACATTTTAAAATCACTATTTTTATAACAAGCCATTGCCCCATTTGAAGAGACATGTTAAAGCTGCACCTTAGCTTTGACAAACAGCGGAGAGGCAACAACACTGTCAAAGGTGAGCCCTGTGTTCAAAGAAAATGCGAGATGCTCTGCACAGCATATTGGCCTGTTATTTTTCTTCTGGCTTCAGACTTCCCCACTGAAGCTCCCAGTAACCCAAATCTCAAGAACTTATACAATCAGAATTCTTATTAATTTAAATATTTTTCTTGTCTAAAAGCAGAATAAAGTGATTTAGATTTGCCCCACCGAAAGCAAAACCTATTTAATCACCATTCAAATTTTAAAATCTGTCAGAGATCCACTGTAAAAACTTTCAATTTTAAACTGTTTTACCATTTAACTCATAAACCAGTTCTTATTCACATACTGCTCAAAGCCAGCTGTGAGATCTGGTTGTTCAGGACAGTATCTCATAAAGATCAGCATCAATTGCCAGTTTGAACATAAATTAGAGTATAGAAGGTACTCACAAAATTGTCTTACAAAGCTTTCAGACATCTCAGTTAGGATTTAGTAAGTTTTGAGATGCCATGTTAAAAAAAATATGAATATGTGACACTGATTTACAAAAGCTTAAAAATCAATTATGGATATCTGCTATATGTTGAACTAAAGTTTATGACACCTCTGAAAACATGGGTTCAATCTCACCTTGTTTTCTGGGTAACTGGTCTAGCCTCTTACTGTGTTTTACTTAGGAGGAATCAGATCTCTTCCAGCATTTGGTCATAGACCCCATAAAATGTATGAACCTGTGATGTTGGTAAGTTTGGTATTTCCTTAGCACTGAAGGCCAGGTTAAGCTTCTCCCTCCCCAGCCAAGTGAAAGAGCCAGGCATCCCTGGCAGACTTGCTTGTACTGGGATGGAATTAAATGTTCCCCAAAGGAGCCTGTCTCCCTTCCCAGCTATCAACAATGATGATTACTGAATTTTCACTTAAATAACCCTGGACTATCAGTAAAGTAGTTGCTGCAATGAGTCAGAGACATGGATCATATAGCAGCACACCTGAAAACTGGAAGTTTACCCAAAATATCCAAGGGCGTATTTTCTAGTATGAGTGTTTCCAAAGGAGGCCAAAGTATATGAGAAATTGATCATATGTGAAAAAACAATGCAGCATAGATTCTTAGATAAAATCCAGAGGGATATTTCCCACCTATACTACTTCAAGCAATCTGGAGACAAAATGTTCCTGTTGATTTTATCTGGCTCTGTTTCAAGCCCTAACAATTAGTGACATTTTATCTAAGCAATCTCACAACCAGCCAATAAGGTCTGGTTTTTTATGTATCAACACGGAACCATGCTCTAGGCTGCCTACTCATGATTTATTGTGGAAAGTTATTTTTCTGTTTTGTTTGCTTTTCATAAGCCCTCCTGAAAATGTGCAGTGACCACAATTTTCCTCCTAAGAGAACAAATTAATGTTGCGGAATGCAGGCTGGGCTCTGGTTTTGAATCCAACATTTCTTACTCTAATTCCCATTTCCAGTGAAATTGATGAAGAAGATAAATTTGGATTTTATCATCTCAGTCACACACATTCTTAACAGATGTAAGTTAGTGGAAAACACATACAGTTTTACATTATTCCTAGTTCATAACCCTCTGTAGGAATTTTTTCCTATACTGCATTTCCAAGTGCATCACGCTTCAAAGATATCACACAGTGGGTCTTCCACACCACAACCCCACACAATTGAGGAGACTATTCCACAAATTCAGGGAATTCTATTTGTAAGCAAACATTCAGGTTTGTTTTATTAGACTCCAGACTCTAACCCCAAATTATATTGTGCTCTCTTATGCAGGTTTTGTACAGAAATATCATTCTTCCAACTCAAAGACCTCTCGGAGCACAGCAGTGAGACCATGAGGAGTGGGGCACTGTGGCACCCTCTTTCAGAAACCAAGGAATAGGCAACTTTGAACAGAGACAGATTTGGTCTGGGGCACAGATTTGGAGGAACCCTGGTAAATAGTGGAGATTAAGCCTGTTTTTATGCTCTTCTTACATTTTCAGTAATTATTGAAGCCCACACCCTGGACAGGGAGTGATTCCAGTCAGCACAGTGGCTGGATTTTCACTTCTTTCTGAAGCACACTGGAACTGTACGGGGTCCAGCAGTTCCCTTCATGACAACTCCGTCTTCCACATACACAGCACTTCCTCACACAGATTTTGACTTCCAGTCCATAAAAACTGCATTCGCTCATCCTTTGGATCCTTTTTTTTCTCTTTAGTTAGCAAATTCAGTCCATTTCTTGCTGATGTTTACTGAAAGTAGATGAAGCTGAAGATTTAGAAAAATAGCAAAGCAGAGTCCAGCTAAAAATATGGCAGAGAAACCGTAAGCCAAAATTCAGGCTTTATGGGGGTTTTTTCACCCTATTATTACAGAGAATACTCTAAAAACATGCCAAGTCCACTTTGCAATTGTAAGAAGGTAAGTTTTTGCAGCAAACCTGAATTTTATATATAAACTGATCTTTTTATTTAAAAAAAACCCAAAAACCAATAGTCACTGGTTCAAACAGAGAATTGGAGTACTTTGACACTGTAATTTTGACAGGATATTAGAGAGGATTTTCCAACTGGGTTTTTCAAAATCCCTTTGAAGTAAAGCCTTCTGCTTCTGGTCCTTGTGTTATTGCTCATGGGAAGTGTTGAAATTACTGCTTTCAAGATAAGGAGCCACGTCACTGAGACCACAAAGTCCTTTCTCAGTGAAAAAAAAAGCAAATGGTGCTGTTTTTCAAGTAAACCTAAAAAGATCAAGTTGGGTCAGCAGCACCGCCTACCCGTCTGTGAAGTCTGCCTTCCAAGTTTGATTGCTCCATTGTTACTGTTTTCATGAGGATCTAAGGGTGGAATTTGCCGACCTGAAACACATGAGGAGACATGAATACAATTTTCCTGATACAAGAACAACACCTGTGCAGGTAACAGAAGAATTTAGGTTGCATAAGAATGACTTACAGATTCTAAAATGCATAAGTGAAACTTTACAAGAAAATTAACAAACATCCATACCTTGAATATTTTTCCTTGTATCCTGCTTATGAAAAAAGACTTTCACATTAAAAAAAATGAAATAAGGCTATTGAGAAGGCATGAAGTACACTGAAATTATATTATCCATGTATTTTAAAAAAATAGTTATCTTACTGAGCTCCTTACAACTTAGAAAGAGAAAACTCTAATCCTTCTCCTAATTCCATTTAAATGTGAATGGTGCAAGTTTAATGACATTGTGCCTGTCCTAAATCTGCATGCCATTTAGTCCTTGCACACTGGAGTTTTACCCAGCACTGTAACTAAACACATGGTGCCTTTACTTGACAAAGAAAAATAGATCTGTTCTTTCCATTGAATCCCTTCCTCCTTTTTAGGGGTACCCACGTCTTTCCAGCTGACAGCTTCAATTACTTAACATCGCCACCACCCCCTCCCCCACAAACTCTCCTGATTTTTTAATCATCTTATGGAGTAATATTTAAAGTGTTTGAAAGAATTTCAGCCATTACAGGAGAGCTAGAGATCTCTCCTGGAGCAGAAGGGCACTGCTCCAACTCCCTCCCCTGTATGCCCTTTTAGTACTGCTGCATCTTTTGTCTAACTGGCTTCCTAGTAGTGGACAACATACAATGTGCTTAATAAGAAGAATTATAAATGGAAAAAAAAGATTCTCCCAGGTCCAATCCATCCTGTGTCTCTCTCTGGTGTGCATCTGGCTTTTGCATTAAACCCTTGTGCGAGCTCTCCATCAGTACCTTGAGATCTTACAGTCGTGGTAATGCACCTTCTCATCATTTTGTGGATTTCCTAAAATTTTTTTTCTGAAGCTGACTCCATTTTTTATGAATTACTCCTGGGTTTACCATTACCCATGTTAAGTAACATGAGTTAAAATATTTAACACTTGTTTCTTATATACCACTTTCAAAGAACACAGAGTTCTTATGAACAGCTCATCATAATCCAGGTGGATTTTACAGTTTAGATTTCCCCATCCTTTGCTTCAGTTATTCACAGCTCTCTCTTACCAAATGTTCTATGAATTATGTACCTATGTTGAAGCCTGAGTCCTACAAATTATTTGGTGAAGTGGTTGTGGGTGGGTGAGTTAAAAGCATTCAGGTAAAATCCAATCCCAATGAAATCAGACAGCAAAATTTGATCTGTAAAACTTGTCCTTAAATTACTTTTGGCCAAGATTCAAATTTTCTCTTACTCACTTAGTTCTGCACAGGTATGACTTTTAAAGCAGATAATCTTGTGTGTTTGTACACACATGATCTCTGAATGAGAAAGGGAAAAATCCTCATGTTACTAAGGTAAAGATACTGTATTTCATCCAACAGAGTGAAAAATGTGTATCTTGAGGGCCAAAGCATGTATAAGCACTGACATTACAATTCTGAACTCTATTCAGGACACTAAAATATCAACTTCACATCCTGCTTAACATTCCATTCGGACTTCATGTTTGTAAAGTAAAATAAAAAGCAGAATAGGTGGTTATAGACCCAGCTGTTACATGCATTAGTTCTGTTGGCTTCGTTTGGAGACAAAGAGAATCCACTAATTCTTAAAACTCTAGAGAATCTGAAGAACATGGTATCTGTGAGAGGCTTTCCAAGAAGGCAATGCTGTCGTCATAGAGACCTGCAGGGAACTTCTGCATTAGGTACCTAACACTTCCAAAGTGCTTTCAACTCACTCCCAGGGTAATAAAATCCTGTCGATCTGACCCAGACAGAGCACAGTGTAGCTAAAACCCCTGGAATCTACATGTTTCCATAATCTCCCATTAAGCAAATACCCTCTAAACATTTGATTCTTCTAACAGTAACTTTGGAAGAGGAGAGCTTTAATGTGCAAACTAGCCTTTCATTTTAGAACTCTGCATTAAACAAAGACATTAACTGTATCTGTTTTTCATGCAGCTTTTCATATTTCTTATGAGTTTCAAGTCTTTTCTACAGTACTCCTGATGTGTATGCCAAGAAGCAGGCAAACTTATCTCTGGAGCAAAAACCTTGCAGGCTTCAAGGTCAGCAAGCAGTTTGTCCAGTTCAGACCAGGACACAATATATGTTGTTAAGAATCACCCAGATTTAAGTAATTTCTCAAAACAATAAAACCCACGCAGATAACAACTATAAATAATAAAGACAAAAAAATCTCTAGACCTATTTGCTGGTTAGTTATTCTAGCCTTTGAACTTAAGCACTGTTTGTCAGGAACTAGCCATGTCTTTTGCTGTTTTGGTATCACCACCCCCTCCTTGAACTCAATGCAAGGAAACAAATGTTTAAACAGTCTAAACTTTTACTTTTTCGAGTTTGAGAATATTTTTTCAGTGGGTGATTCTTCTCTCATTTATTATTTTCTTATTACCAGAATTATTAAACCATCAAGTTGAATCATTTTAGTTTACCCAAGCAGCTTTTACCATGACAGGAGTAACTACCTTGGAGCATAAAACTCAGTCTAACAACTGAGAACCAGCTCTACAGCAAATGATACAGTGATTTTTCATTAGGCATCAGGGAAAGTGAATAAAAAAATCAGTCAGAAATCTAACTGTCTTTCCCTAGGCCTCCTTGACAGTAGGCAATGTAACAGAGGAAGGCCCAAGCAACAACAGAACACTAAGGATGAGCAGTGAAATGCTGAGCTTGCACCTACACTTCCTGCTTCTAACCTAGCTCAATCACTACTGCCACCTAAAAGCACTGTGATCATCTCATCTTGTCATTCAGCTTCTGATAAATATGGCATCAATATTGCTGACACCAACTCAAATATAGCTGGCACTGAGTCAGGATCAACAGAGGTCACAAACTGAATTAATTTTGGAAAGTATATACTCATTTAAAATTTGTATCTCACTGGCATCCATAGTCTCTGTTCCAGAGCAATAAAAAATACCCCAGTATCAAATACCATAAATTAATAATGCTGTAGGATATTTCTTTCATGCAGGTTATGTCAGAAAGAAGCAGCAGTCCTCTGACATCCAGCCCTGCAATTCTCATGCTGAAGAAATAAAAACATTAAGGCAATTCCTCTTCAAACTGAAGACTGCTTGGTAAAGATTGAGTCAGCTTAAAAGGACCATGAGAGATTGAACTTGTAGACTAATAGAATGGTTTGGGTAGGAAGGGACCTTAAAGATTATCTAGTTCCAACCCCCCTGCCATGGACAGGGATGTCACTCACTAGATCAGTGTGCTCAGGGTGTTATTCAACCTGGTCTTGAACACTTCCAGGGATGGGGCATTCACACCCTCTAAGGACAACCTCTTCTCATCTCTTGCTTGACTTAAGATGACAAAATAGACCACGAACAGTCTTCGCCCTGTTTTGAAGAGCAGGACACAACTCGCCAGCTTGCCAAAGATCTCCAGGAGTGCGTCTTAGGATTCCAGATGAAATAGTTAATCACAAGGAATGCATGCACATTTATCTAAGAATTCTGCAGTTGAACTGGTGAAATGAGGAACTCGAAGATAAAATATTACTGAGGTGGTATAAAAGTCCCATATGGTTCCTATTGCTGATATTCCTACAGACTAAGTTGCTGACTGCAATTTAAAATTTGATTTTGCACTATTATTAAATATATGATTATATATTTTGGTTTCATTTCACTAAGGTTTAGACCATGTTTCACAGATTTTGTGCAACAAAATTGTTTTGTAACCATCCACCTCTGCGCATTCCCAAAGAGGTCTTGGTGTCCTCCATTCTCTCATTCCAATAAACACTGCTGTGTAAAATAAAAAGTGTCACAAGAGACTGCTCAAATGTAGGGTTACAGAAAATGTCACAGTTCTGAAGTGAATCATCCAGATTAACAGATGAAAAGCCCTAAAGCAATTGCATCTCCTCCTTTCTGGCATGTTTGAGTCGGGCTGAGGCAGTCCAGGATGAAGGTCAGAGTCTTCTCCAAAGCCTGGTAGAGTTCCAACTCCTGCTACTGAATCTGAGATTTGTTAAGAGATTAATCAGCATTGTGGGCGTTGCTGTTCTAAGAGTGCCAGAGGCAAAGAGATTGGGAAATGGGAGGGTGGAATAAGAGATAAACAAAATGGGGATGAAGAAAAATGAAAACTGGAGCAGAGAAGCAAGAGAGACAACAGAGACTGGGTAACAGCTCATTGAGCAGAACTTGAAGAAATACGGACAGGGATTGCTCTGCTGCAGCTGGAAGCAGGAGGCATCATCACAGTAATAAACGCTGCTCTCTTTATTCCTTTTTGAATGTGATGCTCCAGTTGGAAGCTGTGACATTCACTAGCATGAAAGGAAAGGTTGGGATCAGCCTTCAAACTGAGCATTAAGGCTGAGTAAAAAACTCGCAACAGTTACCATGCTGATAAAGGGACAAACACAACAGTGCATCGAACAGATAACTCATTTACTGTGGAAACAGATGTGTTGTGATCAACCTGAGCTGGCACAACCAGATGATGAAGTCAAGTCCCAAAGGCTCACAGAATATGCTGAGTTGGAAGGGACCCACAAGAATTATCAAGTCCAACTCCTGGCCTTACACAGGACACCCCAAGAGTCACATCATATGACTGACAGCATTGTCCAACTGTGTCTTGAATTCTGCCAGGCTTGGTGCCATGACCACTCCTCTGGGGAGCCTGTTCCAGTGCCCAACCACTCTCTGGGTTAAGAACCTTTTCCTAATACCCAACCTAAACCCAGACACAACTTCAGGCCATTCAAGAGTCCTGCTATCTAACACAACAACAATTCTGCTAAGGATAAGAAGCAATCAGAATGCCATGCAGTGGCTTTCTGTGCTGTTCTTTCCATTTTCCTGAAAATCATGTACAACATAATTTTTAGGGGGCTAAAGGAAGGTGAAATCCATTTCACTCTGCCCCAGAGCAGCAGCCTGACAGCTGTCAGAGCTCAGGTGAGCTTTTCTAATGGCTCACCTGAGAAAAGGTTAACTTCTTCAAGCAGTGGTACAACAGCTATACAATGGCCAGAACCTCCTCCTCAAATTGCCAGCTGTGCCACAGCAAGATGAGCCCCTGCTAACCTCATTAATAAAGAACAGCCATCTGTGAAGACAAGGCAGAGTGAAGCAGGCACATCTGATCCAACAGTTTTGGCAGTTTTCTGCACCTGTAGGACTTAAGACAGTCCCATTTCCTATCTCCCCACATTCTTTCATGCTCTGAAACCCATTTCTGTGGTATTTTAGAAGTTTCCCACATGGGTTATAAAGCCTGGCTCACTAGTCTGCCTCTAGTTCTTTCTTCCCCCCATACTTATAGTGAGGTTAAGATTTCCCCAATTGACAGAGATGACTATTTACTCATATTGTAAGTTTTCATGCACGGGAACACAATAAATTTTACAATAAAATCTATTGCATAACTAAACATAGTTAAGTTGCAATTGTTTTAATACTCCTAATAGCACAGCTAACAGCATCTAACTAACGCAAGAAATTAAAGCCTTTGGTTTGGTTTTATTTAATGCAAAAGCATAGATTGCTGACACAAGTTCTTGCTTAGGGGAAGCAGCAATACAACAACATTTTGCTCATTTAATTAAAATCTCCAGGAAAAACCCAAACAAATATTTAAATCCTGCATGTATCAAAGTAAACAACAGTATTCCTAATTACTTTAATTACTAAGAGATCCAACCTTGAATCAAGGTCCTGCTGTAATTAACTTTGGGCTGTGTTAGTTTATTTACTACTGTTTTAAGTTGAAGAGCTCTCCTTGGTTGGAGAGAAATCCAGTACCCCACATGTTTAACTATAGGAATAGTCTAAAGGTCATTAAGTTTTGCTCTATTCACTAAAGTTCGAAAGCAAAAGGACAACTAATCCTGGAACACAGGGAACATAAACTGTAAAGAATATAACAACCTCAGATGTAAGTTTGGACAATGTTATTCCATGCTTTCACACCCCCTACAAAAATTCAGTTATGAGCTTGGACTACCTTAAAAATTGACATACGTGAAATTTCTTTGTAACCTAAATGTACTTTCTTTTCTTAAAACATCTTTCATAGACCTCTTCAAAGAACTTCACAGGTATCTGCAGATCAACAGATAAAAGGATGAAAACCACCATACTCATCACTCACAAAGCTTGAAGACTGTTAATCTGCAATTTCACCCATCTGAGTCAGTGCAAATATTGAATGTCTGTTGGAAAGGATCCCTTCCCCATTCCACAGGTATTTCATACTTTCCTCTTTAGTTTGTCCAGTATACAACTGGTTAAACTGTAAACTAGAGATTGAGTTTGATTTGGTTCTTTTAATCTCCCAGTATTTCTAGGAAACAAGTATTTGGGTTACATTAAATATTCAATATATGAGCTGCTGGCAAGGCATCAGAAAATCAATAGCTTCATACATTTATAACTGAGCATTTACCACATGAAAGGCTGAATCCCAAGACAGAAATTCTGCTCTCATTAGGAAGCTTCATCTAGGAAGAATGTTCTTATCTGGATTTTTAAACATCAGCCTGTCTCTCCTTCTCATAGTACAAGCATCAGTAAGAGCAAGCATGCTAACTACTCTTTGCACAGTCTCCATAGCGTGGTTCTGACAACGTTCTTCTCCACTTTCTTCTCACCCTCAACAGAAAATGCTGAAATGCTTCAATCTTGCCCACTTTGGTACCACACCAATCTCCCACTTTTGTTGGATGGGGCCTTAAGCAACCTGAGGTACTGGGTGGCATCCTTGCCTGTGGTAGGGGAGTTGAACTAGATGATCTTTAAGGTCCCTTCCAACCCAAACCATTCTATGGTCCTATGATTTGCCAGACTTTAAAGAAAATAACACATGGCCGTAACATTTTTGTTTGTTTTGTTTAAACACAAGTTTATGTCATGCTTCACTTGGCTAGGTATTCTTCAGTGGCTTGCTTGTCCCACCAGCCTGCTCCCCTCTGGAGCTCCTGATGCAGCCTGGTATAAACCTGGAACCCACAGCCTCGGCTCTGCTGTGCACCCAGGGTGGCTTTTACGTAATCTGCTCTTTCATATCTGGGGCACCTTCACGCTGAGGTAGCAGGCAACACACACAGGCTGAAGAGAAACAGCTGGGTGTGTACCAGATTTGAATAAGGTAGCTAAGGCTTATTTGAGCTGGTAAATGAACAGGTGTCTGAGAATTGCAAGGGTTTGATTGCCACTTAATGATAGTACACGTGGGGCAGCTTGTTTAGTCTTTGAAAACCAGCCAGGCACAAGCAAAGGTCAGTGGGCTAAAGTCCCACAAACAAGAAGGGGCAATACAGAACTGGTACGACCCCCTGCACAGGCACAACTTTATTAAACCGCTATTGTATAATACATTCCTGGCATTTTTGCTGCTGCCAAGGTATAAACTAGCAACAAGGAGCCACTGTGCCTATGATTCTTTTAAGGCTGAGAATAAAAAGTTAATAACATTTGTTCCTATAGAAACAGCTATTAAGAAAGAATTACTAGAACAAATGAAAAAGCACTAAACTGTTAAGCCCTTTTATGTCAAAAACCTTTAAAGAAAGACATTGGGAAAAATCTAGCTCAAATTGGGAATATACAACTGTATTAAAAATATTCGTTTCATGTTTACAGAGACATAAATCAGTCACGTGATATTTCACAATCACAGAAAGCTTTCAGCCAGGCACTGCTAAACAAACCCAGGCTAAGTGTAGTGGCTTACCATTTGAAATCCCATGGGTACAACAGAACCCAGGAGCTGCATGCAGCCCATTACTCAGCTCAGCACGAACTCCCCAGTGCAGAGAACACTGATTTTGCTGACTTCCAAGCTCAGTGCCTCCTCAGCCTTATTTGCCCAAGTACAGGGACTGCAGAATACCTCTCCTGCCAAATTTGACCCATTTTCAAAAGATCAGAAACTTTTACTGATTCTAGTCTTTCACATCTTGTATTTTCTTGAGACAAATTAAGGATGATGGATTTGTGTTGAGACCGTGCTATGAAGACATCCCTCTAAGCAGCCAAATCCTCAAATTCTGAGACAAACTTATTTAAAAAATATTTTAAGCACAGTGTAATATAATAACCTTAGAAATGAAGCAAAGTTTCTATAATCTCTGTAATTTTTCCAAGATTTATCTGGTTATCAACAAAACATCCCAGTTCCCCTTTTTTTCTTTACACCTTCTTTCTATTATTATGAGTACATTTTTTCTATCATACTATACCACTCCATTCACAACATTATCCCTGGAAAGAAACAGTTGTTAGACATCTCAGAAAGGAAAAATGTTTATGTTAAAATGCCCCTGAGAAATGAAAAGCATAGGCAAGAAGGAGGTAAATTTTTTAGCTAAAATAAAATGAAGTCTACCCTTTGTGCTTGGGCTATCGATTTCAAGGAGGATTTAATAGAGAAATTCTCCACACATGTTGGAATATCCTTTCAAACCTCGACTGTAAAACAGACAACACATACAGTCTACCTGCAAAGTCCAAGGTAAAAAGAAATTGCTGCTTCCTTGTTCAGAGGCCAGGGAGCTGCACCATGCCCTTCATAAGCAGCACAGGGAGAAGGGCAGGAGCTCTCAGGCAGCATGAAAGCAAAACTAAGGCTGCAGCATGACTTTTAGGGCACCACACAAACAAAATTAGTCAACAGGGTAGGAGATTCGGCCACAGGAGGGTTTCATACTATGAAAAGGCAGAAATGCTGCTATGCAACTTGGGCAGAGACAGACTTTTTTGGAAATTGCAGCAAGACTGAAGTGGTGTAAAACATCAGAAAGTTACTTATCCATACCCTCTGCCCAGTCACAACCACACTAATTAATTCTACTGCTAATCAAGCATTTTTCACTTGGTTTCCATTATATTTCTATCAACATACTCTACCAACTCTCTCCTTTCTCTCTGCTGAGTGTTTGATAAGGTCACACATAGATCCACTGAGACCAAATATTTCTATATATAGAAGTAATTGCCTGTGGAATTAAGTGCACTTGCCTGGGTATCTAGTTCATACTAAACTTAATTTAGCTGATTTTCCTCATCTATTATATTCATTATTAGGGACGGTGCACACCGCCAGCTGCAGCAATGCCTATCAAAGATGGAAACTAATTATCTAATTACGTGGCAAGAATGAGTTCCTCTGCAAGAACATCCACAACCATCAGATGCAGACAAACAAGTAAACTATCACAGCAAAGAACTAGTTCCTCCAGACAGCCATGTAGCACACACCTCCTTTTTAAAGGAGGCAAAAGAATGGTAGTGTATTCTAGGAATACTGGTTCTCATTAGCTATTTCGAACACATCCCATGTAAGCAAAACAAACAGTTGAACAGGCCCCATCTCAGGTAAAGTGTGCTAGATAACATCAGCTGACTACAAATACGTGAAATAAAACAAAATAAAATAAAATAACTTCAGGGGAACAAGGCTGAGTGTCTGGACATGCTGTCTCCTAGGTCTCTGCACCCTAAAACAGGGAGAGGAAGAAACACCAGTAGTGGAAGAAGATCAGACCTTTCAAGGAAGAAGATCAGAAGCTCTTAAGAAATCTTAACCCATACAAGCCTGAGGATGCATAGGGAGCAAGGCCATTCTTTATCATCCCTGTTGGTTTTGAAAGGTTATGGAAAAAGGTGAATGTTTTATCTGTCTTCAAACAGGGCAATAACAAGTCATGGGTCTACAGGCTGGTTAGCCTCACTCTGCTTCCTGGGAAAACCACAGAGCAAATCCTCTGAGAAGCTGCTTCTGAGCACAAGAAGGTGAAGGACCAGTCAGCATGGACTTATGGAGGGTTAACCATGTCCAGCCATCCTGGTTGCCCTCAATGACAGCATGACTGGGAGAGCACTGGATGTTGTTTACCTTGACTTTGGCAAGGCTTTTGATACTTCCCCCTACAGCACCCTGGTACGTCCAAGTTGGGATGTTACAGTCTAGAGCCTTTACGTACTTCAGAAAGGACAAATGCCAAGCACAACTTGTGGGAAGGAAGAGCCCCTGGCTATGAGAGAGGCTGGGGACTGGCTGCCTGTGAAGCAGCTCTGCCCAAAAAGGACCCGAGGGAAGCAATCTGAGCATGAGCCAGCAGCGCACTCTGGCAGCATAGACAGCCAGCAGCAACCCACAGGAGCCAAGACAGAACCTTGGGCACACTGGTTATCCCCTTTTAGATGTGGTCTAACACCAGCTAGGTCACACTTGCTTTGGGCCTGCAATACAAGAAAAATGTTGACAAGCTGGCACAAACTCAGAGGAGGGCTGCAAGTCAGGGAGGGCTGGAGTACCTGCCCTGTGAGGAGAGGCTGAGGAAACAGGGCCAGCTCAGCCTGGAGACAAAATGGCTTTGGTGGGCCACAAAGCTGCCTGTCAGTACCCATGGAAAAGGGCTGCTGAGAAACTGAACCAGGCTCTTTAGTGAGGTGCACCCAGGACAAGGCGCGAATTGAATGAGAATAGGTTCTGGCTTGATGTGAGGATATCACTGTGAGGACTACTTAAACAACTGCCCAAGGAGGTTGTGGAACCTCTGCTTTGGGGCCCAGCCAGACAATGGCCTGAGCAATCTGGTCTGAATTCACTACCAAGTCTGCTTGGGCAGAAAGTTGGACTCAAAGTCTCGTGAGGTCCCTTTCAACCCTGCAAGGTCCTTCCCACTTGCAAACAGTGACCAGCACTGGAATCCCTGGAAGGAAAACTGAACAAGACAGTTTTTCTTCTCGTCATGACAAGTGCCAGTCTCATCATGTTTAGAATGCCTGGAGAGAAATTTATCTGTTTGGGGTTTTTTTGATGTATTCCACAGCAATGACTACTTTCTACTTACCAATGCCCTCCAGGAGCATTTATCAACATTTAAGTTTTTAGCAACATGATGATAAGATCAACATTATTGCCTCTACAGCAAGCTTGGTCTGAAACAGCAGATGTGACTCAGGTCAGGATTTATATACAGATTTAGAAGGAACAGGCTTACCCTGTATCTACTATGTTTTGCTCTGGTGTATTCAAAGTTGTTCTTAGTTTACATCTGCATAAATAGCAGCCATACCACAGGCTTTGTGGGATTTATTGATGTCCTTGGGGAAGTAGTTTATAGACATGGAACAGACAGCTATTTAGAGAAAACCTCTAAACAATCAAAATTAATTAATTAAAGGGAACATTTACTTACTTATGCCTTGAAAAAGTTCTTCAATGTTAACAGCATTCTTTGCACTGGTTTCAACAACAATTGCACCTATAGATTCTGCATATTCTTTGGCATCCTTCATAGGAACCTCCCTTGAAAAAAATTAAAACATTTATAAATAAAAGAAACCAAATTTTTAAAAAAATTTAGGAAAAAACACCAAACAACCCCAAACACAGCCTGATCAGAAAAACATTAATACGCTCTTCTTCTCTGTAAAAGCAGTACTATCTTTCTTCATATGGCATCTAGATCATCTTATTCAAATATATCAAGATTTCAACAAAATTGATCAATCTGCAGATTTCTGGGATTTGCTGTTGAATCCATGCCTTGAGAAAAGGAAGATTATTTAAAGAAAACCACATTTGTTCATATTTTATATTTGACTGTGATGAGAAAAGCATTCTCTACATGCCAAATGTTCAAGCAAGATAGGGTACAACTGTTGTGGATGAAAATGGTAAGAGCATCGTATGTCTTGGTCTTTGCAAGCAGCAAGGAAACAAGAGATTCTGAAATAAATATGAAAGCCACCGACTTTGAGCACATCAGCAACAGCAATCTGTGAGTGACAGTTCACTGGGGAAAGACACCATTCTGTGCCATTTCACCAAAGTGACACCATCTTCAAATCACAAGTAGAACACCCTCATTTTGCAACCAATAGTTCATATGTCAAAAGCTGGCAAACGCAGTTTACAACATGCAAAAGACTGCTGCTTTAAACAAGCAAGCCCTGTGCTGGCCTTGTATCTCCCTGAGCCACGTGGCAAAGGTGGATCTGCCCGTGTACGCTGCTATCTTTAACCACCTCTATTCCTGATTTTGGAGCAACAGCAATCTGCACCAACTACTTCACCCCACAGCTCCAATGTACCAATCCAGAGACTTCTTATACAATTTCCTCTCAGTATCAGTGTGTCAAGCACATCACTCAGCTTGGTGTCATCAGCAAACTGCTGAGGGTGCACTCAATCCCTTTGTCTGCGTCCTTATTGAAAGTATTAAATAACACAGGTCCCAATATGGATCCCTGAGGGACACCCCTGGTGTCCATCAGGACTCTGAGCCATTGACCGCTACCCTCTGGATGTGACAGTGTAACCAACTCTTTATCCATCAAACAGTCCATCCATTGAATCCATGTCTTGCCAGCTGAGAGAGAAGGGTGTTGTAGGGATGTTGTTGTGTCAAAGGATTTACAGAAGTCCAGATAAATCATGGAATAAAGAAATATTATGGATGCATAGAGTGAAGATCTGAGCACAAAATTCTCCTGAATACTCTTAACCAAGGATCTGTAGAAATTCCTTCGAAGTGGAGAAGAAATTTACTTCAACAGAGCACCAAGAATTGCTGATAGCCTATTAACAACATCAAGGAAAAGCAGTGTGACCCCTAAGTGTTCCAAATACATCTTGGCAGCTCAAAATCAAATTCTAGATGCTAAACAGGGAGGGTAACACAGTTAATAATTATGAGAAATACATTCATTCCTACTTACATTATCTCTTACACTAACAGAGATGGCAGAATCAAACCAACTTGAACTGGGTCAGCTTGACCTGTTTTGCATCTATTCACATTGGTCTTAAAAGCAGCTGTCTCTCTGATATCCAGCAAAACATCTGCCAAAAGCTCTACAAAACCAAGAGGAGACGCCAAAAATTCATACAAACAGCAGCTTGCTCTTGTGTGCTCACATCATCTTATTTTTAAATTCTCTGTGCCTAAAGGCATGTGTATTTTCTACTCATTGGAAACAATCTGATAAATTGGTGACAAGTTTCACCTAAAACCATTTTTACTGAAGTAAATCTGAAGGCATAAAGCAGACAGAGAATGCATACAGCTGCATGCACTGCATAAATCAGATTTCTGGAAGAATTGTGAAAATACATCACATATGAGATAGTCTACTCTCTATTTTTCCACCAAAATCTCTTTAGCTGGACATCACTGGGTAAGTTCAGAAAGAAAAAAGATTGGGGGAATGCAGAAAGAACAACTGCACAAAAAAATATTACCAAAACTATTCATAATTATGGGGAGAAAAAAAGTCCTCTCCCATAAAAACCAAGAAGATTAAGAGACATTAGCCCATGGAGTACAATGAGGACCATTCACACAGCAAAACAATTTGTTCAAAGAAGAACTACACTGGCTGAACAGGAGCAAGAACTGGATGATCAGCAATCAGTAAACTACAGATAGCGGTTGATATTAACATGGTGGGAAGATCACAGATCCCAGTTGCTCTGTGAGGAACCCCAGTACTTTCACAATATTTCTGGGATGCAGGATTTTTTTGGTCTTCAACCTGCCTCTGGTGCAACAGCATTTAAGAGCTTGCTGTATGGCAAATACTTCCAAAAGCAGGAAGAGGGCTGGTTAGGGACTCATTTGCAATTGCTGCCATTTGTCACCGTCTCTGCAGGTATTACCCTTGAGTTAATCTGGCAACTGTATTGCTGGGATCACTTAAGCAATAAATTTAAAAGTGACTCTCAGAGCAACCAAAACGCCTGATTTGTGCTAACTGGCTTTTGGTTTTATTTTTATAATCATCCTTTCCTCTTTTGTTCCTCCTTCGCATTTGGAAATTTTTGTCTTGTGGGACTCAGTTTCACCATGCTGACCAGCGTATCACAACACCATGTAGGAAATGCCAATACATCTGTGTCCCTGATTCTTAGCCCAACAGAAACCAGAAGTTTTCCAGAATCAGGGCTTGTTCACTACTTACAGAAAGCAGTGGGCTGCAGCTTTGTGTTGGTTCATGTCTGACAGTGGCAGAGGGGAGAACAAAACAAAACCCACACAGGTCAAACCCTCAGGTAGGCCTTGATTCAATAAAGCATTGCAGCACTTACTTGAAGTTACACACATGCTCCAGAGCCCTGGTGAATCTGGGCCAAAGTAACGATAACGAAACACATGGGTATGTATTTGAACAACCATGAGAGCCTATGAGGTCATAAGGGGAAAGCATCAGATATGATCATTGAGTTTGTACTCACAGATTAAGCAAGAAATAATAGTCATGGACTGACACACAGAATCACTACAGCAGAATGTGCTTCCAGTTCCTGAAAGGATAAATGCAAATCCAAAATAGAGCTAACAAGCAGAAGAGTGATTCTAGCTTCACTCTCATTCCAAATAGTATTATCTCAGCTCTTCTGCAGGGGTGTGGATTCAACCCTCCCCTCTTTTTTTATCTAGGAGGTTCTTTGCTTCACACAGGTGACAAAAGTTTTACTTGAGGTTACTCTCCAAAAAACCCCCAAGATACACCCTCTACATCCAGTATTATGAAACAGTTTCAGTTCTTGCAAATCACAAGTTCTCAGAGTTCTGTGATTAATATTTTTCTACCTCTTGCCCACCCTCTCAGCTTTACACTACAGGTTTTGCTCATCACTTAGTACATTCTGCACCTTCTAACTGAATGGAAGGAAGTAAGGAAAAAAAAAGAGAACCCTTTTCCATTCCCAACGATTCAGCAGATAAAGGATGTAGAGATTGTACAAATACAGAGGAAAGGCAGTAAAAAGGAGGTTAAAAAAAGTACATAGTTCAGGTTGTGCTGTTGTTGTTAAGGTTGTGCATTGCTAGAATCACTGATGTTATTATAGGTGGCCAAAATTATATACTATTATAACAAGGAAGCAAAATTGTTACCTGAAGGGAAGAAACAATATAGTTACTGCAATGAAAACAACAACAGCAGGTATTACCTGATATCAGAAAGATCACATTTGTTTCCAGCGATGGCCATTACAATGTTTTCAGGACCATGTTCTTTTAGTTCTTTCACCCATTTTTTCAAAGTATGAAATGAATCCTACATCAGAGAAATAACAAAGTAAGCTACCAGCACGCTTTCTGCCAAAGTATTTGCCTGTTTTTAAAGTGGAGGAGTACAGCTTTGACAGTATTAATGCTAAAATAATTATATAGATCACAAGACTAGAAGACCATTTATCTATCTATGCAATTTGCTTTTCAAGCTCTAGGCCATAAGACTTCTTCAAATTAATTCTTCAACTTGGATGCTCTCCTCTTTTCCCCTTCCCCTCCTCCCCACTCCAAAGCAGCACCGAATATTAAGCTTCCAGTGATGAAGAAACTACCCCAGCTCATCCAGTAGCTAATTTCCTTCACTTTTAATGTGAGCTTCATTCGTCTAATTCACTTCTGTCCAGTGGCCTACCATCTCAACTACTGTCATATTTCTGGTAATATCCAGGAGAGCTTCCACTGTGATGCCCACCTCCCTACATTTCCAAATCTGTGATCTGGTAAACCTCAATTTACTCATTAGGAAACTGAAGAGAGAGGTTATGATTCACTTGGCTTTCTTCCCCTCCAAGCACAAAAATCAAACTCTCTCTGATGCTACCTACCTTTTAATAGTAATTTTTCTATTTCTTTACACTAGTGAAGTAGTAGGATTAAGATCACACTTCTTTCTGGAGATTCTAATTATAATGCACAATTTAAATTATTACTGACAAAGCGAGCTCCCAAATATATTGTAAATAATTTTTTCCCCTTCAGAAATGCACGTGACAGTTGTGTCTAAATCAGCAATAGCTGCATCAGTATCACAGAAGGTAGAGCTGAATTTTTTGGGGAAAAAAAAAATCCATTCTGCTTTAATGATTAACACTGAATATTAAGCATCAGAAAGTGAAATGCAAATCAACCTTCCTCTCCTATTTCCTCCTCTTTATCCTGAGAGCTGTTGCATATAAGCTTGGAGAAAGGCTGGCAAAACAAAATTTCATTCTTACAATATATTACAAGATCAGCTGTAAGATATTTAAATCAAAAGTATCAATCCAGCACGATTCACTCCTCCTCACCTTTTCCTGGCACATTAGCAGTGGAGAACAGCACTGCTGCACAACAGTGACCACCACCAGCAGTGACAGATCATTACACTAATGCACTGGGGAACCAAACCAGCCCTCTCAACTTAGCAGTAAATAATGCAATTGGCAAGAAAGGAATAAAATGCTAGGGAACTGTCCTGGCCATCCATCCATTAGCACTGTCTCTAACTCAGCTACATCAGCAGGGGTTTCTTCCAAAAGCAGTGAAAGAGGCATTCAGCTGGAATCTCCTAGCCTCCTCTGCCTGAGAAATAAGCCAGAGAAGTTAGGGATCTAAAAATACAATTTTCATTCCAAATGAATAATGTTGAGACAAAAGGTCAGAGACTCATTATTTCATTACCAGTTTCAAAATTAAGACACGATGCCTGCAATACAAACATGAAATTAATATGCTTAGATAAAAAAAATTAGTTTTAAAATCAGTAATATGCAAATAATTTCTGCTCAGCTGATAAAGCTAAGAGCTGCTTTTTGTAGGAAAAATTCAACTCCACACAGAGAACATAGGTGGTGGTGGTAGGGGGTGTTGCAGGATGTTAATCCTGTCTACTTAGCCAGAAGAAACCCAAAGAAACATTAACAAAATGCACTGTCCAACCTTTTGTCTACATGAAGTTGAAACAACACAGAAGCAGGACTTTTTATTTAATGTTTTAAGGCAGTTGGACACCTCCACCCAGATCTACATAAACAACCAAAGCGTATACACCCCATACAAATTAAATTCTGCAATTGTGGGGTTTAACTCCAGCTCAGGCCCAAATAGAGAAGTTAACACAGGCACAAAGCATCCCAAAGGTCTTACCTGTTTGGTGATATCATACACTATCACGGCTGCTGCTGAACCTCGGTAGTACATTGGAGCCAAGGAATGAAACTGTTAAAACATAAACCCCCAAGAGAAAGTATCATTAATAAATCAGAATTATCACAGGCTTTGCCAGGTTACAAAGACTTGCCATGGCAGGACCACCCACCTTCTTTCATTCCATGGAGAACAGACCTTATCAGTGGTCACCCATTCCCTAATTTTCCTTAAACACAAAGAAAGCAGAGCTCCTTTATCTTCTGCTGTTCTTCATCCCACTGAATTTACACAGCCAGCACTTACTGGTTCAGTGCATCATTTCCACTACAGGGCATGAACTCTGAGGACAGGTTTTGACAGAAAGATCACCTACGCTTGGGAGCATAGGGACCCTTTCCTGTGGCAAACTACAGTCTTGCTTTGTAGATCTAAGACTGGATTCAGCTTGTGTTTGAATTTTATAAAGCATTGCAAATGACTTGGATAAAATTAACTAGTCAGAAAAATCTGAACACCTGTCTTGTTTACCTAGCCTATACTATGGCAGATATTTCAAAAAACACAGATTTCTGCAGTTACTCTTCAGCTTTTTGTTCCAAGGAAAACATTCTTCAGGGAAAACACCCCAAGAAATAAGTATGTTTGTTATAACAACCGAAGAACAGCATAATTTTCATAATTTACCAATGACTAAGCAGCTGATTTAGAATTTCAGTTTACAATTACAATTAGAGAAAGGAAGTAAAAAAAGTCCTTCTGCTGATTCAACTAAGCTTAGTCTCAAACAAACCAAAAATAATCTTTCTCAGAAAATGCATTCAGTGTCACGACGCTCACATAGCCATTTTGTAATTTTTTGGGAGAAAAGTTATCTGCAAAAGCGGCATATTAAGCTGCAGCTAATAACCGAGGTCAGCTCCTGAATCAAATACATTATTAGGGCAGGGTCTGAACTTCACTGCCCAGCAAACATGCACGGATCCATGTGTTACAACACTGCAAACCTCTGCACATTTACTGGACACATCTTTTTCCTAGAACTGTACCTACTGACTGAGCATTTAGACTTTTAGCAGCCTCCACATTTCTTGCTGTTTCACGTGCAATGTATCAGGCAATTTATTTGCCATGCTGGTTCACTTGCCCATTTGCAAGCTATTTATCACAGATCACGCACACCAGCTCAAGGTCGGCGCTTTCTTTTGTAACAGTATGGATGCACAGCAGCAGTGACAGATGGTCAAGTGCTGAAGTGTTTTGGGGAGCGAGGCAGGTGGGAGAGCTCATTAATAAGAGAAAACAGCAGGAAAGAGGATGAGAAAAGAAAGAGGAATCAGTCAAGAAGCGTGGTCTGAAGAAATGGGATCAGCCAAGATCCTGAGGGAGTTGGGTAGATGTGTGCTTTCTGGGGTTTTAGTGTGTAGCTTTATTACTTGCATGCTTAATGCAATAAATGCTTTCCAGAATTTTTAGGCTCCTAAATCATGACAGAAATTTTCAGTATGTTAGAACAGAACAGACCATTTCAGTTGGAATGGATCTACAACAACCATGTAGACCAATTACCTGATCAATTCAGGGCAGGCCAAAAGTTAAAGCATCTTGTTAAGGGCATTGTCCAAATGCTTCTTAAACACTAACAAACTTTGGGCATCACTTCAGATAACAAGAAGGGCTTTTTCAAGTATGTTAACAGCATAGGAGGCCTAAAGAAAACATTGGATCACTACTTGTTTCATGATCACTGTGGCCAAGCATCCCATCTACTATGACATTCCCCAAGTCCTTCCTAACCGCAAACAAGTCTAGGAGGGCACCTTGCCTGGTTGGTTCACTGAGTGCCAGTGCCTAGAAGTTATCACCAACAAACTTCAAGAACTTCCAAGACCTTCTCCTCAGCATAAGTGTTGTATTAAAGTAGCCTGGAAGTCAGGAACCTTAACTGTGGAGGGTACATCTGACCCTTCATGGTCACTCCTCCCAGTCTGTCAACTCCTGGAAAAAAACATACACACCCTAGATACATGCTGATTTGGTCTTAATCTAGATTACATTTTAATCTAGATTACACAGTATTCATGAATTTACAAAGAGCTCTCTGATAACAGTAACCACTTCACAGGAACCATGCAGTTAAACTCACATACTCCAAATTCCTTCAAGACTGGACCTGAAAGCACACTGAGAACCTGTACATCATCTTGGGAATTTCTCTCCCTTTCTTCTGACCAGCTGACAAGAATAATTCCCTTAATAGCTGTTTCACTGAAGAATATTTGCAGTGTTAGGCCCAGAAAGCAAAAATAAAAGTAATTGAAAACAAACAAAACAAACAAAAAAAATGCCCTTTGTCATTCTTTTATACAAGCTAATAAACAAACATGACAACACACTATGTCCCAGTCACAAGAAACCGCTGTTTTCTACAAGAAAACAAGAAAAGCCTCTTTGAAACACTGAATTAATCAAGAGGGACTGAAAAATTTTAACTGCACGAGTTTCATGATCTAATGATAGACTCTTAACAAATGTGCCTTATGAACATGAATTTTCCAATATCATGCAAATAAATATGTTTAATTTTTCTTTTAAATCAGTGCCCAAAAGCAAAGTCCTCTTGAACATTCTTCTGGCCTAATTAATTGGAAAAAGAGAGTCACATCAAATTAATTAAAGGAATACAAAATACTAATCTGCACATTTTTCACCTGCCAAGGACCAAATGTGGGACAGATGCCCAAAACAAGTGACACACAAAACAACAGCTCACAAAATTAAATCTCACGGGACTATCTTCTGTATTATAAATGACAATGTCTATAACCTTGATTTTATAGCTCAGTATTTCTGTATCCAGTAATTCCTAAGAAAATTAGGAGAAACAGGAGCAGTTTGAGATTTGGCATAAGAACAACTCTGCTTGAGAAGGGCCACTTAAAAATGCTCAGGCAGCCACTCCCAGCTCTGCCACACGGACACTCAGGTTACAGCCCCAACTTTCCACGGAGCCAGCTGCTCCATAACCTGCAGCCAAGAGCAGCACTCTGGCAGATGCCACTCCTTCCTGCAGCCAGCAGCAGCTCACATCCCCTTGGGCCAACAGGAAAACACAGACCAGAAAGAGACGTTCATCAGCTCCCACCATCACAAATAATCACACTCCTAACCCATTTCAAAAGCTGATCAATGTTCTGCCTAAAATAATTAGGTTTTTTTTTTCATTATACTGCTACAGGGATCATATTACTTTGAAAATTAATAACATTCTCAATTCCTAATTACTAAATTACTTGTCATTTGCTTGCACCTTGAATTAGTAAAATTAAGGGATCACTGCTTGCCTTTAGCTGAAATATTAATATAGAGTAGCAAGCTTGCAGATTTAATTTTGCAATTTGCTATACCAGGCTCTTCCTCTCTGAGGATAATGTAAAAGGGAGAAATCAGGGTCTAACCACCTTTCCTTGTGCCTGGTCTGGCTTCCGTTCATCTTTCCTGACTGCTGGTGACTAGGTTTGTATGCAGCATTATAGACATTGAACAGCTTTAACTGCATGTCCCCTAACACTTTTCTCATGGCTGTATCATACTCATATGATCACCCTTTAACTGGTGAATGCACTCAGAGGTGGCTTTTCTCCTCTGTTTCCCAAAAAAAAAAAAAAAAATAATTAAAAACTCACCTACAACTTTACAGCATATATTTTTATTGGGAGCAAGAAATACAGAGCCTTGGTACTTACACTATCAAACTTCCTCTGCACTGCTTTCCACCTTCTAAGCACTGGGAACACCTCCCATCTCTGTATAATGAGTAAACTGCCATTAGCAGCTCACCTACTGTGGTAATTTAGAAGAGCTCATTCATGCCTCTCATTCAGTATCCACCAAAAAAAGTTTTCCTATTTGCAAATACTGACCAACTGCATCACTCATTAGTCCCGTTTTGCTTTTGGAGAGGTTGGTAACAACTGGTGAGGCTGAGGTTGCTGAATCACACAGTACAACACAACTACCTACAACACAACTCAGGTTGTAGGGGTACATTTTCCAATCCAAGGGCCAGGCTGAAAGGACGACTCTAAATATAAATAAAAAACTTATTTTACCAAAGACATGCCAAAACCCAAAATCAATTACTTTACACAGACTTTCAGGACTCTCCTCCTTGGAGACACACAGTGTGCTCCATACCTACAGTCACCTGAATACTGGTGCAATGCTGATTGGGGTCAGAGCACCTTCTTTCTTGTGCTCCTCTAACAACACATCCACTTTGCACCTGTGGTTCATCATCTCTGACACAAAGGAAGAAGTGAGGCCACATGTCCATGATGAAATTTCGGCTGAAAGCAGATAACCTTTTTCTCTAAGGGTCCAACTAGCAGCTTCCCAACCCTTTACAGCTGTAGAGCCCCATAATACAGAGAGCAAATTCAGTCTTATATGGTGTAAATGCAAGCTGAGCATAACCAGAGTTTCATTGATTCCAGGAGTATTTTGAGATTCTGCAACCCCTCATCTGGCCATCTCAATGAAGTCAACAGAAGCTTTGCCCTTGCAAAGGACAGAAAGATGGAACAAAGCAGCCATTAAGGAATTTACCACCTATTTAAAAACAGTGTAGTATTTTGCTTTCTGCTTCCTGTGCATCTCATAATGGAGGGGTGTATTTGGTCACAGCTAACACCTATCACATTTCCTCTTTACTAACAGTAAAGAATGGGGAAGAAGGAAAACCGTCACGTCATACTTGGAAGAGAAAACCAAAATCAAGGGAGCACAGTGTAAATCACACCTGAGCTGTGGCAGTGGAAGTCTCTTAACCCTATCTAATGTAATGCTGATTTAGAAAGCAAAACAGAAGCCAAATAAATACAGAAATAAAAACTACCACGCCTGCTTGTTTATATACAGGCTGACAAATGCTGCTGAAGACAGTTGGGATTCATTCAATCTGCCAGGCACACCAGGGAACATTAATTCATGTCAGCAGCTCTTTGCACCATCCTGTGGTGCTACATTCCAGGACTGGCATACTGCCGCAGCAGGGCTGCCTCCTTCCAACTCCACAGCCAAGAGGGAAAAAAGCAAAACCAAAACCAACAGCTACAACAACCACCTAACTCCTGTATTTGGTTGCTTTTACTATTCTAGACTGTAAAGAACATCACCTGCTCTTACTGCAAAAGGATTATAATTCTGCCTATAAGCACAGCTGGAAAGGATAAGGGTGCACAGACTGAGCAGAATCACACCAATGCTCAGCAAGTGTTACACACTTCGAATTCAGCTATGATTTTCCTACACAGTGCCTTCTCAAGCACCTGCAGGTGCACAGCAGCACAAGATTTGCTTCCTGACAGCTGTGATCATTTGACTAAATTTCATTCCCTTTCCTAGGAAGCTGCTCTCTGACAACATACGCTGCATCTGAGTGGCCTAGACCAAACCACTTGGCTCCTCTCAAGGTCAGAGATGCTTACTATTACTCTTTCTTTATCTGGGTGCCATTAATGGCAAGGACAGCCACAGCCTCTGGGTCTGATACTTGCTGACATGTGCGGGCAGTGTCACAGCCCTGCAGCTTCCTTCCCCTTCCCATTACATGCGCTCACACTTTCTGGACTCTTACCTTAAACATACATCAGTCCCCTCACTCAGCAGACCATTCCCACCCCTCTGCAGGTGATTTTGGGTGTTCTGTTTCTCCTGCCCTCAGCCCATCCTGCCAGGCCACCCCCACAAAACCCCTTCGGTCCTGTCCCGAAACGCACCTGAAGTACACTTGCTCAAGTCTGTGCAGCTACATGCCCCACTCCTGTCACTTTCAAGGCAGTGGCTGCCAACAAACAGAAAACTGTGGTGGTGCAGAGGCAGAAGCAAAGGCAAAACCCAAAAGCATTAAACAGATTATCCTGAAACACAAGCTTCTGGAACAGGGAGGGATACAAAATTCCTGACATTCTCAGCTGGCAAAGAGCAAATGGGAAAAATGTTATGCATGAAAGCCACTTCCAGATACCATTTAGCATTTTAAAACCTTGAGTTGTTTTCCTTACATGATTGAAGGCTGGAAGTCCAGTTCTCAGGATTTAAAAGGAGAATAAATCAGGAAAGATCTGTCTGTCTCTGATCTACAGGTATTTTTTGCTAGTGAAATTGAAGATTAAATATATATAGATACATATAAAAGAGTGACCATTTTTTTTCCAATGTCTAAGAATTCTTCAGCTGAAGAAGGGAAAATCTCAACATTTTAGGTTAACCTTTTAAAGATATTTTAAATAAGCAAACAACAAACTTTTGCAAGACCACAGAAATGACCTGTGCTTAGCCCTTCTGAAGTTTACAGTCATTAAACAAAGGATGCAAAAGACACTACACCAAAACCATGACTCATTGTCAAGCTACACATGCTGCAAGTTTGCTGAAGCTTAAGAAAAAAACACATTTAAATGCATCCCTTAAATGATTTACCGTGCTTTATGCTCACTCTGAAAATAGTAAAAATAATATATTCTTGCTAGCTCTAATGCCACTTGTGCTCTCACACTACCAAATCACCTGTCAACATTTGCAGCACGCAAGAGGTAGCTCACTGCAGGGAGGTCCTCACACCACACACAGTGAACCACCCCCACTCTGACTGAGCTGTGGGAGACCATCAGAGCCACCCTTATAACACCACAGAGCAAAATTCAGGCTGCGTCTTGCCTGTGGAAATAATTAAGTCATTGATAGATGGTGTTGTGACACTGTCTCTGAATCACCAGGACAAATACTGCCACTCAGAAAAGAGGGAGCTATAAAGAGCTGTGGACATGTCATCAGTCAGCCTTTTCCTGGAAATGGAGAAGGTTAAAAACAAAAAAAGAAAAAGCTCACAGCTCAGGATAATTCTTATTGAGGTTTAAACTGGGCTCAAGTAATTGAGGCTTCTTCTATTAAATAAAATTAAAAGTCCCAGAGTTCAACAAAGTAAATTTTAAAAGGACAGAGATAAATTATCCTGCCCTAGAAACATGGCCCTCAGACCCCTGTTTGCTACAATATTCCTCAGCTGGCAAAATGGAAAGCTGGCAGCCACCCAAGGTATTCAAACACAGCATTGTAATTAGAAGCTACTTAGGGCACCATGAACCAAAATATATGCTAATAAAAATATCATTAACTAACTTGCAAGGAGACTCTTGTTAGGGGAGGGAATCTTTGCTAACAACAACATCATTGTTGAGCTTGTAAGTCCCTAAGTCTGTGGCAACAATTCAAAGCTAATGGGGAAAACGTGAGATAGGAGGGGAAAAAGTGACATTTGAGAAATACTGGTGTGGAGGGAAGGTGACTGTGAAGAAAAAAATAAAGAGAGTTGGTTGGATAGTACACCAACACAAAGCAACCAGGTCTACAGAGACCAGTACTTAGGCACAGAAGATAGGAGGATTTTGTGAAGTGTGCTGCCAGTTTGTTTATTTCTAGTCAAAAAAGAAAGGGAAAGAAAAAAAAAAACAACAAGGTAAAAGGATTAAGAAGCTCTCTCTCCTTTTGTAATCAAGTACAATGTGAATTTTTCACCACAAGCCACATACCCCTCTCCAGGGTCTCCTCTTAAGAAGGACGCTCAGCATTCACTCCCACCAGGGATATGACAGAAAGGCTTTCAATCCCCATTTTCTGCTGTCTTATTGTCACTCTGCAGCATTGACTCCAAGCTAGCAGTTTCCCAGAGAAAATCACAAACAGGGAAGCAAAAACTCATTAAAAAGGACAAACTCATAAACGAGGATCATGGAAGTGCCACTTCTGTTGTTTCTGTCTGCCTGCTCTACCACAGTTAAAGTTTGAGCTTCATTTTCATGGCATAAGTGAGGTTTCAGTTAAATCTCAGCCAGGGCTCTCCTGCTGTGAAGGCTCCACATCAGCACATAGACAGAGCTGGCACAGCTGGGGAAGCACAGAGCACCCCAACTCCAGAATAAGCACAAGCCTATGCCTGGCCTTGCATTTAGGAGAGCAAAGACAAACAAGGGCAATGTTGAAAGAGCAGGAAGTCCTAAACACTGCTCTCATCAGTACAGACTGACAAAACTGCCAGGCTTCAACAGTGGAACACAAAGCCTCAACAAAAATTGCGAAGAACAAGGGAAGGACAACTCTCAAAGCAGAAACAACACTCAGAAGACATTTATTAGCACACTGTGAAAACAGCAATAGGCCCAGAGGTTGGGATAGGCTGGAAATGTTGGGTCATCATTGTTGTTCAGAGGATAATGAGAAAGAATTTAACAGGGGGGAGACATTTGTTCTTGAAGAGCAGATCAGAAGGAGCAACACAAAACAAAGCAACCAAAAATCCCTGATTAAAGTAAGATATTGAGAAGCATCATGTGTTTAGCTGTAAAATGGGAATGTTCTAGGACAGAGAACGACCTGGACCAGTATGGACCTCACCTTGGGAAACTTGTCTGCCTCTGTAGCTAGAACTCAACACCAATTAACTTTGTTTACTATATCATTCCATTTTGCTAGTCCTAGTGAAGGACTGGGAATACACTTTGCAAACATAGAATAAAAAGATGGTCCCTGGACTAATTCCTGATTACTAATTAATGAAAACCCGTAACATGTCTTATCTGTAAGAGATTCTAAGCAATCTAACAGAGTTTGTGGTGTTCACTGCTCACTACTGGTTTGACACACACAACAAAAAAAAAAAGAAAGGAGATGTTTGAAAAAAGATGACTCAAAAAAATTTGAGAGGAAACATTATGGACTAGTTGGGAAGGATGGATTTTGTGTCCAAGAGTCAGAGCTCAGTCCCAGATTTCCTGCCTCAAATGAGGCATTTAGTAAATGAAAATATTACTATTCACCTATTTTTAAAGGGCTTTGAGAGTCCTTAGACTATATAGGAAATGAGATGAATACTTTTATCAAAATTTAACTAACTGAGTTTTGTGTATAAAGTGCTAAAATGGAAAGAAAAAGCGAAGAGAGCAGGGCAGTAGAGGGAAAACGGAGAGAATAAGCAAAGAAACTGAAACCATGGGAAAGAAAACTGAACTTTTGCTACCTCTTGCAATAATTAGTCAGTTATCAGCTCCAGACCATGCAGAAATGGAACAAACAAGATTCAAGGGAAGGAATTAGGCTATACTCCAAATAATGTTTTTCAAGGTCCATTTTCCCATCATAAATAACATACTGAATTGTTATGAGCCAACAGATTTCATCAGGGTCACTTTACCTCATGGTGTGCATTCTAAATAAAAGCACAAGCATTTCCTGCACTTAACAGCAAAAATCTTCTTTGCCCACAATACACATACAAGGTATGAAGAATACAGTAGGATGCATCAGGACTGACATCCCAGTTTGTATAAGCATCTCCTTTTATCCCAACCTAATGTGAGCACAGCTACATTTCCCTGTGAAGAGACACTGTGCCATTTCACAAGTCTGAAGATGTTTCAGGAGTGCACATAAGTTTTTCCATTTCTCTCAAATTTCTCAAGGCAAACATGGGCATATATTAAGAGAAACCTACAGCTCTACAGTCTATTACTGCATACTACTGCCACTGAGGCTGTTAAAAGAAAAAAAATGATCAGCCAGACTTACATACATTCAAGATGAACTAATACCCAAAAATCCATTCTGGCTTTTTTTTTTTTTTTTTTTTAAGTCAAAGGAAAAGCTGCTTGATCTGAGCAATTCACTTCAGACACTCAAAAAACATCAAGACAAAAATCCAAAGCAGTTCAGGTTGCCAGTGGTAATTTCCAAAATAATAACAGGAGACAAAAGCCATGCCCCTATTCAATGTCCCAATCCAAGGCAACCCCGGAGTCACCACCTAAGTTCAGACCACCCTCAGCCCATGGGCTGGAAGTCAAAGCCTTTCCAATGCCAATGACAGCTGCCACACACAAACCTGATGAAACCAGGGGAGAAATGGATGTTGCTGGGGCACTGCTCAAGCTGCCTTGGGGAAGGTGGCAGACAATTCACACCATGGTTTAGGGTTTTTTTTAGGTAAGTGGTATGGTCAGCCTGTCTCTGCATTCTCCCCATCCATGAAAAGGGAACCTACATGGTTGGTGCCTGCTGACCACCTGCATTGCAGAGCCTGGCAAAGATTCAGGAGGTTGATACTTACAAAGTCTTCTGAAGATGAAAGGTTTAGAAAAAGTACATCAGAGAGACCAGGATAATAAAAGCGTTCTGCAAACTGATACTCACCCGTTCCTGACCAGCTGTGTCCCAGATCAGAAATTTATGAAGCTCATTCCCACAGGGCACAGTTTTAGTCATGAAGGATGCTCTGAAAAGGAGAAAGAAAGAGAAATGTGTAACTTAACTGACACTATGAATATGTAACCTGTAGACTTTAGTGAGTTCTGCTGGATTAGACTGCATATGGGGAAAACCCCAGAACCTTGATAAAATGCCTGCAGAAGTAGAAGTCTCCCTTTTCTCAGACAGGGCATATGCTACCTATAGATGTATTTTTTAAAAGAAGGGAAAAGCCTATGAAGTTCAGAGGGCACTTTTTTCATGGATCTAGGAACACAAATGCTCCTGCCATTTACATGTGGCTTCTGCTGCTTGTTAGCTCCATCTTCTTGGCGATATGAACCCGAGAAAAAGGCAACAGACAGCATCATGTGCCACTTCTCACTTTAACATATGAGACTGGATCACCAGGGAACAGAAAAGCCACCTGCTGGAGTGCACGTGGTAAACAAATGCAAGAAAGTTGTTTTCCCTTTCAACTGGGATGAATAAGTCTTTGTAGTTTCTTTTATTTTCCATAATGTCTATGTTTTCAAAGCTTTTTCTTTTATGAAAGGTTACAAATGTACAGGCTTTTCCTATATTACAGCAGTTCATTTGAAAGCTGGTAGGACTGCCAAACTCTGGCAGATTTCTATTGTTCCCATCCTATCTGGGTACTGCTGAACCATTTTTGTTGTGGTAACATTTTTCCTGGCCCATAAAGATGCATTTGATACAATGCACTGTTGTTACAAAAGCACCAAATGACATCAAATGACATGTGACTGAACAAAACACTTCCTGAGAATGATATACCAGAGTTCTCATATACAGCCATCTGCAAATTGCTTGAATTTAACAATGCTGCATTGCTTATGAAAATACTAAGGAGGAAAAAAAAAAAAGGCAGCATTTCTTTGGTTGTTTTCAGGGTGTGTTCTCTCAGTTGTCACTCTCCTTCTCAAACCAATAAGCAACACTTCACAGCTTCCAAAACAGGAACTTTATAGATCCACAGTGGTTACTGTTGATTGCAAGGATTATATATTTTAAATAGTTGAATAACTTGGAAGAAAAAAAAACCCTTATCTGTGTAGACGAACAATATCACCTGTATGAAACTAGCCTTCACATTTTAATCTCCTAATGGAAAAAAAAATCCCTTTGGTTTTCATAATTATGATAACAGAGGAAAATTGTTTTCCAAATTGAGCTGAAGGCATTTACTTAGCAACAACAACTACTTGGGGAAAAGGGCTGCTAACAGTTTAGAAGTAAAGAAAAACCCACTCAAGTTGCCATCAATTCCTTCACTGCAAACAAGTATCCTTCAGCCAGTAATTTTATTCATGACATGCTTCCTTTCTCTTTGTCCATTTTTCCCTATCCATTACATTCAGGAATCCAAAACTGTCCTGGAACTTCTACGTGCAGCTTCCAGCTGAGACTCCTCCATGCACTGAAAGGCAGAGCTTCAGAAGGTACCATTCAACCCTCTGAACAACACAGCAACCAATACCAATCCTTCACAGACGACAGATCAGCCCTTTCCCCCCAAATTCCTCCTTTCTGTACATTCCATAGTAGCTTCCTTTCCCATAAGAGATCCATAACTTTAAAAATTTTCCAGGTCGCACTGGACTTGGAAGATTTGTCTCTAGGATACTAAAAGAAAAAAAAAAACTGAATTAGAATCTACTACAGGACTATTGGGATTCTGATGGTCTGATATATGGAAGCTTAGTATTTTTTAAAGAAGCAGTATAAATTAATCATACTTAGTTTAAATTGCATTGTCCCTATTTTAAGAAAGGACAATGTGACACATCCTAAACTTAGACAGAAGCCCATCCATATGTGGAAACAGACACTGTCCATGTTCCAGCAGAGCCTACCAGGGCACTCAACAAGGATACTTGAAGGGCTTCCCATGGTCTTCCTGCCATTACTCAGCTTCGGGATGACCTGATCATTGTGCAGATCACAGCTTCTTGGGTTGTGCAGTTTTGGTTTTTGTCTTGTCAAGAGCTTCCCACTTTGGACTGTTTTGGCTGTAGGACCTTAGGACTTAAATCACTCAAGGATCTGATTTGAAACCTCACTGACCAGTGAAAACTGAAGTGATATTATATGTGGTACTTACCCAATAGTAGGACTAATATTATGATCAAAGTGGTCCTGGACAAACCGACAAACGATGCTCGATTTCCCAACCCCAGTATCCTGAAAATCAAAGAAAGCATGACAGTGAGTCATGAAGTCATATCTAGGAGACCCTAGATGTCAATACTTCACTTGATTATTTTCAAGAATTAATATTTGACTCTTTCTTCCTGTCTTGTGGCAAGCGGGGCACATCACACATTTCAGAAGAAAAGTGAGGACATGTCCTTTTCAAACATCAGCATTGTGAGTGAATATCCCTGGCCCTCTTCCCAGGACTCCCTTCTCTCCAAGCCTTCTATTTTATTGGGTGGATTTTATATTCCTGTTGCAAGTTACTGCAGTCCATCCAGCATGGCCATTTGCTTGTACAAGCAAACCCCGTGCTTTCCAACACACGGCGCATTACCCGCAGAGTCAGAGAAACAATCTCATTCAGGCCTGCTGCAAGGCCAGCCCAAGCAAGCTTCCAAAACAGACTAATAACACCAACATTTTAGCACTCTGACAGCACTGATTTAGTGGAAATAACCTTTTCATAGCAAGATGAACAAGCCCACTTGGTGGAAACTTTGCAGAAGCTTTGGGTGGTTTTGAAAAGGTAGCAATACAAAGATTTGGATCCCCAGAGATGTGCGGCTCTCCCTGTGCATCCCATGTTAGAGGACTGCAGTGAAAGAGCATTACTTTAAACACAACACAGCTTACTTTCTACACTGCAACATGGCAGGCTGATTCCATTTGCAGGAATAGTTTGTTGGTTTTTTTCTTTTAATACACCAAATCAGTAGGGAAAAATAAGAGCAGTACAGCACTGGAATAAAATTCAAAATAACCTGAAGGGGTAGGAGAAAACTTGCAATCATGCAGAAATACTATTTTAGGCATTTAAGATACAAACAACTTCCCTAAAATGCAGCATTTTTCGGTCTGTCTGTTTTTGCCCAAAGCCTTGGATGGTAGATAGAACTCAAATTATACAGAGTATTATCAAGAAGAGGAATAACAATATCGCTAAGTCTTCTAAAGAATTGCAAAGAGCCTCCTTAGAGACAAAAAGGATGCCAGGAAATCGATCTTGACCTTTCCAAGACATTAACAATGACAGCCCAGGGTCCAATCTAACTCATTAAACAGTCAATAGAAAGTTTTCTATTAATTTCATTGAAGTGATTGCAGAACTACCAGACTGTAGTTCCATTTGTATCCACATTTTAAGATGACTAATTTACACAACACTCCTGAAAAATGCCAATACAATAGTTTGTTAACAGCACAACACACATAACTATATATTTTTTAAAAAGCAGCTTTTGCCCCCACGTAACTACACATCAAAAATAGCACTTCTGCCTCTCCTATAATCAATTTTGCGATATGTTGTCTTCTTCTTGAATAAGAAAGAAAAAGAATGTCTGTATTTACATTTCCTTTCACCACTCAGACATGAAACTATATTGTCACGCCAAAGTCTACAGACAGCACTTATTAGAAAACTATCATTTAAACTCTCATATTTAATTCAAAGCTGTCCTTAGTCAGCTTAAAAGCCATAATAAATGCTCATGCTACACAGACAGTTGTTTATCTACTCTGTTCAATCAATAGGAAAAAAAGATCAAAGAGAGGAGCAGTGTTCATAAACACCACTGTAGCCTTTGATCAATAGCAGTAACACATCCTGTTACTATTCCCAAATTTTGCTTTCATTATCAATTCCAGCTGATATTGCTCTATAATTACTACACCAGGATGGCAGAACACAGTAAAAAAAAAAAAATTTAAAAACTCCTCTGCCCTGAAATTGAGGATCTAATTCTTTTCCCAGATTTTAAATGGTGTAGAGAAACTAGAATTACCACCTACTGGTTGCGAGGAATTACACGTCCCTCTTGTGGGGACAGCATTTTTTCCACTGTGTTCGAAACTAGACATTGGTTCCGGTGACCTGATGATGCTTTAGTTTCATCTGCTTCCTCCAGCTCCCCTGACGGGTCACTCAGAACGGCAGCTGCAATTACAAGAGGAGCCTGGTCTCTGGCAGGGACGTGACATCCACAAGCATGGATTAAAGCTTAGCTCATTTTCCTGGAACCTCTTCATCTTTCAGTTCGTGGCTCTGACTAATGTTTCATGATAACGTTAAAGGACCTTTCAAAGTTTCTATTCCTTTTGCATCTCACAATGAGCACAGTTAAACTTAAGCATATGCCAGGCACACCAACAGCCCTCCAGAAGCCTAAAGGCTTTCTTACCCTTTGCTCCTGCGGTTGCTTGCACTACCAAGAGGGTTAAATATACCCCTCGAGTAACTGGAGTGAAACCAATGGGCTTGGACCACAAGCAAACCTGCTTTTAGGACAAGCACTGCTGCAGCCAGTGGCTGGTGCTTTCCAGGAGCCAGGCAATTTATTGCACCAGGGGGGTTCAGTTGAAACAAGCACTCCCAGCTTCCTCTTGTTGCCTGGAGGATGCAAACCACCATCTACCAGAGTATAATTAGAGCATAGAGGGGAAGGAAGTAAAATAGAAAAGGCTTCCCACTTAAGGCAGTGATTATCATTCCAGCATGGAATTTAAAACTACTTAGACAGTGTTCAGTCCATGTTACTGAAAATTGTACTGACGCCCATCAATCAAGACATTCACCTGCCTGAAAGCAAAGCAAATCAGAGTGTATAAACATTATACAACAACTTGAAAACAGCTAATGAGACCTTAACTTTTACTGACAACAGGGAACTATCTTTCAAGTCTCTCACAGAAGACAAGGAAAGCAGAGTTGTTGCTTCAAAGAAGTAGAAAAAGTGTTTGCTTCTCAGCAATGCATTGAAATTAAACCTCCTTGCTAAGGCTGTATAAACCTTTCCTGCAACCATCTGCTTTGTACCTTACTATATGGTCTTGCTCTACATAAAGCCATTTTTCTAACATCTGATGGGGATGATCTGCCTTGTTTTGTTCTTTTTTTTAAAGGATTATAGAAGATTTTTCAAGCCGCATGGCTGGGTAACATTCAGGCATACAGAAATTTATTTTTCCAGTTCTCAGAGTTCTGCTATTACACCCTCTAATCTTTTTTTCTGTTTTGTTTTACTTGATGTTGGTGTACATGTAACATCAAACATACATGAAGATATAACATCTTGGCTTATGCAAAAGGTCATGGCAGCACCGAGCAAAGTGGATTGAACAAGTTTCAGAAACTGAGAACATGCCCTCAGGAGTTATGTTGACACTTGAAGGAACAGATCCTGCAATTCTTCAGAAAAATCCTCATTCACAGGAAACCCAAGGGCTTCAGCACTATACTCATTGACTCGTCACGATAAAGAGCATACCAACCCAGGAAAGAAGGGGCAAGAAATTAATAAATAGAAAATAATTATTGTGAATCAAGGTTTTCACAAGTCACTTAAGGAACCAACTACATATTTTGCTTTTCTCCTTTTCATAAGCCTCCTAGCACACTTACAAAATATCAGTTACAAACCACATTGTAGCAAGATAAGCAAAGTGGGTGGTGTGGGGAGGAAGGAAAGAGGCAGAAATGTAATTCACAATAAGTGAGGCACAATTAATTAGTTCACCAGAGTAAGTAGCTACAACTTCAGAATCTCCCCTGGTCAGCAAAATGGATTTAAAAATCTGAAACTGTATCAGATGTTTCTGAAAAAGAGAAGGAACCAATGCAAGCATGACTAATTCTAGATTTTTACCCTTTAACCCCAGAAAATACATTCTCTGTTCTTTCAAAATCCCTTACCAGCAGACTTAGGTGTGAGGAATTTAAGAGCACCAGAACGGAGACCAGAATGCCACAGAAAACAGGGTTTCCACCCACACTCCTGCTCCCGGGGAACCACCCCACTTGGCTCTCCTCAGCTCTCATTACCGTAAAGGAGATGAGACTGTATTTCAAGCTAGCAGCATTACGGGATGCTGGCAACTCATTTGCAGGCAAACAACAACTGAGCTGCTGATTTCTTCTGGCTGATTTGCAGCAGCTTACAGGGGATAAAAAAATAAAGCAGAAAAAAATAGTTTAATATGAGCAATATATTAAAAAAGAAAACCATTTTCCCGTTACAAATAGGCATTTGGTATATTCCTCTGTCTATTGTTCCAAACACATTTATCCCAGCAGAAAAAGCTAATGCAGAAAAATTTAGTTCTTTAATTTAAATCTGGATGTCTCATTTACATCTTTGCACATAGGGCCTAGTCCTCCAAGCACTTTTCCAAATTGGAGGCATCTATAGTACCCTGTAAACACATCCCTGATTAGGCTGTTAGTGTTAAGCCTTGATATTATAATAGCTTTTAATACATTCAGGGTCAAGCCCTACTGTGCTGAGTAAATTAATCTCTTAATGTCTTTTTTTTTTTACATCTAAAATGGAATGAATGTTGAATTCACAAAAAAATCCACACATATCATGACTGGTGACTAAACAGCAGCCCTGTAATTATGCACACTGCTGCAAGAGCTTTTTTAGTCTTGACTATGCAGAGTCTTTTTGTGCTATGTTAACACACAGGGCTTCCCAAGTATGCGTAAAACTAGATAAACCATATAAAAATCCTTTTACGACTCTAGGATTTTGAAAATACAAACCAAACAAGAACACTAGGCAGCACTTCACATGAGGAAATGGCACCGTAAGAATGAACATACTGAAGAAACTGCCCTCTGTCCCTTCCAGTTGCAAAGTAAGGAAAAAAAAGAAAAAAATAACATCTGGCTTGTAACCACCACAGATCTCATGACTAACTTCCCATTTCAGCTTTAAAGGAAGGTTGAGATACACCACAAAAATCTGCATTAAGAAGCAATGGAGAACTGACCTCTATATAAATAGGGATCCCACACACAGCTCCTTCGGAAGGAAGCTTTCTCAACAGCTTGGACAAAGCCAGGATTCAATCAAATTTACAGTCTGAATTTGTAAAAATGTTTAAAAATTAAAAATGTCTGTCCCTTCAAAACATTTCTCACAATAACTAAGAGTCACTGAGACATGAGCTACAGACAGGTCTCATTAAATCTGACAGGGTTTAACATGAGTTAGTATTACAGATCGGAAGAAGAATGAGCCCTAGCAACCTGGAGGGTATTAATACTAAGTGCTCAAAAATCCCCAGGCAAAGAAGATGTTATTTCAATAATAATATGAGAAACATTCGGACCTGACAAATCTTTATCCTTTCCCATAAGCCAGAAACTGATTCCACAGCTCATGCGGCTTCCATCAAATTCAGCAGGACTTCCCTGCATCTCACAGCAGGAATGCATCTGCTCCTCAGAGCCCATTTGTGTCAGGCTCCCCAAAAGCTGACCTACCAACCACCCTTGATGAAACATACAGAACGTCGGGGTGCAGTCAAAAAGCTGTCCCACTATCCTGGAAGATGATCTGCTCAGAGAGGATGCTGGCTGCTCCTCGTTGTTAAGAGAAGCAACAATTCCTGGCTCCCTGTTACACATTCACACCACCAGACACTCTTGGCTGATTCATTCCTAACTGAGAAATAACAGAGGAGCCAGTTTATGCTCAAGATTTCCCAAGTTAAATTCCACTTTTTGTTCTACTCATTTGATTCCTGCCAGTGCTAGTGCAGAGGGGAAGGAGAGGTCCTTGTCTTGCTCAAGTAGAGCTTTCACTGTTGAAGAATTAAAGATGTACAGTTGAAAACACCTGACTTGGTATGAAATTACAAAAAATGAGAAAACTGTCCTTTATTATCAGTGCATTTGATATTTTATATACCAAAAAAAGGCACTGAAAACCTTTGCAACTGGCCAGGCAAACCTGAGGTAGAAAGACGGAGTTTAAACTTTAGGGGAAGAAAAATAATCAATGAGTCACAAAAAAAATACAAATGCAGAGAGACCATTCATTCCAGTAGCTCTGTAAAGTGCAGCTGGTTTTGACTTGGCAGATCACCTTCTGCACATTTAAACAGCTCTTCTTTCCACTGTCAGAATTGGCCACGCTTTTGTTTTTGATTTACGGTTGAATCACCCTGGCCCATTCCCATTACCCTCAGCAGGACTTTGATGGAATCTGAAAATTCACAGCAGTGTAATCGCATCTCGAAACTGCTAAATGGTTTGCATTTCATTAGCTATCATCAAACAAATTGCAAGGCCTGCACTGTAAAGTATAGCTGGGCTTTAGCAGTAATGTAAGCACAGCTCTGGTCAAGCCTGGTGTCTAGGAGGAATGTCACTCCTCAGGAAAGGTCTGGCATGCAGCACTGAGATATCCAACCTGCATCTTGAATGCTTTCAGGGTTGCCAGCTCTTAACCCAAAGGCATGTGACATGGTGAGGCTGAGTACGGATTACGGCTGTCTTTTAAATTCCAGTGGAGGTAAAAAAGCAACAAGCTGAAAAATAAATTAAAGCTTGGCAATTTCTAGCCTGCTTTAGTCCTCTATGCCTGCCTTTAACATTTTAATCATTACTCAGATGATCAAATGCAGGTAGCATTGCAATACTTTCCATGTCTTACTAATCCAGTTACAGCTGCTCTGGAAGGCTGTGACAGGCAGCTTGAAACACATCTGAAACTGCCTTTGGACTTTTATCAACTGTACGAACATACAAGGAAGAGTTATGCACAACAGATTCCTGACTGCACTTTCCAAGGGCAGTATTTTAATCCAAGAATTACTCTACCCAATGAACTTTTTGCTAACCTTAAACACATCCTCACCCCTCCCTGTGTTTGGGTATCACTTTCAGTTGTCTGAAAACATTGCTGTAAGGAGAAATACTTTGCAGGAGACTGAGGTTCAGAGACACCCCTGGGACTGAACTGCATCTGCCAAGTGTCAGGCTTGTCCCAGGGAAAGTGAAGCCATGCACTGCGGAGCGGCGTCTAGGAAGAAGTGCAAAAAGCTTCTCACCTTTCTTCAGTTTTTCCATCTGCAAGATGTATCAAGTGAGCAAAGCTATCACTGCATAATTGCACAGATGAAAATACAAGAGCAGCTCTTAGACTCACACACTGGCTCTCAGCTGCTTCACCAACACAAAACTGCCCGAGGCTTCAGCCTGAACCGAAGGGATGCAGGTACAGCTGCTCTGAAGCCTCACTTCTGCAGTCAAAATACAGGCATCTCATTCAGGTCACTAATGATTTCTGTAAATTCCAATTTTATGGCATTATACCACCAGTGACCTTCAAGGAATTTCTGCAAAGATCTGGGGGAATACTCATCTGCAAAGTAAATTTTTGAAAGGGAAGAACTAGGACCAGAGTTGGCCCCCAGAAGGGTAATTTTGCTATCATGCACTTTCTGGAGTGAAGGGTACTTGCCAAATAAACAACACCACTAGTATTGAACATTGGAACCCAGTCGCCCACGATCCCAGCACAAACACATGGACCTCACTGCAACTCTATTTCGAGAGGGAGGATGGCCAGCACTGGCCTCCTCTGGTGGGTTTATCCTGGCTGGATTCTGCAGTGTCTCACTTCAGTAGGAACCACCACAGCTCTTTTGGTCCCTGTGTGAACTTTACAAGAACATCCCTATTTGCACTTCCCTTTGTTGCATTCCCTTATTTAAACTCATGGTAGCAAAGGTATCTTTTAAGTCAGTTGGTATATTGCTCCCACTAAGTTAGGATGACCTATGCTAACTCCCACACAGTAAAAAACCCCACGCATCATTTCTAATTGCTTTCAGGCCAACACTGCTGTTGCAGAGCACAAATTAGCTACAGAATCAAGACTTTTTCCTCTGGAGCACATTAGAATTATATTAATTCCCTCTACACTTAAAAGTGCAGCACTTGTTCTACCCACAATCAGGTCAGTCCTGTTGTATCAGAATGCAATCCTTCCTCCTAGTGCTGCAAGAACTGCATTTGGCACAGGAATTCTTGGCTCGATTGTTCTCAGATCACTAGCTGTTATATGAAAATAGTTATTTGATTTTACCTTGTAACAGCATTATGGGGATGGAAACCAGTGATAATTGTAAAGCATTCAGGCAGTACAGTAACAAAGAGCTATTTAAGTGGTTTAAGATAGTCGAGCGCTGAGTTTGTTTGGTATTTAGATGCGTCTTCAATACCTCCTGTATACTTCTACTGGCTGTTTTAAAACAGGAAAACATTTACCAGTCAGGGCTTAATGTATCTGGCTCCCTGTGGTGGGCTGCTGCTGCCTGGAAACCAGGTGCCCACCAAAGCCATCCTATCACTCCCCTCCTCAGCTGGGCAGGGGAGAAAAAATATAACAAAAAACCTGTGGGTTGAAATAAGGACAGGGAGAGATCACTCACCAACTACTGCCATGGGCAAAATAGACTTGAAATGGGGAAATTAATTTAATTTATTGCCAATCAAATCAAAGTAGGATAACGAAAAATAAAAATTAAAACACCTTCCCCACCCCTCCCTTCTTCCTGAGCTTAACTTTACTCCAAATTTCTCTACCTGCTCCCCACCAGAGCATTGTCTCTGCCTCTCACTCCTCCTCAGGGGAAGGACTCCTCACATCCTTCCTCTGCTCCAACCTGAGTCCTTCCTGTGTGGTGCAGTTCTTCACAAACTGTTCCAGCATGGTCTCTTCCCATGGGGTGCAGTTCTTCAGGCACAGACAGCTCCAGTGTGGGTCCCCCATGGAGCCGCAAGTCAGGCCAGCAAAGTCGTTCCAGTGTGGGCTCCTCTCTTCATGGGTCCACAGGTCCTGGCAGGAGCCTGCTCCTGCATGGATTTTCCATGGGGCCACAGTTTCCCTCAGGCATCCACCTTTTCCAGCATGGTCCCCTCCACAGGCTGCAGGAGGATCTCTGCTCCATCATGGACCTCCATGGGCTGCAGGGGCACAGCTGCCTCACCATGGGCTGCACCCAGGCTGCAGGGGAGTCTCTGCACTGATGCCTGGAGTACCCCGTCCCTCTCCTTCTCCACTGATCCTGGAGTCTGCAGAGCTCTTTCTCTGACATATTCTTACTCTTCCCTCTGGCTGCAATCCACTCATGCAGTAGTTTTTTCTGTTTCTTAGCCACTACCACCATCAGTGATGGACTTGGCCTTGGCCAGTATTAGGTCCATCCTGGAGCCAGCTGGCATTGGCTCCGTAGGACACCTGGGAAGCTTCTGGCAGCTTCTCACAGGAGCCACCCCTGCAGCCCCCCACTACCAAAACCTTGCCATGGAAACCTAATACACCTCTGAATGCAAAACATCATCTGATCCCTTCTCTTGGTTTGTTTTCCTTCAGTCCACATCCATTAGCAAAACATATACAGTGACCGACCACCTGCTTCACCCCAAAGCTGAAGGGAGTCTACAGCCCTGGCCACTTCTGTTCCCAACCAGTCCCCAAAGCCAAATGCCTGCTGCCTTACCAGGTTTGGTGCCCTTAGCAGTGTGATTATTCAGCGTGTGGTTTCCTTCCACATACATCCTGCACACATCCTCCTGTAGAATTAAATTCAGGCCTGCAAAGCTGCTCCAGCATCTGCCATGCCTGGAGCCAGAGAATGCAGTCCTACTGGTCCTGGTGATTTGTAGGCTTCTTTGGAGTTATCAAGTTTCTTCAGAGTCACAGGTCCCCTTCACCAGATCCCAGCCCAGTTATCTCTCAGGGACAACAAAAACCCCTAATGCCCAAGTTGCAAATACACTTTTTAAAATATTTTGCTACATCCTTTTCTCTCTTATAGACAAAACAGAGTATTTCCATCCCTCTCTCACTCCCAGACTGCAATACTAGTTACAATCTCTTCAACTATCTACTGTTACCAAAGACATACCCAAAGATCCCAAGCAACACCAAACTGTAAAGTACAAAAGCAAGCACTGATAGCCAAAAGCACTTTATCATCCTACCAAAGCGATGTGCCTGGCCAGAGATAAGACAGACTGAAGAGCAGCTAATGTCTTTATTGTAGCTAATGCTAGCACAAAATTCACTTTGCCAGAGACATTGATATATTAATGTGTGTAATATTATATAAAACCGAAGACTTTCCTAGAGTGTTTCCAAGATAATTGGCATTATTCTGCTATCACCACTAGGGCTCCAATCCCAAGCTCTTTATGCTGGGTTGATGGCATGGAGAATTGTAGCTGCAGCCTGAAGAATCACAGAATCATAGAAAGGGACCGCAAAAATCATCTACTTCCCAGCCACCTACCATGGGCAGGGACATCTTTCAACAGACCAGGTTGCTCAGAGCTCCGTCCAGCCTGGCCTTGCACACTTCCAGGGATGGGGCATCCACAGCACTGGGCAACCTGTTCCAGTGCCTCACCACCCTCAGAGTGAAAAACTTCCTCCTGATATCTAATACAAACCTACTATCTTTTTGTTTGAATCCATTCATCTTTGTCCTGCCACAACATGCCCTTGTAAAATGCCCACTCCATCTTTCTTGTAGGCTCCCTTCAGGTACTGGAAGGCTTCAATTAGGTCACCCTGAAGCCTTCTCTTGGCTGAACAATTCCAGTTGTCTCAGCCTTTTGTTGTATGAGAGGTGTTCCATCCCTCTAATCATCTTGGTGGCCTCCTCTGGACTTGTTCCAGCAGATCTGTGTCCTTCCTGTGCTGGGGCTCCCAGAGCTGGATGCAGCACTGCAGGTGGGGTCTCACCAGAGCAGAGTAGAGGGGCAGAATCACCTCCCTCGCCCTGCTGCCCACCCTGCTTTGGATGCAGTCCAGGATGTGTTTGGCTTTCTGGGCTGCAAGTGCACATTGACAGCTCATGTCCAGCCTCTCATCCAGCAGAATCCTCAGGTCCTTCTCAGCAGGGCTGCTCTTGATCTGTTCATGCCCCAGCCTGGAGTGATATTCATTGCCCCAGCAAAGCGTTCCATGTGTCTGCTGCACATTTACTCTTCCAGGACTTACAAACTGTGCTGCTCCTCCACAACCTGCCAACTCCTTTGTCTATGAAGCTGGCACAGGAATACAAAGTGATCTTTATTTATGAGACAAGGGGCTGTGGAGGGAAAAGGACAACAGAACTATTCTTCAGAAATAAAATTAATGCTGCAGCCAACCTACCTCTGCTTTGCAATTTTTAGAGCTCACCTACTCTGGTAAAAAAAAACAACCAACCAACCAAAAGCCAACCCAAAACCCAAATCCATATTCTAATTCCAGTATTTATGCTTAATCACTGCATCTTATCATACAAAGTGCAAGCTAACCACAGTGCTACACCACCATGAGCAACATGGACAGCAAAGATAACAGCATTTGATTGTTGCTAATATTATTTAGAAACTGCTTCCCCACATCAAATTTCCAGCTAACTCTCTGTGTCTTTTCTTACGCCCTTCCTTCCTCTTTGCACACAAGTTATCAAATTCAGAACAGCAGCTGAACTGCCAAGAGAAATGGAGGATTTTAAATTGAAATCAAAGAGCAGAATCTCAATCAATTTCTTATGCCCTTGACAGCATGCAGTACGGGCGGCTGCAGAGAGAGAATTGCTTAGCCTGGTGAAAAGGAAGAAGGAACCTGAAGTTTATTTGCATTCCTTCATCTCAAATGGTGGCTTTTGGGGGCACTGGCTATTCACTTAAGAAGCTTGACTCCATGTTTTGAACTGCCTCTACAGTTTCAAGTAGGAGCATGATCTCTATAAAAACCAGCTGCAAATAAGTTGGTATCAATCTGGCTGGCTAATAAGATGAGAGGATGAAAGGAGAAAGAAGAAGAGCACCTTTGAAGGGTCACAGACACAAATCTCCTTTGGACTAGCAGCACATGCCAAGGAATGAGCAAAAATCCACGGGATTGCACGGGATTCAACAGGGGACCCAGCAATACGAAGCCCGAGGGTACCCTTAATGAGACTTGCTTATGCTTCACACTGCAGTGAAGCAGCTTTTGAGCACAACAGTGTGGTCACAAGCTGTGTAGAAGCAGTCCAGCCTTTGGGGGGCCTCACTGTCAAACAAGGCACTGGCTTATAAAGTCACAGAAAACAACTCTGCGTCAATAAAACTGACTCAAGACTGAACCCGTGGCAAGAAACAAGACCCCTCGCACTACCTGACACAGCTGCCCACCAAAGAAAGCTCCATCACAAAACCAAACACCATCAAACCCTTCTGCAAGGGCCGGGCTGTGCTGCAATGCGAGGCAGGGCATTTAAGTGGGCAATAGCACCACCTGGTGACTCCTGGGACTACGGGAGGAGGGAACCGGGTCCACTTGGCCATGCTGAGAGGGGAGCAGAGGAGAAAGGGCCACTGAGTGAATTCCTCACGTGAGTTGGGAGTCAAAAGCCTGGGTAAGGAGGGAAAGAGGACAGCATAATGAAGTTCCAAGAACTAGAAAGGTGAGACAGACAGAGACAGAAAGAAGAGTGCCTGAGCACCTTCCCTTGGAATTCCAGGTATCTCCCACTGCTGGTACCACCTTGCGGAGCCCAGTGTGGCAATGGGTACTGTATGGCAAAGGCAGCTTCAAAGGAATGCCCCTATCGCACAATTAATTTATTGTATTAATGAACAAAGAAAGGAAAAAACCCACAAAACCCCACCCAAACCTGCACACTATCAAAAATGTTGTATGCCACAGAGCGGAAATTTTTGGGTTAATTTTTAGGAGACCTATAGCTATGGGATTTTATGGAGTCACTATCATCCAAACAAGAACTGTACCTCTAATTGCCTTTTACTGACCACTGGATCATAGGATCCTCCTGACCACGGTATAACACGGACCAGCAGATAAACCCACGAAACCCACCCTGACAGGTGCTCTGCAAGTGGTAAGAAAGCGTGTTACAGAATCACAGAATGGTTTGGGATGAAAGGAACCTCAGAAATCATCTAGTTCCATCCCCCTTGCCATGGACAGGGACACCTTCCACTAGATCAAGTTTCTCAAAGTCCCGTCCAACCTGGTCCTGAACGCTTCCAGGGATGGGGCATTCCCAGCTTCCCTCGGGGACTGCACACCCGCACTCCATGGCATGCTCTCCTACCACCCCAGCTCACCCTAATGACATCTCCCTGCTGCCAGTTTGCTGATTTCCCATCTGAGCTCCACCACACACACTTAAGCATGACCTCTCCAATGTTCACCACTTCATTTTTCAGGTGAGGATGAAAAATGGGCCCTGGTTTACCACAGGAACATTCCTGCTGGTGGTGTCACAGATGGGTCACAGTCTCCCCATCAATGAAGTAGGAACTAAAAGCCAACTTCCCAGATCTCTCCAGCAAGTCAAACCTCGACTGGGAGGAGCTAAATAAAGCTGAAGTAAAAATAAATTAAAACTGCAAGTCCAGCTTTAATGCCTATGCAATTTTATTAATAGTAATGCCTGGATTTTGGCAATTCCAATTGTCAGAGTTCATTTTCTAGACAAATTTGGGAGACTTTTTAACATCTCCATGATGTCATCCCTTTCCTACCCACTCTGTCTCAAAATACACTTGCAGTCACAAAAATCCACTCGATGTACTACTCCTCCCGCAGAGAAATTCCTATTTAAAGATACAGTAAAAATGTGTGAATAGTATCAACTTAGAAATCCTCATAATTGTCTCTGAACTTGAAAAATTAGGTAAGGGAAGTAACACACAAGTCACTGTACCTCGAATTGTCAGTGATAACGAGTATTGACTGCAGGGGTTTTATCTCTGTTGGCCACATGCACACATACCAGCAGAACAATTTGGTTAAATATCCTTCATCACTATTGTGCAATGCAGTGATCAGAGAAACTAAATTTAGTTTTCAGACTAGATGCATAAATAACCTGAGGTTTTCATAGTTAAGTAAACACATTAGGCAACAGCATCCTGTCAAATGTTGTTTTCAAGTACAATTTGCCAGCAAAAAAATGGGATAAACAATTCTGTGTAGCTCTTTCCAAACCAAGTTCTTTTCCTAAGTGAACCTTCCCCACACACATTGTAGCAGATGAAACTTTCAAAATACCAGTATGATGAGGAGAAAATCTTTGACTTGAATTGCTATTTGGCACAAGTTTCTGTTCATACTCCAACACCCTACCTCTTTAATTGTCAAATCCTATCATTAGGGGCCATAATTTAGAAATACAGGCTTGTTAGTGCCACCTAGTAAACATGAAAACAAAGTAATTTATATTCCTGTCCCAACATAGAAGATATTGAACATCTTCCAGCCAATGAAACTGCTAATCCAATCCAAACACTGTAATTTCATATTGCAGATTGCCTACAAGTACCAACAGTCTTTTTCTTTTATTAAATGACAGCAGTGGCTCTTACAGAAGCAACAATATGCCCATCAACCACAGCATCTGATGAAATGGCTCTTGTGTTCAGCTTACTATTTCACTAGTATAAAAACTGTCCAGCAATTGCCTGGAAAAATTGTAAAAAGGCTCAATTACCTTCAGATTTGTCCATTCAGGCTCAATAAGCCCTATTCAATTCAATGTTCAGACATACTCCTCCCAATTTGTAACTATCCCACCTGCATACCAGAGAGGAAGAAAAAAGCCACATAAATTATGAGTTCCACCTGAAACACCAGCCGAAAACATCAGGCATGGAGACAAGAAAGCCCAATCCCTTGTCCCTTGCAGCAACAGAGAGGAAGAAGGCAGTTTCAGGGGGCAGCTATAAAAACTAACATTTCCTCTAACAAACAGGAACCAGCCTCATGGCCACAGATCTTTGCTCCAAATTAGCAGAACCCTGGTACTGGGTATGTCACCTACCAACAACTAGAAGCTAGTAACTCTTCCTCTGGTCTCTACTGGCCAAAGGCAGCCAGACACCATCAGCCTTGAGCGGGTCAGGAAACACCTCAAGTGTGGGACAGCAACTGAACTAAAGAGTTCATACACGGATTTATTGCCGGAAACTCTGCCTCTGCTTATCAGCTCCTTTTAGCTGATACAACAACCTGTAAAATCAGCAGCCTCTGGTGACAATCTAAGGTGTGAGTTGCTCTCCTTCATCAGCAGCCTGAAGGCTGCCCAGCTGCTAATGGCACCCTCTTCACGCAAGCTGCTCTTACCATTTGCCAGCCTTTGGAAAACCACCTCCATCAGCCTTCCAGACACACTGAAACACATCTTCTCCAGGGGGTATGAGGGGAAGGGGACAAGTTGAGAGTTTCTGAAATTTGCCATTACTTTTTATTTAAAATTAACTGCAAATTACATATAGATACTATGCATCCGTGAGGACATTAAGAGGTGACATGAAGGAGAGGTCTAAAATCTTTGAAACTGGGGGTTTCCATTTCCTGAATTTATGTGCAGGACTGCGAATGGACAATAAGAAGTTTGCCTAAACCTAAATCTGTGTTAAGAAATGTTTCACCCAACTGTTAGGTTTAATTAACCTCCATTAGTAGTGATTTCATATTCATTTCAACTCTTGCCTGGATGTAAAGTTTTCCCCAAGACAGCAAACATCACACTTACTTTAAACAGCATCACATGAACACCCACCTGGTCCTTTCCCCTCTATCAGTCATGCAAGTAAACAGAAGAGGTAACAGCAAGCACGGTATACTAAAACCCAGGGCTAAGTTTTTTATCTGTGGATTTACTGTGTGCTGCTGTGAAGTTACTGAACGTAAAGCTATCTGCACCAAACAGGCTCCTAAATGGGAGAAATTATCAGCACAAGGCTGTAGCCCTTAAGCAGGTGACTTCTTGAATGTGTTCACCTCCCATTGATTTCATCAGGAATGAAACACAGCAATTTCTAAAAGCTGCTAGTGATGCCTTAGGTTTTAACTTTTATATTTTTCAAATCCTGTACTGCTTAGTGTGTAACTCTGAAGTTTCTTGTAGCCTGTTAACTTCTGCTCTCTTGTGTTAGGTAGACATAACAAAGCCTCTCCGGGCCTGCTCTTCGAGGACACCCAGACCGTCCTAGGCCCAAAAAGTATAAACCAAAAGCCTTTGAGAGGGGGTCAAGATGAGGGGAATTACATCATTAAACTGAAGCTTTAATTGGAGAATTAACCCTGATATGCAAATGAACCAAACCTATAAAAGTGTGAAGAACTTGTGACCGGTCATCCATCTTGGGGTCCATCTGGGCAATAGCCTCTGGCCCCAGGAGGTACCTTTGAAGGCCTTTCAAATAAATACCTACTTGTATTCCCTTATTCTTGTCTAGTCTCTGTTTCTAGGAGGCCTCTCAAGGTATCAGCAGCACTAGTGCCATGAAATTCAAATTTTTAGGGAAAAGCCCTTAAGCAAAACCAAGTTTTGTTGCTCTTATTGTTAAGGCACCTGCTTCTCTCCATCACAAAAATAACTTGGAAATCAGTATCTAACTTACAACTGACTTGAAGAAGGAAGTTTTTATTCACCTGGCCGATTTTTTTCACCATCACTCAGAATTTGGAAACCAGAAATGTTCAAAAGTGTATGGACTTTGCAAATCTCAACTGAAAATACTCCAGGAACATTTCAAATGGAATGTTAAACCATGCAATTTAGTATATTGTCCTCCTTCTCAGAGGACAAAGGGGTAGAAGAAGAGTACATTTTATCTTTTCCTCCAAAGTAGGAAAAGACTGAGCCACACAGAAGGTACTGAGGAGCCACCCTCAGGACAGACTGTCTGGATACTAAACACATTTCCAGCGTCACAGCCTGAGTGTTTGGGACTACATGGAACTGACTCCGAAGTTCCCCCAGATCTCAGACATGGCAGAACAACAGGCACAGGGATTGAGGAAGGCATCTCAATTGGCCAATGGAATCCTACCAGAGCTTTCCTTTGTCACATCTGTGACAGTGTTCTTGACTAGTTGAGAGAGACAGCTTAATTTAAAGCAATGCAAGTAACAATTCTGCAGGCTCCACTGGCCAAAAGTGTTTTGAAACACAAATGAAACAGCACTAAGACAAAGTCAGGGCTTCAAAATAATTAAAAAGGAAACTGAAGGCTAAAACTGAGGGAGAAGTGGCAGGGTTTTTTCACCCAATGTTACTATTTCTACTACCCTTTGTTGGTTTGCTCTGTCCAGCTTTCTATTATCCTCAGCTTCTCTTTCCCTTGCTCCTCACTTTACTCCTCTGTGTTCCTCATTCCCTCTCATCAGTCCCCCCACAATACTCCCTGATGTTCTCCCTCAGTGTCAGTTTCAATACTCCACCTCCTCCTCCTTTAGTCTCTGTCTTTATCTGTTCTGTTCCTCCAAATCTCCTCGATGCCAACTTCTACACCCCTTTTTCTACTTGTCTGCACATCCTCACAAGTGTTCAAGGCCCTGAGCAATGCTGCCTACAGGAAGGTGTCCCTGCCCACAGCAGCAGGACTGCAATGAGATGATCTTTAAGGTCCCTTCCAACCCAAACCATTCTTTGGTGATAAACTATTCCTGAAGAACTTCTAAGGCTGCAGGGCTACCACTCTCCTTCTGACAATCTTTTTAAATTTGGATTTAGGGTGTCAAAGGCTTGCTTTCTCTCTTTATCCGCATCAGCCTACGGGAGAAGGCAAACCCAGCCACAAAACTGAGGTAGAACTGAGCTACTCTATCCGATTTTAATGTCAAATGATGGGAATCAATCATGAGCTGTGTTATCTAAATACTTAATTTACTTAAACATTTTATCTTACTCTCCACACAGCAGTGCATTCAGCTGTGCATTAGAGCAAATGCTGGGCTTTAAGCACGGAATTCAATTTAGCCCACTCAGGAAAGGCTGAAGGATGTACCCTGATACTCTGCTGAAGAGGGATTACCCTAATGCTTAGAATCAAACATATGCCTAAGGATGCTACTCAGATTAGGGTTTCAGTAACATAATCTCAAATCAAATTTATGTTATCTGGTTTTATCCAACTGCCATTTTTGTCACATAAAACATGCTCCTACTGTCTGTCTAATGCCCTGGCATGCATTTATTCTTTTCAAGCACACTCTGCAGGAAAAAAAATAAACAAAAATATCCAAGGCAGAAAAAAATAAACATCAAAGGACAGAGCAATTGATTCTGAAGACTATTCACATAAACCACACTCTGCTGCTGGACTCACAATACTTGAATAGAAGGTTTAATTCCCTCACTGACATTTAAGCAAACCAAGACAAAAATGAAGTTCAACTTTCCTTGGATTTTCCACAAGAGCAGTAACATCCAAGAAAGAAAACTGCTGGTGTAAGGGATAATGTAGCAAAAACCCCCATGTTTGTAGCAAACTCACAAAATTAATATCCTAAAAGCAAGCTTGTCTGCACAGTATTGAAAAGGCTGAAGTCCACATGGACTATGCACCATGAACGACTTCTGGCCTAAAAGTGGTTGGAGGCTTCCTGTTCATATCAGCTTTAACAAGGTATATTCCAAGTGTTGATATTATTATTCTTAAAATAGGTACTTAAATACTTATATTTAGTATGCAAAGGAAAAGGGGAAAAAAAAGACAGATAATGGGCTTCCTATTCAAGGAAGAACATATTCCCGTTCTCATTTTCTAAATCCCTCCAGGAATTAATCAGCTGCCAGATTCATCCAGCCACAAAGTAGAAGTGCAGCCTTAGAAGCTGATAGTGGTGTGTATCAGTCAGTGAGAGGTTCATTTTTTTGGTGGTTTAGGGTTTCTTTATTAACAGAGACTGCCTAAGGCAAAAAAAATTAGTATTTGCTTCCACAGATAGTAGAAGATGCTCAAAATTAAAACTGTGACTGTACATTTACCAACACCTCAAATATTTCAGTTGTAATATGCTTCTAAATCCTAAACTATTGACCATAGTGACAATGCACTTTCACCCCTCTAAATCAAGTAGTTAAAAATTAAAGTCTCAAGAGTCTAGCTGAGCCTTGGTGTGACACCAGACCACATTCAAGGAAATGCTCTTTTCAATCAGTCTTCGGTAAGTCCAGTGATTCCCAGTATAGCTTCTCTGTGTTGGCACACACCAGATGTTGACCAAACTCCTAAGGATTCCTTTTCTGACACTGAATTCCCTCACAGTAGGAAATGGGTAGATCTCGAGAATTCACACAATGGCAGTACTGGAGATGAGTTATCAGCTACTAATTACAAGCGTGAGATAGAGAAGGTTAAAGCTATTCCAGTTGTATCCCACAGGTCACCAGTGAGCGTGGAAGGAGATGCAAGTGATTCAGACACATCCTGTCACCCAGAAGCACAGCTTTGCTGAAGAACCATGAGATCCTATCAACACTTAAGTTTTGTTTGCTGCAGAATTCAATGGGCCCCAAATTCAATTTTTTTTTCACAATTAAACCCACTTTAGGAATCACTGGTAACTCATTTTGGCTCTACAGACAGGCTTTAAAGGAAAGGAGAATCTGCTTCAGAGAGTCCCTAACTGTAGGTGAATTCCTGTAAAGGCCTGATATTTATCATTTACAGTTTTTTATAGTTCCCTGCAGGGACTACGGTCCCCTGACGGGTCCAACCGGGACACCCAATGACGTCTGCAGCATCCTGTCACTCTGCTGACAAAGGAGGAAACAATAACTCAGGGACACAAAGTATTTAGTGGCTGGATTTCATGCACAGGCACTTCCACATGTTGCCCAAATAAGAACATACTCTGGCCAAAACAAAAAGTGAAAAACCATAACTTCTCTACCCTCTCCTCCAAAAAATATAAAAGCCATGCACTAACCAGCATTTTTGTTTAAAAATATCCAGGCGAAAATAAAAAGCGTTTGTTCCACTGCCTGTTGTTCAGCTTTCAGAGCAGCCCTGCAAGGCCAGAGACCATAAATCAACCACTGGCATGTGCTTACACAAGGCTGTGCTCCCAGTCAGCCTCCCATCCACCTCCACTGGCAGCTTTCTAAAGCTGGGATTTGTCTTTTGGCAGTGCTGTTCAAAACTGCGAGCATTCATGGAAAGGGTGTACAAGATGTTTCAGAAGAAAACTGGAATGTGTCCCTTTCCTGGCATCTAACAAATTGAGATGGAATTTTAAAAATTTCCTTTCACCTTGACCTTGACACCACTGCCCAGCCTCTACAAGGCACGTAGTGAGAAGAAAAACAACTCCGTAAGAATAGAAACATCTTTTATTTTGGTTTACTTCGGAAGCATGTGTCCCATGGCAGCTCCAGACACCTTCTGGTGAGGGGCTGCAGAGTTATATTCACAGGAGCTGCCCCTGGCCTACAATCAGAAGGTAGGAGGGGGACATAACAAGGAGCAAAGCACTGAAGGCTTGCTCTGCTCTCTCCAAAGAGCATGGGATGATCCAACTCATGACGATCTAACCCATAGGTGTGATTAGCACTGGATTGAGGAAAGACTTGTAGGCAGCTTGTGGGTAGACGAACTCTACCCAGTTTCCCACCTCCTTTCCCAAAGGTACCTCTATCCATGTGTTGGGCACTCGGCTGGCCCCAGAAACAGCTTGAGAAAAACATGAGCAGAGGAAGCTCCAGATCTCTGGATGGAGAGCGCAGCTCCAAAACCAGTCCCCCCATCAGTGGAGGCTGGCGAGCCATCAAAGTTGAGGAGAAACCCCTTGCCCTGCACTCAGTTTTCTGAGGCAGCACCTGAACTGTGGGGAAGGTGGGGTCAACAGCAGCCTGCTCTAGTGGAAGATGACCCTGCTCATGGCAGCAAGGTTGGAACCAGATGATCTTTAAGGTCCCTTCCAACTCAAACCATTCCATCATTCTGTGACAGCGCAAACCTGCTAAAGCCAGTTGTGTTCACTTCAATGTGCCCCTCTGCCTTCCCCTCAAAACCACAGCGCAGGAAATGAAAAAAAAAGTGCCTGTCCTGATCTTATCTGAACAGAGATGTGGCCAGGAAATCCATGACTAACAGCAGTCCCTGGAGGGTCTAACAGCCCTGAAGGCTGGGCAAATGGCATTTGCAAGAAGGAGCAGCAGGGAGGCAAAAGAACAAGAGCAGCAGAGTTACAGCTCCAGCCTCCCTGTAAATGCTTCTCTCAACAAGCAATTAACTTGAGAAATTTTAGACAAAATATGTCAAGAATACATCTACCCAGCCTGTATGGCACTTGCAGTCTGCAGCATCCATACTGTAGCCAGCTCAGACACAACCCAACACAAGCAAAATGCACCAGCACTGTAATTTATAAACACCACCACAAGCCCTGCAGTTCAACTGCACTGTAACTGCAACACACCCTACCAATAAATCAAATTATCACCTTAGAAACAAGTCCTACCATCAACCAGAGTCTCAGAAAACACACTCTAAACACAAATTAAAAATGCCCTTTTCAACTGGCTTGACTTAGGCCAGTTAAAAGGAATCACCTCATGAAAATGAGAGGGTTTTTCTCTTCCCCATATATTGTTTGCATGCAAAGTTTCTGCTTGCTTCACATAGTCTGCCTCAGCATTACTTCACCAAATAGGGCTAAAACTGCATTCAACCATGTGAAAAAAATTTGAGTTTATCGCCATTCAACTTCCTTATTTTGGCAGAAAGAAAGAATATAGGTTTCTTTTTTACCCAGAATTACTGTAAACCAAGAAGTTTCCCAATTTTTCAGCCAGAAATCAAAAAGAGCAAAGGGCTGGGGAAATCTGAATTTAAGAGAATTTGAGAGACAGTAAAACTACAGCCTGCATATGATTGCTGGGTAATAGTCACTGCATGGATTCACTCAACAGGCAAGTTACAAGCACAGGATGGGAGTCCATGAAGTGCAGCAACAAGCACCAACCACAGGGTACTCTTTTGCTATCCAGTAGATTAGTACTAACAAGATTCCCCTTTGAGGCTTTGCTGCTACCAAAACTAAAACTTGCTTCAAATTTCTGCTTCTGCTTCTTCAGAAATCCAGTTTGGTTGGGCTGCTGGAAACGAAAGCAGAGTGTGGCCTCCACAGTCACCTTTTCCTAGAAGGATGTTCCACTCTACCCTTCTAAGCAATCCCACACAAAACCTTTGGAAGAAACTAGTAAAGAAAAAAGTTTTGTAGATACATCAGGAAAGCAATAGGGCGAAGGTCAGTATGGAATCCTGAATTCTAAATGGTGAGAAATTGTTTACCTACATATTTAATGTACATATTGCAAAAAATCTGATTGTAGCCATTTAAATGTTTTATAAAATAATACAAAAAGGTTGCTTTAGGCTTCTGAAGACATTTTTTTATTGATACAAGAGAACAGGTCTTTCTTGCTTGGTGCACAACTGGACTTTTATGCAATATTGACAAACAAAATAAAAACAAAATCACCAGTCCCAGTCTCCTTCAGTATCTTGTACACATCTGACTGGCAAAGCAGAGCAATGGATACAGAAGTGCTGTGTGCCCACATTAAGTGTAAATTTCAGAGTATTCTTCACTAAAGAAGAATATTTTAAAAACCACAATTTCCCTAGAAAATTAGGTATATGCAGTTCAGCTAACCATGTGTCTGTCTTTCAGTTCCCCACAGACTTAAAATCACTGTTTAGTTTTACCTCTCATTTGATGTTTCACTACAATGCAAAACCATAACTGGCTAGGATAGAGACGCAGAGGAGGCCTCCTTTGATGGAAAGGCTGCAGTGATGGACACTTCAAACCAGTGACAAACAGCCACGTGGTCATGACTCAAAAATTTCTCTCATGATAGAGCTACTTGTTTACATAATAAAATAGAAATGAATGAGTAGGTGATGATGAACCATTAACACTGGGGAAAAAAATTGCTTGCCAGTCTCTGTTCCTCTCTCAGACAAGATATTTCTGCGGACAAAATTATAGAAGGCACACATTTACTTCATCAGTGCATTTTTCCTCTTTTCATGACCCCCTCTGTTTGCTCTACTCTCATTTTTAGGCTACAACACTGCAGCTGTTGATGCACAGGTGGCTTCTGCACTGTGTAGCGTTACTGTCTTCAGCAGGATGCTCACCTTACCACGGAAGCCACCTTGCACATACCTGGTGAGAAGAAAGCCCCTTAACTGGTACAACCCAGCCAGGGGTGCAGCTTTGCTTTTAACAGCAGCTCCCCTCCTTGTGCTGGGACATGTAGGCCACAAAAGCATTGTGATAAGCACTTTAGACACAAAAATTCCCAGTCATCTATGTTCAGTATCATAGGATAATTTCCACAGAGGAAATGTCACTCCTTTTACAAATGCAGGCTTATCAGCTTCAGAGAGCATTTTCATGCTAGCAGGCCAGCGACTTCTTATGAGCAAGAAAATGGAGGCACAAACAGAAGGGTGAAGAAACAAAATCTCAGATAAGGAAGATGTAGGCACTATGTTCGGGAAAAACTTTCTACAGTAAGAGCAGTTAAACCCTGGGACATAATCCCAGGGAGAAGATTATGAGTTTTTAAAGACAGAGGAGACAAACAAACGTCAGGAATAAGGGGCTTTAAGGACAAGGGATGACCTCTGAGCTTCTTCCAATCCTACCTCCTTTGGTCCTGTGATGCACAGTCACAACACAAAAATGTAATAAACAAAAACAAAAGGAAAGGAGCAATGGAGGTCACTGTAGATGGTAGCAAGCCACCTCCCAAAGGCTGAAGAGTTGTCAAAGTTTCCTCAGGAAGTGACAAAGACATGAAACTTTGCCTTAGTCTTAAACCTGGCAATCCCTTCTGCAGTTGCCACACACAGTTATGTCAGGATTTGGCAGGGAGTTGTAAATCGCTCCTCCAGCCCACATAAAGAAATGTTGGGAGCTAAGGCACGGGGCACTCAGCAGCCACAGACAGATTAGGAAACCTGGCAGCTGCACAGCCAGCCACATCGCAGCACTAAAGCACAGCTCAGCAACACACCAGTTCCCCTACACTCCTCTCTCCTCCATCCCCTCAACAAGGTGCCCACATAGAAACACCATGCACGGCAAATGGGAGATGCACTTCATTTCATCACATAGACTGAGCTGCAGATAAAAGCTGCTCAGCCCCAGAAGCACATGGCATCTAACAAGGGACAAACACTGGGAACAAACAACAAACGGGACTGAGAGACCAGGAAGAGTCTGGGGTAACAGGACACAACTTGCAGCAGAGCTCAAGTGTTTGCACTCAGGAAGATGAACACCTTCCACATGTAGATACCTCACTGCCCAGCAGCAATAATTTACTGGAGGAAGTAGTTTGGGAGCAGGCTTGAGAACACTTGTATGGCAACATACTAAAGAGAGCTGTTCAACTGCACCTCCGTAGCTCCTACACCTGAGGCTGTGAGGCACCGGACAATTAGGCAGGCATCCTGCTCCTGCCGGCCCACTGGGAAGCTGGAACCATCCCTGCTCAAAGAGCTCTGCCATCAACAAAGCCTTCCTTCCAAACTGACTCACTCCCACCCCCCTGCTGCTCCAATTTCCCCTCTGTCCTTCTCTCTGGTGTATCCTTCAACAGCTACAAATCCCATAACCTACTCCTGGCTGCTCCACATCACTATCATGGCACTTGCATAGAGTTTTTAAAACCCCAAGATACTCTGGAGGAGAAAGAAATGAAATGCAGATACCCAAAACCCATTTCGTTAGGTTAATCCTAAAATCTAGAGGCTCCCTCCTGTCAATGTGGGGTTACATCCAGGAGCCAATAACCTACTCCCTACCTCCAATGCAATGCCTGCAGGCCACTCACTGGCCCTGGAGTACTGCACTGGCCAGTAGGGCTGGCAGTGTGGACCACAGCTCTGGCTTCTCTATTCCCCTTCATCATCTTCCCATCTAGACCCTCTATAGCCAAATGGGGCTTCAGGGCCTGTGGAGAAGCTGGCTTTGGAAACGTTCCACCAGCTGCAATTTTTCCCCATTGGGAAATTCTGAACAGGCAGAAACAGCCCAAGCCCAGGCCCTCTGCACAGCCTGGGGTCAGAAACCGTCAGTGGTCCTTCTGTCTGATCTAGAGCCGTGTTCAGAAGTGGGGAGAGAGATGAGTTTACAAACTAATTTAATCCATATTTCTAACAAGGATAAGAACTTGTCTTGGGACTAGGACATGCCAGACTTGACTGATTATCCAGGGACCAACAACATACAATGCAGATTAACCCACCAGGTCCAGGACCTACTGAAAAAAACAACTGTCAAGATTTCTTTTGGTAGATCTGAGAATGTACTTTTGAGTTGCCATCTAGCTTTCAAGCAGATCAGAAGATTAATACCTGCACTTGTTCACACAGACAGGTACGGAGTCTCCCTGCTCTAGAAATGTCTGAGCTTCTTGAGGGGATTCATCATCTGAAGGATTCCTCTCTTTTGGGAAAACAGACTGTCAGTCCCCATGGCAAATGAGATGTCTGTGATCAGAAGCAGAAGGTTTTCTAGGACTATGCCCTATTAAAACTCAGGAAGGAACATCTCACTAATTACTAAGTGACTATAACTACAGACACATCTCCCTAAGTGCTACCACTGCCACCCCATCATTTTAATGAATCTACAGAGTAATTGCATACTCCTGGTAACACAGAGCTGCATTATAGGTTTCTTTTCCTGTCTTAAAAAAAGTAAACAATTGCCTTACAAAACCCCCAGTAAGTTTTAATGTTACAAAATATCAATAAATTATGGACATGAGGAATCTCATTCCACAAGACACTTCATCTCTATAAAATTACAACATTTTCTGCTGGAGAAGAAAATAAACAAAGACACATCCATATATTCTACCACAGACTCCTCGTGTTTGTGCAAACCACATTTATTTTTGTCACTATGCCATTTTAAAAGTTGAAGGCAGGAATTCTAACCAAGAAAGGAGGAATGGTCACTGCCAAATACTTCGGGTTGAACTCTCTGGTGCCCTGGCACCACATCCTGGCAAGAACGACTCCAGGGCAAGGTACCCACTCCTGCTGGGCTAAGTGTCAACACAAATCAGAGAGAACTGGATTGTCTATTTGTGTTTGGTTTTGAAATGTTCAACTCACTTGTATGGCATGAAAGCAAATTCACTCTAAAACGCCTTCATTCATGCAGCTTCTCTGAGTGCTTATGGAGCTGTGGGCCTAAAAGCAGCCTAACTTGCACCGGGTAATTTGAGATTTTTGACTTTAAAAAAGAACTTGTGTACTGGAGTAGTGATGCTCTGCTGGTTACTGTCAGGAGAGGTGGTTCTGCTCTGCGGGGGTGTTTGTCCCAGCTTGGTGGGCACGTTTTGCTGGGAAGCTCCCTCGGTGCCGGGCAGAGAGGGGCAGGCGCAGCCGAAGTGCAGAGCTAAGCACATTGCTGCTCCAGATGTGAAACGCACGCGCGAGTTCGCCAAAAAAGCGAAATAAAAAAAAAAAAAAAAGAGATGGCAAAAAGGACGTTCCTATAAGGAGTCGAGTCAAAGAAGCGCTGCTGAATAAAGCCAGGCAAGTAACTAAACAAAGCACCGAGCAGCACATCGGTGAGACGGGACCGAGCCCCGGGAGAAGGAGCCACCCGACACGTCCGGGGTGGGCAGCGCTGCTGCTCTTCTCCGTGGCGCTGCCCACCGCTGGAACGGGGGCTCGGCGAGGACACCGCCGCCTGTGACGAGCCCCCGGGATGGGCAGGAACCCCCCCCCGGTGCCTTCGGGGTTCTGGCACCGAAGGGAGACCCTCCGCAAGGCCACCGCCACCGGGGGATACGGCTCTGCGCCGGCGACCACCCCGCCTGGGGAGCGCTGGGGGAGAGCCCCAAAAGAGAGCCACTCACCACCTCCCCCAGCCCGCTACGCCCGTCTCACTTTTAAAAAGTTGAGAAACAAGACAAAAACAACAAGCCCCAAAGCCTCCCCCTGCCCCAAAGCGGAGGCCGGTGCGCGGCTGCCAAGTTTCGGCGCGCAGGAATTTACTGCGGCCGACCCCCCCGCCCCGGCCGGGACCGGGAGACGCGGCGCCCCCCGGGAAGCGGGAGAGCGAGGCTGGAAGCGTTCCCCGGCTTAGCGGGCACCCCAGCTCCCACAGCCCCCACCTGCGGGGTGGGAGAGGAAGGAAGGAAAGGGGGAAGCGACCTCCCGGCCACTCTTACTCACTCCAAGCAGACACACTTTCAGCTCGCGTATCGCCATCATCTGCCCGGGGCCCGGCCGCTCCGCATCCCCGGCACGCCGCCGCTCCGCACTGCCCCCCGAGGCGGCTCAGCCCCGCCGGGGCCGCCCCCGCCGCCCGTCACACGCGTCCGGCCCCGCCTCGCCGCTGCCCCCGCTCCAGCGCCGCCGGGCCTCGCCGGGGGCGGGCAGGGGCGGTCGGGGTGCGAGCCGCGCCCTAGGGCTGAGCCCCGGGGCGGGCTGGTGAGCGGGGACAGCACAGCATCGGTAGAGATGGAAGGCACGTCCGGAGACCATCTGGTCCAGCCCCCAATGCCAAGGCAGAGTCACCTAAAGCAGGTGACACAGGGTGGGTTTTGAATGTTGCCAGAGAGGGAGACTCCACGACCTCCTTGGACAGCGTGTTCCAGTGCTCTGCCACCCTCAGAGAAAAGAAGTTATTTTCTTCTTCGTGTTGAAGTGAAACTTCTTGTATTTTAGTTTATGCCCATTGCTCCTCATCCTGTCACTGGGAACCACTGAAAAGAGCCTGGCACCATCCTCTTGGCACCTGCCTTTGAGATACTTATACGCATTAATGAGATCCCCGTCAGTCTTCTCTGAGGCCCAGAGTCTCTCCTCATAAGAGAGATGTTCCAGACCTCTAATAACCTTTGTGTCCCTCCGGTGGACCACCTCCTGGAGCTCCTTGTCTTTCTTGTACTGCAGGGTAAGTATTTGCTGTTGTGAGAAAAACAGTCTGTGAGAGACCGCATCCTGCAGGGGGGCTGTGCATATGCTTAGTCCTACACACCATGTGCCGGGCCAGGCACAGGATAGGGACTGCTCTGCTGCTCTGTTTGAGAATCATCTCAATCCATCTCCTTTTTCTTTTTTTTTTTTCTTTTTTTTTTTTTTTAGCTTTTCTTGCTGTGTGAAGAAATCACTGAAAATAGTAACTCCATTTTTTTACCCAACCCCAGTAATACAGACCCAATTTGGATTAAAATAGTCAACCTCAGGTTAGTAGCAGGGTTGTGCCCCACACATCAAATGCCAAATTTAAGTTAAACTCATCAGCTTAAGGCTGCTCCTCTGAAATCAGTGAAGAAGGAGTCATAACCACTCTGCTCTTAGTATCCAATGTTCTAGAATTTATGGAGAAGCATTGCACACTATAACCCCAGGAAAGCAGAAGAGCATCATCCATTAGATATTTTAAATCAGAGCCTCTGTTCTACTTACGGTTTTATTTTGTCCTTTTTTTTTTTTTTTTTTCCCTGCACTAATTTATCAGGTAAAATTGCTAAAGGGAATTGAAGAAAATCTTGATCAGTCATAGTGAGATTACTGCCAGGTCATTAGGTGCTTCCTGGCAATAAACTGTTGTGGCATTCATTGTAACACCAAATAGTTCCACAGGGAGTCCTGCACTCACACAAATAGGCTGGATGGAGATGTTTGCCCTCTTCCAGAGATCCCAAATCCTAGGCCAAGGAAATGCCTGGAGCAGAACAGTTGTTATCCCCATGGAGGAAAGCAGAAAGCATTGCTAGCAGAGTATCACAGCCTGTCAGGAGAGAGATTATCAAAAGAGAGAGATCAAAGGAGAGGTTCATCAGAGAGATGTTTTTGATTTAATTGAGCTTTTTTCTTTTTTTTAAGAGAATTTAGCAGAGAAACAAAACACAGCAGGTTTTCAGACAACCAGTACAGAATATTGCAAGGATTTTGGCTGCTCACTGCCCTTCCACAAGAATGCATTATACACTAAAATATTTCAATAAGCAAATGAGATACACTCCCTGATGTAGAAAAATTACAGTTTGCACTCAGGACATTCAGTTTAAAGCAACTTCTATTTAGTTTTACAAATTTCAGCCACTAATTTGTTCTACAAATTGACAGGAGATATAAATCTTTAAGGTTTTACACCATCCCACTCCGTTCTTTCATAGACAGTGTTGTGGTTCAGGACCACCTTTCCATAGATTCTTTTGGGGGTTTTGTCATGTTTTTAAACATTTCTGTGTCTTTCATGTATCCTATTAGTCATCTATCCCTTTCCTTTGGTCCAGATTTTGTAATTCTTCAAGTCCAGGATGTTTTCATTACTGTACATGTGAAACCTTATGCCGCCTGAATTAATTTCAGCAAGACACACTGGAATTACAGTATCATAGAATCATAGAATGGCTTGGGTTGGAATGGTCCTGAAAGATCATCTAGTCCCAACCCCTCTGCCACGGGCAGGGACACCTGTCCATTTTTGAGACAGTTAATACATCTCACTGAATTCAAAGCCATGTAAGTACATGTCCAATTGCTGTCTTGACTCAGTACCACCAAAATAAGAAACAGTGCCTGAGAAATTTTCCCAGGAAAGCAAGTCAGATTCCCATCTTTCATCTTACCTGGGGAAATTTCTCAAATACACACTGGTGAAACAGGAGCTCTCACTAAAAGAAGTCACAGACCAGAGCTCAAAAGTTTATTGTTGAATAGAAAAAATAATTAATTAGCTACTTACAAACAAGCAAACTGTTTAAAATGGTAGCACAAAGATGACCCAGTGGAAGTTGTTCAGGCTGAGACAGCAGAAGAGAGTTTGTTAAGGGCAATTTTATTGTACAGGCAAAAAATCTAGAGACAAACAAAAATGAAAAACCAGAGGAAAAAGTAACCTATAGTACTTGTTTAACAAAGAGGCTATGAAAAACAAAAACAACAAAAAAGATATCCCCAAAATCAGGGAGATAAGAGAGAAAAACAACAATACAAACAGACGTGCTCCAGTACTAAAAAAAGCTACTGACGCTCATTCTTCCAGGAACTGGCATAATCCTTGTGTTTGTCTGCATGCAAGATGCTGTGGTCAGGAAAACATTTTTGCAGAACTGGTCATGTTGCAGTGTTTTCAAATGGCTGGTTAAAAGCAAAGGAAAACAAGTCTTTGCATCCCAGAAGTTTTATTTCTTTTTTTTTTCTTCCTTTTGTAGCATCTCATTGAATGAATAATTGTAAGTTTTGAAGCAATGATTTACCTTACTTGTTTCTACCCAACTGTATTTTGGTTTTGGGAAGCACAAAGCCAAGTGGCTTTGGTTTTCAGCAGCCTTTCTTTAGAGCTTCAAGTCCCAGCATGGTGTCCTCCAGTGGCCTGGCAGCTGGGGCTGCTGCTGCCCTTTCTTTGCCCTTGCTCACCTGTTTCTGCCCCAATGAGGCTCGTGCTGGTAGAAAACTAGTCTTATTTTTAAAAGTTTTCTACAACCTCAGTCTCTTCCTCTCTAGAAGTGGTGTAGCAGTATTTAGTTAGCCTGTATTGGTAGGAAACTGGATGCTTTTGAGGTTCTGGCAGTGTTCATAAGCTTCTGAAGGCATCTACACTTCCTCCTCCTGCTTTCTTTCTCTGTGAGTGACGTAGGTAGAGAAAGATCCATCCAAGACCCTGATGTGTACCCAGATCCTGAAACTGCTGTTTTCTGTCCCAAACACTGATGAGTTACTTCCTTTCTCCCATGTTACTTCCCCTCGCAATTTCTTGGCAAGCGTCTTTCTCACACAAAAATGTTATCCCTCCTCTTCACTGGCGAATTCAATCCAGACCCTCCTACTATGGGCTGCCATCCCAGCTCTTATTCCCAAGGCAGGGAACAGGAGGCAAGTTAACTCCCTGCTGCCTGGGGAGAAATGTCTCTACATCCCTTGCACGACAGAAACTTGCAGTACAGTAATGACTGCCACCACAGAAATCTTTCTGGTGCTTGCCCAAGAAACTGCCAAAATCTCTTAAAAGGAAAGCACCTGCTGCTGAACAAGCTGTTCTTTGAGTGGGAGGAGCAACTTGCAGCTCCTAGATCCCATGCAAAATCCAGCGGTTACAAAGTGGCTAAAATTCTGGGAGATGCTATTTCTGTTTGTTTGTTTGTTTACTTGATCACAGTAAAAGTTTACTTAATCAACGTTTGCTTAGTTAAAAGCTAGAAAAGGACTGCCCTGGAAAAGCACCATGAGAGTTCCTGAGACATGAAAACCAGAGAAGTACAGGAAATAAGACCTGGTGGAAATAAGAGCATGATTCTGATTTCAGTTACACAGGTCTTAAGCCACTGCAATTTTTTTTAGCTTGAGAATTCCACTTCATTGCACATGCAAAAAGTGAATTAGATTTTTCTTAACCCACTGGTTCCAGCATTAATTCCAGGAAACTATGATGCTGGCTGCTGCTTCATTTTATTGTAGTGTTGCTTCGTGTTTGAACATCTCTTGCTTGTGGCAGTTGGATGGTCCAGTCACTCCCTCCTGAAGAGAAAAATCTGCTGGAAAGGGTTAGAGGGGAGTAAATCTCTGCAAGATCCTACTTGCAGCTTCACTGCCAAGAACTTTGAAAAACAGCATTATTGCTGTTGAGTGAAACCTGGGAGTTGTTCACGTAAAGCTTACCAGCATGCTTCTCGTCGGACCTTGTAACAGATGGACTGTTCCTGAAGTGCTTGGGAAACATTTTTAGCAGCAGAGATGTATGTTTGTCAAGGGGGTCAAGTTTACACTGCTATTCACTGCTAATCCCCAAGGCAATTTCCTATCGGAGGAGTGAAAAGTGATGCAAGACTTCTCATTCTTTGCAAATGATGTCCCACAGCCTCAAGCTGGTGATAGTGCAACATTTCTCCACTGTTAGATGGGGAAAGAATTTAAAAAAAAGCTTTTTGCTTACATCAGAAAAACAGAAGCTGAGGTAAACTTGAGAACACTGCAAATACCATAGCAAATTAAGGACCAAGAAGGGACAAGAACTAGCTAAAGCAAAATATTGGCTCAGTTAAAAAATAGACATAAATTAGCTTTAGACGGATTTAGTCTGGAAGTTAGGAGCAGGACTTGCTAAGGCTTTGAAAAGTCCAGTCAGAGCAAAAAATGAAAAGTAAACTAATTTAAATGTACAGCTTTATACAGGTAAAAAGAAATTTCTGAGATGTCCTGAAAAAGCAGAAGTCAAGACTTGGTGATCCAATAGATAATTTGTCCATATTGCTAAGTAAATTGGCCAGTGGGCTGGGTTTGGCTGGGGTAGAGTTAATTTTCTTCACAGTGGCTGGTATGGGGCTGTGTTTCGGATTTGTGCTGAACACAAATTACCAGGGTTGCTAATATAGACATGTTTTTGTTACTGCTGAGCAGGGCTTACACAGCTCCAAGGCCTTTTCCACTCTTCATACTGCCATGCTGGGGAGAAGGCTGAGAGAAGGTGGGAAACTGGGAGGAGACACATCTGGGGCAGCTGACCCCAACTGACCAAAGGGATGTTCCAGACCATATGGCATCATGCTCAGTATATAAAGTGTGGGAATAAGGAGGAAGCGGGGGACGTTTGGAGTGATGGAGTTTGTCTTCCCAAGTTCCTGCTACACATGAGGGGGCCCCGCTCTCCTGGGGATGGCTGAACACCTGCCTGCCCATGGGAACCAGTGAATTAATTCCCCTTTTTGCTTTGCTTGCATGTGCAGCTTTTGCTTTCCCTATCAAATGGTCTTTATGTGAACTCATGCATTTTCCAGCTTTCACCTTCCTGATTCTCTCCCCAGTCCCACTGGTGGGGGAGTGAGCGAGTGGCAGCCTGGGGCTTGGTTGCTGGCTAAGGTTAAACCATGACAGCCAGTCAACACTAACTCTTGAGGTTGGACATCAGGTCACAAAGGAATTAAGTTACAGCTCTTTCTGCTGAGATTGAAATCACCAATGTGACTTCATGAAATCAGTCCATCAAAATCAATCCAGTTGCTGCATCCTGTAAATTCCTTATACTGGGCGAATTCATACAATCAGTTCTTGATGAGAATTCTGTATCTTATTATCAAACTCCTTTTCTACATGAACCTTATGAGAATATTAATGTGAACCCACAAGGCTGCACAAGTCCTTTGTCATGTATCATTCCATACAAAACCATGTCTGAGCATGCAGGTGCTTGCAGTGTAAACACCAATCCAAACAAAAGCCTGTTGTGATTTCCTGTGCCAGGGCACAGTTCAAAACGGGGGGCTCACTGACTGGGGGTATTCAAAGTTGCAATTTGGCCATGGCCATAGCTCTTGTAACATGTTCTATTTTGCAGGTCCTCACTTTGGGCTGCCAGTTTTGAGAGGATGGTTTGTAAAGACAGCGTGATGATTGTTCTGAGTGAGTCCCTGGAGATGACAAGAACTGTCTCAGTTTACTTTCGGTGGTGCTGACATTGGTTTGCTCCATTCTTTTCGTGATTCTGCCATAGCTGACACCTGTTACTTGCTGCTTGAAAAGGGAATGTGAAGATCAGCTTCACCCAACTGTTGGTTGTCTGATTGGAGTGATAATTGCAGATCTCTATTTCAAAATTCAGGGAGTCTTTGCAGCAGGACAGTGATACCTTCCAGCTCGCTGCAGGAGCAGCCCAGTGAGGTTCTCATACATTACAACTGGATTTACTGAATAGTCATGCTGTTTCCTTCCAGCAGTGTATTCCACAGTACGCTATTCTCATACAGAGTGGTGCAGTATCTGGTTTACCACCATTAGCTTTGTATGAGGTGAAGGAGGCTGTGTTTACTACTAAATGAAAGGAGAGCATACACAATTCTCCTTTTAATTAAGCTTAGCCTTATAAACTGTGAAAAGGGTTTTATATTAAGACCAATGTTTTATTGTCTAGCAAGCAGGCTTCTATTGTGCATATTGCCAAGGAGAGATAACAGGGCTCTTATACTCTCAGAAGTTTGTCCTGCCAAGTGAACACCAGGTTTGCTTAAAACATACCCAGCGAGTGCTGCCAGCCAGAGGAGGTTTGAACTTCACATTGATTGTTCTCATTAAATCCGCAGGCAGTGAATGCACTTTGATGGGTGCTTCCTCTGGTTACAGAAGACCCAAACAGGGACCTTCCAAACAAGGCTCAAATGAAAGTTCTCAAGTGAAAATGCATCTATCCATCCTGACCTTACGGTAGTTTAGGCAGTGAGAAGGGTCTCTGTAGCCAGCTTGTGGTGTCACTCCTATCTTTTTGTCTGCATCAGTGGAGGTGGGTGTTCATTATGAACAATCGTGAGGCAACCACAAAGGAGAAACTAAAATTCAATTGTAAGCCAGGTGGTGACTGAAGAGACTTATCTTATGTCTTAGTCTTTAGTCTTATGTACTAAAGCTGATTCCTTTGTTTAGATTTAACAGTGAGAGGGATCTTTGCACTCCCAGCAGAAAATAGGAAAACAATATGAGAAAGAAATTTCAGAGGGAGAAAAATCTGATCAAGGAATTCTCATCAATCCAAAAAATCTACAGCATAAAAGATAATGTTCCTTTTTTTTTTTTCCTTTTGTTTTGTTTCTGCTGTGAATGACATTTTTGTGTGTTGAAATGAGTTTAAGTCTGAGTTTGGGATTGTGACCTCCCCTCTTCCCACCACCAGTCTAAACAGCCCTGAAATGCAGAGGATGTTTGATGTAAATTCCAAATTCCCGTTTTGGGTCTATGTCCTTTGTGAGGATGAATTAACCCTTAAAGAAACCTGCAGTTTTGCAAAGTTTTGACCACACAATTATTGCTGTTAATGATGACTGCATTTTTCATTTCAGGACAACTCTTTGTTTAATACTTACTCCAATTTCCCTATGTAGCAGTGCTAGTACTGCCTGTTTATGGATCTCAGAATTTGGCTTCAACACAGATAATCTGAGTTTGTTCAAACCTAAAAATAAGTAAGAAGCTAGTGTGCTTTGTTTTGTAGGTTTTTAAATACATATTAATAAAATATTTTACAAGGCAGAAAAGAATGCAGTACTTGATCAACAGCTTTAATTTTCTAATGAGGAGTAATGACATAGTAATCTCTTCCAATAAGCAATAACTATTCAGGACCTTAACTGCACCAAGAGGTGCTGATTACCCTGACATAACTAATAGCCAAGAAACCATCTTGAGGAGCAGAAACTGGAAATATGCACAATGCAGCCTATTTTATCAGTCCAGCTATTTTACCCTTCTCCTCAATCACTTCTTGTGGTTTCTTTAAAGATGATGGGTGCATTAGCTCCAAAGGTCTTGCAGTACACTAGGAGGCTTTAAATGTTATTTTTAGGGCAATTAAATACAAAAGAAAAGTTCTATATTAGGTCTGCACTCTAAGGGTCTGCAGGCATACCTTCATCACACATAGATCATGAAATCATATCTCTCACCTTCACAGTTAGAAAAGTTTTAATAGATAAGAATAAAAATGTAATAGAGCAGTTGTGAAGGTATAGCTTAAAGAGAACTAGCACTAGTTATTTTCAGCAAAGGAATCAGCAAAGTGAAGATCTATCTGCAGAACAACCTTAAAGAGAAGCTACCACGGTCTTAATCTTATGATATCAGGAGGGTGGTAAAATGGATTAGAAAATAAATCCGATGCTCTGGCAGAGACAAAATATCATTTCACCAAAACCCAGAAAGAGTCAGAAGTCTCATTTTGGTGTTAGAACATATAAAAAAATTCCCATGAAACTCTTAATGCCTTGGTTGAAGCGAGTTTGAAATAGCTGTGCCAAGTAATTCCTTACAGTAAGGCAGGTGGCTGGAATGGCGATGTGGTCCCTGACCCCCTGGTCCAGGTGTTCATGCAGTCATTAGCAAGGGAAGAGCATAACCTGTGAGTAATTTGGACTTTATGCGAGCTACTATTGTTGACTGAACTTCTGGGCATGGAATTTGGCTGTAGTTTCTCTTCCAAAAAAGCTCAGATGAACTGCATCTTGGTGGGAATATCCCCTTTCGCTCCTACACAGAGAATGGGAGCACTTGGGCATCTGGGTGACTTAGGTCATAGCAATTGCTTGTCACTACAAAACAGACAGCAGCCTGAAATGTAAGGAAATCAGACCACTGGAAATAAGAAAGGATCTGGGAAGCTGAGTCCCAAATGATTTGCATAGAAGATGGGGAAAAAATTGAACTACTGTCTGGCTTTATCCTGCAGGAAGGGAAGGTTAACGATACAGTGAGAGTTCAAAGGCTTCTATCCAGATGCAGAGCTGCCTGGGTGTGTTATCCCACAACAACAGAAAGACCATAATGTCTTACTTATCCCAGGACAGGAGTGAGGACATAAACATGTCTTTGAGGAGAACACCTCTGGCACACCTATTCTTGGACTTGTCACCCAAGAAATAAGCTCACACTGAGGGCTGGTTGGTTGGTTTATCTAGTCCAAGGGAAGAAGTATGGTACGCAAATAATCAGGCTAAATGTACATATGCTGTGTTAGTGGCATATCAGGAGCAAAACGTGGAAGAAAAAAGGATGCAGAGATTTTTGAAGATAAGATTACCTAAATCCTGCCTTAAAGCAAGACTTGCTGCTCCCAGCTCATATCTTCATGAAGGATCTGTCTGCAGATCAAAGAAACAAAATCACTCTATGGCTTCTTTTTTCAAGATAAGCCAAAATTTCCCTGCCTCTCATCTAACTTGCACTGGCATGCTGTACACTGCATGCTTTTGTGTTTACTTATCAAAAGGTATCATGAGATAATTAATGCATATTAGCTAGAGCTTTCCAGGAGAAAGAATTTTTCCTTTATTCTCAAGTTCTTAATATCCCAAAGTTTTGTTCCATGACGGTTCTGAGAACTTTACAGATTAACTTTTCACGGGTAGCTGAAGGACACCACAGCAAGCGCAGCCTCCCATCTCATCTATTTCTCACTGAGGAAAATTACAAACTAAAATCTTCGCTGTGTATTTAATCTAATATAAATCTCAAAATACATTCGAGGGAAAGGATGTAATATATTATTTAAAGCTAATCCATTAACTTATAGGTTAATAGTATTCATACCCTTAAAAAATCACAGTTGATAGGACATTTTGAGAACTAAATAACATCTTTGGAATATTAGTTCTCTATACACAGGTCTTGCAAAACAGCAAACTACTTTTCAAAGTGAAAGGTGGAAAGCCGTCTGAAAACACGGTATCTGCACTGATTCCTGTACCGAATCCTTTCCAGCGCTAGGGGCAGACCTTGAGTCCTTTTAGCTCCTGTTAGCAGGAGAGCTCACCTTGTCCTATTCTGTCTCTTTTGTGCAAACGTGAGTCTGGCAAGCTCCTTCTCCTCCATAAAACTCTTCCTTGTGAAAAAGGGGATCCACAGCCTTCCTTTCGCTAGTTTCCCTTTCATTTCAGGAAGCTGTCCTTCCTCACAAATGCATGAATTTTGCCAAGGGAGCAGTTAGGACTAAGCATGGTCAGACTAACGAGGTGCTTATGTCCTCCAAGTGCATCTGAGTGGAGAAAGCAGGGAGAAAGGCAGACTACTATGTTCCTACTGTTTAGCAAGCAGTATAGGATAAAAAAGAGAATGTAATTCTTGATCAGGAGTCAAAGAATTAAACATACTGTATTTAAACAGGTGTTTCATAAATGTAACAGCTTGCTTTTTATAATGGAACTCAGGACAGCATTATCCCTCCTACCAGTATGAAGCCCTCTAAGGAAGGCTCAGTTTCCCAGTGTTAGAGCTCCTTGTTCTCAGTACGAGTGGCTTCTTAGTCTCAGAAACAAAATCAGCACTGTGGTTTTCAAACTACTGCCTGGAAAGAGATGTGAACAGGAAGAGTGCACAGAGGGTGAGGTACACGCATGCAAATGTACAATCACAGCATACCCAGCTCAGTAGGCTTATGGATGCTCAATTAACAGTGAAGTTGTATTTAAATAAAAATGTTGCAGCCACTCTGTTAGAGAACAGATAGAATTTTCTTCTGTGGTGGAACTGCAGACAGTTTTCCTTTAAATCAATGTAATTTTTATTAAGTTTAATAGTTTTCCTGCCTTTTACTTCCAAAAAGTCTTACTGTAGTCTCACTGCCAATGGAATATCTGGGAGCAAGTGATGCAGCTTTTTAGTTTTACTTTGATATTTGCAAAGGGGGGTTCACTAGAATAAATGACAGTTGGAAATATACTGAGGTTCTCATGGGCTAAATCCATCTTCATTCAGAAAGATTTCCTGTATGCTGTGCTTGACAAACATATTACACTAAATCAGTACTTTGATCCCACCCAAATTCCAATACCACTGTGCACACTTTGTCTGTCTTACTTTATGAATCACCCAATAAAACACACCCAGTTCAAGATATTATTGGCAATGTTACAGTGTATGTACATTAAATCTCATTTTAAACAGAAACCTTGGAACCTGGAATGGTGCCAGTGCTTGAATCCAAGAAGAATTTGAAATGCATAATGTAAAGCTTCTTAATATATCCAACACCCTTTAACTGTTCCCACAGTTAAAAAATATTACAGCTTACACTTGTACCTCAACCAGGCACCCAGGGGTTCAAGCCCTATAGGATGGTAAAAGAAAAGGAAATAATCTTTTTTTATATCAAGTGAGCAAAGCTGATTTGGAAATTATTGAGATAATCAGCCTACCCAGGAGCTGCTTTAGGACTGTAATTGCTCTTTCACATCTTAGAAACTATTTTCGGACCAGACAGCTCTGTAAACCTTTGGTACCTTCTATTACAAACCATCTGGCTCTGTACATTGTCAGATTTCTTAACTCATACTTTATTACCATCTTCCTCAGAAATTATACATGGATTTTTGTGTTAATTTGTATCCCCTCTAGTTTTGTGTACATTTACTTCAGATAAAACACTTAATTCTTTGGATTCCCTCCCAGTTCAATAGCTGAAAAGTTCTCTGTAGAAACCAGCACATGTCAAGAACCATCATCCAGTTCTCCTCTGGGTAGCTTTTTGGTGGTTGTTTCCTCTGTTATATAATCCTTTCCTCATAGTCTGTAATCCTTTTCTAACACTGCAAATAAGATAAGCACTGAGTCTTTTCGAATATTGTTGGCCTCCACTTTGAGAGGAACAACAATTTCAGTTTTAATTATTTCTTCAGTGAATGGACCTCTGCTATATTTTGCATATATACTTATACTAATTTCCAAATGTTGTGCCACTATCTGTCCATACCTCTGTCTGGGCTCAGCGCTACATGAAGTGTAATTACACAGTTGCCAATTGAGATGGAGCACAAGCAGAATCAGTTCACATCTGCCCTCAAAGACTGTACAAACACACACATCTGAAGGCTGCCTCCTCCAGAGGTCTAAAATCCATGTGTGTAACTGACCCTGAAATTCAGTGGGCTTCCTGCAGGAGCCAGGGTTATCTAAACAAAGGGTTCTTAGGAAGTAACCTCTTGACTTCTCCACCCCTCACATTTTTAAGGATTGACAGGTCCTAGCGATTGCACAGGCCAGGATAACAAGCCGTGTCCCAAAACAATCATTCTCCTGACATGCTTCCCACTGGCACCTACCACCCTTTAGATCAGCAAAAAAAGAGCTTGGCTGCCTGCATAGGCATGTACCCAGTTCTCCCTGACTAAATGGATTACACCACTGTTGGCTGAATAGGGTGCCAAGAAGACTTCCAGCCAGCTTGTATTCAGCTGTGCTACTCCTGAGCCCGACCTAAGTCCAGTTAAAATATAACAAAGGTCTGCAGACAAGGTGCTGGACTGCACTTCTGCCAAGATTTAGGTTTTGTTTCTATTTTATTTTGGAAAAATGCAATGTGAGTATAAGAAAATAAGCAAGAAGGTTCAAAACCTGTCAACGAGAACAGAATTAAATGTGCTATACACAGCAGCTTGCTGAGAGGAATTTGGGATGGAGGAGAGTAGGGAGAGCTGGTGCTAAAGTAAGAAGAGAAAGGATCTTAGGAAAGGACCACTTGGAGGGATGTGAAACCCGTGGAAAAGGAGGTTTGGGAGTAGTGATAATTCAGTCACATTTGGCCCATTGAGGTACATTCTGGGATCTTGGTAACTCATCTCTGATTCAGAAGAATGTGAGCCTTCAGCTTATATGTGCCAATATCCAAGTAGATCTAAAGAGATGCAAATTTAAACTCAGTAGACCAGGAAGCAAAGGAGTGAATAAATGCAAATATATTAATCTGAATATCAGGTTAGGTATTTCCGGGCAGGGACTATTTGGGTGGGGAAGGGAGACTGCGTGGGCTGAGGAAAGGCTGGAGAGCCTGGCTGGCTCAGGGGCCAATCTAACAGGGAGGGTCTGGCCTGGTCTACAACTGACAGCTGGCACATTAGGAACCATGCATTAGATTGCTGCTGTCATATATGTAATGGCATCAGACAGCAAAAAATAGCACAGAAAACTTTTAATGGGTGTATTTTATTTTATGCACTAATTGCCATCTCAGGCCTCAAGCAGTATGAAGCACATCCGTTCTCCGTTTCTTTATCTGTAAGATAAGAATAATTTATTTCTTTTCAGAATGATTTGGAGATTTAGGATGAAGGGTTGGGGGATAAATGTATCTACTACAATAGTATCCCAAGTGCACATATAGGTGGTTGCTGGAATTTCTTGAAATAGCCAAAATTCACTTTTTTTTCCTTATCAAAGCAAACAAAACTAAAATAACAAAACCAAAATAACATAAACAAACAAATCCCCCCCCCCCGAATCAACAAACTCCACCTCCCAGGCAATTCAGTGAGGAGAAGATTCAGTTTCTGGTTGCCCAGTCTTGTTCCTTTCCCGTATGACAGTGAGATAAGACACCTCTGAGAACCAGGAAATCCGGAGCTATGGTACAGCAGCACAACCTGAACTCTGCATTGTTTGATCAATGATTCAGTCTTCCCGTAACATACATATGCATGACACTGTGACTCCTGAAGCAGAACATCTCAGAGCTGCAGCACTTTAAGTGCTCTTAAAGGAAAACCTGTGTCCAGGTGAGTGGTACTAAATGAGGAATCCTGTACATACACTGCTCTCAAACACAGAGACCAATCTCCTTGAAACAGCCTCTGGTACAATAATTCTTTGTGCTCTTTCACAGTCAACTTCAGCACCTATAGAGTCAGATACAGAGACTTTCACTTGACTGCTACGGAGATGACAGACCACTCTAACTTTTGGTCTATGGCCAAAGCAGTTGTGGATATCACCACTGGTCATGGTCTTAATTGAAAACTGAAGTCAGGACTTGTCTCCTGGCTTGCATGCCTCTCTTCATTTTGCCCACACAGCTGCCATCTCCATGCCATTAGTGCAAGAGATTTGCCTGGAAATTAATGCCAAGAACCACTGCAAGCTCCAGGTGCAGTCTTAATGCTGCACTGGGATGTAGCTCGGGTGGGTATTTCCTAGCTTTAAGAGGTTTGAGCGTCACTTGAACTTGCCGTGCAATTTGCTGCTGACCTGGAATGACATAAGGAACCCACAAGGCAAACTTTATATTAACCAGGCCTTTGTCAGCAAATTTATGTGTTAATTTATTCATGGTTGGCATATTGCATGTTTAAAATCCTTCTGCAAGGCCTTCACTGGGAGCAGTGGTAGCTGGTTTGATGCTAAGGTTCACCAGTAGTCATCAGCTCAACCTCTTACCCAGGAAAAAGGAAAAATTAAATAAAACTGAGTGATGCATAGTCAAAAACTTTTGCAACCACAAGGAATACAGATATAAAACAAAACAGAACCCCACCCCTCTCCAGTATTTTTATTGGAGAGGGAAAAAAGAACAGGAGTACGGAAGGGAAGAAGAGAAGGGAAAGGGAAATGGAAAGCACAAGAAAGGAAACATTTTCTGATGAACACCTCTTTTTAGCAGAAATGCTTTACTGTATTTTTGAATGCAAATTTACTGCAAATCCCAGACTTCAGCCACTGGGTTTTCATATGTATCCATACATATTATATGTATGTGCTTATGTGTGTATATGTATCTTAATCTGCATATTTAGTTATGGGCCAAATTTGCTTAAACACTCTGTAAAGAACAAAAAGATGGTCCAGGAAGTAAAGAGTGAATAGTTGAACCATCAAGGACAACATATGCGGGCAGATGGAATCCTGGGGGTGGCCAAGAGGACGATGAGTCAGTATTACTCAAGACAATAAGCAGTTGCCTTGGTGCACCAGCGGTCTAACCCTGATCCATTTTTTGATAGGCTTTACAGGAAAAGAGAATTCCATGGAGGAATCTGAAGGAGGATAGAGAGATGGCTGCGCAGATATTTATGGGAAGCTCTTCCCACACTCCAAGGTAGCCTGGGAAAAATGCAAAGCTGGTTAATATATTGACATTGAAAGCTGACACTATCTGATCAGACCTGCTTCTTCAAGCAAATGAGGAAAAATAGATAATAATATCTAAGATAATAAGTAAAATAACATGGGTGAGTTCTGTGTGCAGCAGTGGTTTTGAGCCTGAGGTCCTTATACCTGGAACAGTTTTGATTGAAAAATGTCACCAATCAAACAACAGAGTAACTTGTTTCAAGTATGTCTAGGTGAACGTTGGGTATCTTGTGTCTAACATGCAAGTTTGAAAGGATTTATGTAGTACTTTATGTGAATACTACACTTTTACTTAATGGAAATGTCTTGTTGATTACTACAGACTTTTTTGAGATCCATCATGTAGATAATAATGCAGGTGTCTTATCATGTGCAAAGGATCTTGTTAAGGAGTCTTCCATTCGTATCCTTCCATCCCTAGCTTGAAGTAGAACTGTAGTGTTTGAATTTTTTCCTTGAGATAGAGTGTGAGAATATGAGTTTATCTATTCTTCAGTTTTTTACTTCCCAGTGCCTGTAAAGGTACTTAAACTATGACAACTCCAACACAAAATCTGCTAGAACGTTTTGGCAGGTGTTATATTACTTGCTCCTTAACACGTCTCGTCTAATAAAACAAGTCTGTCATGAAAATTTTCTTCCATAATTAGGTGTGCTGGTTTGGAACGGCCGTTCATCTGCAAGAGTCAGCATCTGTCTTACACTTACAAGGGTTCTCTGTCTGCCTCGTCTGTGTCCAGTGGCAAGGAATCTTACCAACAACTTGAACTTTGTATCAGGCCTCAAGGAGTACCTCCGGATTTACTGAGCCCAACAAGTTTAGAAATACGTGGTTACTTATTCATTAAATGGGATTTTGCATTGTGTCTTGGCATAAAGCCATTTTTTTTGTTTTAACTAAATTATTTTCCCCCTATCATGTGTGCGTCACTGTATGAGCCAAAGGTTTCGCCAGAGTTTCTTTCTACTCACAGAGGAAGAGACCTTTCCTGATGGCTCCTAGCGATGGTGCTGGAACCAACTGTACCTGAGGAGCAAAGTCTGATGTTCTACAGGTAACGCATAGCACAAAAACCCTGCAATTTCTGAGCAATTATAATTTGTAACACACTGATCCTTGTTATCTGTGCTATTTAAATACCACATGGTCCTGCTTACACAGAAAGAACCAACCACCACTGAAGATCACAAGCACACAGGAAGATCCAAAATTAATTTATATGAACTTATGTTCAGTATGACTGCTTGCAATTGTCATTGCTTTATTAAATAAATTATACTTCCTCTCGTTAAACAAATACACACATAGAAATTATAAAAATTTCCTAAATATTTGAGACAATTATATATGGAGCAATAATTAATTGATGATAATTAACACTGTTAATACACTTTTAAGAGCAGTAATTCTGGTCATTGTTGTCAGATGTATCTCATTAAGTTCTCCTTATGCCGATAATCATAATAATGCTTAAGGTAGCTTTGATGCTCTCAAACCACAGTAATCTATGGCTTGTGAGCATTAGTGCCTTTTCCTAAAAGGTTGGAAAAAGAAGTCAAACCCCTCTATTCACTCAGTAAAATGAAGTATACCACATTTTAGTTGTGAGAGATTCTTAGATTCACTTCTACTAAATTCAGAGGGAGCAAAACTGTGTTGAACGATGCAGAGGAGGTGAGAGAAAACTTCCTGGAAATAACTTCCAGTAATAAAGATAATAAAATCTTCAAGTACACGTAATTTTTCTGTTCTAGGTCTACTGCTATCACATCCAGCATTGCCAGAGATTTGTGATGTCAAATATTTCCCCTGAATCTCTTCTTAAATTACACTGGCAGAGAATAGCATGGTTCATATAATTTAGTCATGGTGAATTTACTTGATTTACTCAGATTTTGAGATTATATATCTGAACAAAAGAAAATGTTAGATAATCAGTATCCAGTAGGCCCCAGTGGCTCATCTAAAGATTGAACAGGTGTGAAATAGGACAGAGCTTGTTCTACAGGATTGTAAGGAAAGGGATGTATGCATTTTAAAAGAAGATTGCACATTTTCATTCACCATGGCAAAGAGAATGAATGACTATGGAGATTTAATCCTTGTACAATTTACCAAATAAAAACAAAAATTGTTAAAAAGCAGCTTACAAGACATCCTATCAAACACCTAGTTAAAAACAGTGCTAATGAAATGTCATCTTTTTTGCAAGCCAAAAATAATTTATTTTGCTTTTCTGTGTATTAACAACTTCATCAATTATTATGGAAATTTAAAACAAGACTGTGGAAGACTTAGGTAATACTCCCAGGGAGCACTAGTATCAGTAATGGTCCTTTCCTCTATCAAGTGCCCTGGTTATCAACTGAATAGAGCATTTGTTTCATCCAACACTCTTAAACTTCCAATCTACAGTGGAAAAATTCTATCGAAACAGTTGAAATGAAAACCATCAGCAGTGACTAAAAGGTACAGCCAAAAAAAGCAGAAACCAATGTGCACCTTTGTGTCTACATACAACTAAATCTCCTGTTTTTAAAGCAGAAGTTGGAAGGCACAGTGGTGCACTGGAGGAATATCCTGTGTGTTTAAGCCACGGGGTCCCAGCTGCAGAAACTCGGTAGTTCACATGAGGAGGATGCTCATGGGCTGCATGGTGGTGATGGCACGGCTGCCTGTCACAGAATCGTTAGGGTTGGAAGCGACCTCTGTAGATCATCTGGTCCAAATGCCCTGCCAAGGCAGGGTCACCTAGAGCAGGTGACACAGGAACACACCCAGGTGGGTTTTGAATGTCTCCAGAGAGGGAGACTCCACGACCTGGCTGGGCAGCCTGTTCCAGTGCTCTGCCACCCTCAGTGTAAACTTCTTTCTCATGTAAAGGTGAAGCTTCTTGTGTTTTAGTTTATGCCCACTGCTCCTCATGCTGCCACTAAGCACCACCGAAACGAGTCTGGAACCTTTCTCTTACCACCTGTCTGTGAGATACCTATATGCATTAATGAGATCCCCTCTCAGTCTTCTCTTATTTAGACTAAACACACCCAGCTCCCGCAGCCTCTCTTAAGACTGTTCAGACTAACAATCTTTGTGGCCCCCCACTGGACCCTCTCCCGCAGCTCCTTGTCTTTCTTGTACTGAGGAGCCCAGAACTGGACACAACACTGCAGATGTGGCCTCACCAGTGCCGAGTACAGGAGAAGGATCACCTCTCTGGACCTGCTGGCCACACTGTGCTCTCTAGTAGGTCAGGGTACCCTTCTCTCCAGGTAACCCCACAAGGCCGGAGGCAAGGATTTCTGTGGCCCCGCTGCCCTCTGGAAGCGACCCCACGCTGACCACGGCGAGGAGCACTTCGGAGCCCTTCCTCCAGGCGACCCCACACCGCCCAAACTTCAGGGCAGGGGAAGCTCCGTGGCCTCGCCTCAGCCCATTGGCGGGCGGCAGGAGGAGCCCGAGCCCCGATCTGGCGGAGGACCGTGGAGGGCAGGTGAGCGGGCCGGGGCGTGCGGCCGAGCCCGGGCGCTTTCCAGCCCCAGGACCAGCCCGGGCGGCTCCGGGCGTGAGTCACAGCGCGGGGCGGGGAGGTGCGGCCGCCTGAGCGAGAGAGCGGCAAGCGAACGACAGCAGCTCCGCCGGGCGGAGGCGGGGGCAGCGTGTCCGGCCCAGACCCCTCCTCCCGCCTTCCTCCGCCTGCTCCCTCCTCCTTCCCTCCCTGCGCGGCTCTCCCGGGGACGCGAAGAGGCGCCGCCGGGCCTGGGGCTTGGACCGCACGGGTGCCCGCCCTCTCCCACCGCTGCTCCCACCGCCCGGCCGCGGGCTGGATGTAGCCGGGCGCCCCGCGGGGGCTGCAGCAGCAAGATGGCGGGTAGGCATCGCCCCCCTCCCCCTTCCCGCACACGCCGCCTCCCCGGCGAGGCGCCAGCTCTCCCTCCTCTATCCCCCCTCCTTCTCCTCTCCCCCGCCCCGGCTTCGGGAGCGCTGCCCGCCGCTGTCCGGGCTCGGAGCGCGGGGGGCTGCGGGACGGGTGGCGTCGGGGGGCGCAGCCCGCGGGCGGGGCAGGGTCACGCGTGGCACCGGGGGTCGGCGGGCGCGTTGGTCCATGGTGTGTGTGTGTGTGTGTGTCTCCCCCACCGCAGATCTGTCGCTGCTCCAGGAGGACCTGCACGAGGAGATCGACGGATGTGAGTGGGGACGGGGGGGAGCGGCGGGGCGGCTTTCGGGCGAGGAAGTGCTTTCCGCGGGGGAGCGCCCAGGGTGCATTGTGGGAGGCGGCGGGGAGGAGGAGGAGGAGGAGGAGGAAGCCATGGCCATGCTCCGCGCTTCCCGGTGTCCATGACCCGGTCCCGGTCGCGCGTGGGGCTGCGCCGGGCGGTCCCGCAGGGTGCGTTGGGCGGCGGGCGGGGCAGGGGCGCCGTTAGCGGCCGCCCCGGCGGGAGCGAGCGAGGGAGGGAAGGAGTGATGGAGGCTGGGGAGGCTCTGCCTGCGGGGCGGCGTCCCTTCATGGCCCGGGCACGGCAGGGCGCCGCCGGGGAGGAGCAGGAGGAGGTTAAGGCTGCTGCATCTGCAGCAGCGTGTGGGTTGCTCGTTCCTTTTATAGCTCTATATTTTGTATATCTTTTTGTGTCCCCTATTCCTCTCCCCCTTGTCTCGCCCCCCCCCCCCCCCCCCCCCCCCCCCCCCCCATTCAGGCTCCCCCTTCCTTGTGAAGGGTCTGGAGCACATGTCCTGTGAGGAGCGGCTGTGGGAGCTGGGGGTGCTTAGCCTGGAGAAAAGGAGGCTCAGGGGGGGACCTTACTGCTCTTTACAGCTACCTGAAAGGAGGTTGTGGCCGGGTGGGGGTCGTCTCTTCTCCCAGGCAACCAGCGACAGGAGAGAGGACATGGCCTCAGGCTGCGTCAGGGGAGGTTCAGGCTGAACACCAGGAGGGATTTCTTCTCAGAAAGGCTGATTAGATATTGGAATGGACTGCCCAGGAGGTGGTGGAGTCACTGTCCCCGGAGGTGTTTAAGGAAAGACTGGATGTGGCACTCAGTGGCATGGTCCGGTTGACAAGGTGATGTTCTGTGACAGGTTGGACTCCATAATGTCAGAGGTCTTTTCCAACCTAATTGGTTCTGTGAGTCCTGCCCCGATGAAGAGATCTGTGGAGAGGAGTTAATGTCAGAGTGCAAAGTAGCAGAATTGTGGCTGGGGTGGTACAAAAATCACTAGCTCGGGGGTGAGAAGCCTTAGCGTGGCAGACTAAGATGTTGCTCAGGTGAGAAGGTGTCTATTGATCGTGTCAAAGCTGGGGGAACTTCTTGGAAGGAAAGGAGGAGGAATTTTGGGTGAAAAGTGAAAATGGAGGTGGAGGCAAGCACCTGCCTGGCAGCCTGCCGTGGGTGTGCGGACCCCCTGGTTGCTGCCTCAAGGTATTTTGTCTGCTGTGCAGTCTGCACGGCATCTCCTCACCAGGTTTTTCTCCTGGAGTGCAGGAGAAAAACCTTCTGGTTTGTGGCTTACGTTTTTAGAGGAGAGCTGTGTAAACTTTTCAGGATTTAACTGACACATCTTCTTTTTCACTTTTTAGAAGGCTCCTATTGTGCTTTGCCTCGCACAAAGGAGCCTTTCCCTAAGGCTTTTTTTTTTAAATTCAGCATGATAAGTCGCTGTTTGAAAACTCTCTGTGATTGCAGATGACTTTTTCAGAATGGACACACTTAACAAAAAAATAAAGTGCATTCTTAAGTTTCCACTTAGATTATGGTTTTAGTTGACTGCAAGACAGGAATTGAAATGATCTGTAGTTATTGGAGAGGTGACTGAAGGTGGGGGTTCCTGGTGCTGGTCTTAATGTTACGGTCTTCAAAAATGAAAGAAAATATATGCATGGAGATATGACTCAATCCAGATGAGAGCATCCTGAAGGCAACAGCCATAGAAATATAAAAATTTGAAACCTCATTAAAAATTACTGAGGTTTTGATGTAAGTAGGTAAAAGCAAATGTCTAAATACTTATGCATGGTATTTTAAGAGAAAAAGCCAGGACTCTGTGTGCATCAATGTGTGCTGTCTGGATGTAGTTCAGTCACACAGTGGCTTTTATGGTTCTAAATTTTACATGATTTTGTTCTTGGGTGGTGTCTGTGAGCCAAAGAAAAATAGTATAGATCAAGGAGACCGTACATATCTCATCAAAAGTACTGTTTCTTGTGCCATATTATTTGAAATAGCTGTGTTTTGTACCCATATACTACATGTTTTACACAATTATGAAAATGTTTTCAATTGATTGGCTGCACATACGAAACAGACAATTAAAAAAATAAGACACAAAGTTGCAACTCCTGCCTGAACCCCACCCTACGGTATTCCTCTGTTGTAAATATTTCAAATGTTTGCAGCTCTTTCAAGTAGCAGAGTTAGACACTGGTTTAGAGGTGTATTACTGAAGTAGTAGAATGCAATAGTGATAAAACTGGAAGTGCTGGCAGCTTTTATGCCTGTGTGATTCTGCCAGCTGCATTCTTGCTATTAAGTGTGCTAAGCTATGTTTAAGGATAAGCAAGTGAAAAATACTTGCAGGCATACCTGTAGTCCTGGTGGTATAATTTAGGAGGAGGAATTAGATAGATTTAAATAGTGTGATTGATCGTCTGTTTTGAAAAGTGAACTATGCTTTCAGTAAATTTTTGGGCTTTTAGTTGGTCTGATATCAAGCAATATAGTAAAACATCTGTGAGGTGTACTGGAGAAATCAGGGGTGTTTAAGACTGAATGCATGTGTCAAGGTCTGGATTGGAATCTGAAACCGAGTCTCTGATTATGCATAAGGCTCAGGACATTTCACTAGATTAGGTGTTCCTTTGTAGCTTATCAGTGAGCCTAGGTTTGAGCCTGAATCATGAAATTTCTTGTTGTTGTATTGTTTGGTTTGTTTTTTTTCCCTTTGGTAATGAGAATCTACAGTGTGATTCAGTGTTGCCTTCTAATGAAGGAATCATTAAGGTGACTTTAGAGATACCTTTTATTGGTCATGTTCTAAAGCAGTAGGAGAAAGTCCTGGAGTTGAGCAAACAACCATGCACAGTTGCTGCTGAAAGTAATGAACCAAGCATCTGTGCATCTTTAAGATACGCAGTGTGAAGAACAGCTGTTTTATGATCTTTGTCTTTTAAGGTTTCTGTGATCGAGTGTTCTCCTGGAAAGTTGGAGTTTAATCAACAACTTGTACAACTGTACAATTTGTTCTTCTCATTCATTATGCCAGCTTGTTGGATGCTAATGAACCTGAAATATAGAACAGTAAAGTACTGTATCTTTGGAGTACTGTTTTAACAGCTGCTTTTAAAAAAAAAAAATTCCTTTTCTCTGAAGAAATATTTAGGTTAATGAAACATTCCTAGATTTTAAAAGAGAGCAGTAAATCTATGCTGTTGGAGTAGTGGTTGAGAATATATGCTGTGGAAGGCATCTATTTAAAAAAAAAACAACCCTTCCTTTTGTTGATTTGTTTAAGAGGTCAGAGATTAAACAAGAGCTTTTATAAGAAAGGCTTTCAGAGAGTGGTTGATAAACCAGCTGGATTGACTTCTAAATAATTAATTTCAGCTTTGGTTTGCATTTCTATTTTGAAAGCTTCATATTATTTTTCTGCTCTTGGTTGCTTGGTAACCACTGGAAAACTGAATTTTTTTTTTTCTTGAGGTGAATGCATACTTTACACCTGGTACATTAAACAGATGATTGCCTTAAGTAGTTACATAGCTTGCAAATGGCATTTCAGTACTTTGATTTTAGCTGATGTTTCACTTCTGTAGATACAGCCCCTGATATCAAAGACTGTGATAATAATTGAAGAAATTCTGGTTCTTCCATCTTCAGCCTGTGGCTTTTCCTTGTTTGCTAGCTTGAAGTAAAAGGGAAAATAACCCAAAAACAAGCAAGTGTACCCTGGCTGAACATACAGAAGGCTATAGAACAGAAATTAATTCCTAGATGTGAGTTCTAGGAATATAATGAAAGACAATTTCATTGACTCTAACCCTTCAAATAAGGATTGGATTGTTGGCTTCCTTGGTCTTCTGTCTGAAATCTTGCACAGTATATGAAGTCAGGGAAAATCTGGCTTTTGTTCAAATTTTTGTTTTGTGCATACAAAATCAAAATAGAATAGTACAACTGTTTAAGCTAAGTATAGAACAGGAAAGAACATAAGCAGCAGAAATGGTTGAAAAGCAAATGTGGGCTTGTAGAAGTACATCTTGCTGATAAATAAAGTGTTCTTTTTGACTCTTCCTAGACAGTTTGTGTTCCCCCATCCCCTGGCTGTTTCTGAAGGTTGAACTGATCAGTACAGATAGATGAAATGAAACGTACCGTGATGCTGATGTCTTTCAGTCTGACCATTGATGTGGACAGGATGTGTGCTCTAAAAAATAGAGCCATCTGCAATTAGAATTCAGATTTGGAAGGAGGATAGCTTTATTCAGCTCATTATTTTAATTGTGATTTAAATCAGGAGAGAAAAGAAATTTTGATCTGATAACTGGTTTTAGTATTGTTTTACATTTGTGTTTGGAAAAAGTAGTTGTTAGTGATAGCTTCATTTGCGTGCAATGTCAGGACTTCTGGTAGTTGCAAGTATATGTGCATGCTTTGGTGGTTATGTAGATTACTCAGATTTTGAAACTTTACCTTTTGCCGTGCTGACAACGGTGAATTTCCTTTTTCTGTACACTTAGTTTCCAGATGTTTTAACTAAAAATGCAGAAAATGGAATTTTAATATGTATGCATTTAGACAGTTCTAGTTTAGAACTATTAAGTGAGTTTTTACAGATCGATATATATATACACACACCTATGTGTAAACTTGTTTTCTTTAACACAAGTGTTTAATGGTATGATAGATTTAAAATTTGACAATAAGCAAATCTAATGTTACTGTTTGGATTTTACTAGTGGATGAAACAGTTCAAAAACTAAAACCAGAGTAGTGATGATCCAGCATAGCTCTGTTTTTATTATTGAGTTCTTTTCCATTGATTAAAAAAGGGAGGACAGGTCTTCCTAGCCTCTCCTCCCAGCAGGCTTCTCAGTGAGTGAACCAGTTATTTAGCTGAGCTGAAGAAAATTCTCTTTGTGCATCTGCAGATGTCAAAAGCTGTTTTATCATTGATGCTATGTTCTTTTTCCAGGTGATGAGCAAATCATCTGGCATTAGCAGTGAGCTTGTGGTGGTTGAATGCTTTTAATTAAATTACTCTCTTAGACTTTGAGTTAAGGCACAAGACTCTTTCCAAGTGGAAGCCATTTGAAATTTATTTTTTAAAACATTTTAATGATAGTTTAAGTCAAGAAGTGTTGGTTGTTTCTTTGTTGTTGTTTTGTTTTTATAAAATCAGTCTGTATTTCCCTGTGGTGTCAAATCACAGTCACAGCTTGATGGCTGTGTTGTAGTTTTTATTCTCTGGCAGTGAATTATGCTGGCATAACATGCGTTCAGTATGTTAGAATTCACCTTGCCTTTCCCACAGCTGTTCATAGTAGTATCAGAAGCTTTTGCACTGTGGTTTCTTTGTTCCTTCACCACAGAATAAGAATTAGCAGATTTTGTTATGCTGTTAGTTGTTTTGTATAGGCTGCATGTTGTGTCACTTCTTAGACTTAATTCCAGCTTTGAGTATAGCTAAATTTCCAACGTGATGTTCGAATGCCCTCTCGCAGTACTGACCTTTTGGTCCCATCAGAGCCTTAGCTCTGGTGAAAGAGTGCTGAGGTCGTTTGAGTTACTGGGTTGGCATTTCAGCGTTGCAAAAAATTAATAACAGAAATTGATGGCAGACGTTCTGTAGTGATTGGAATCAATTCTCTGGTGTGACTGGGATTCTGCTCCCTTGGGAATCCAGTAACCGTTCCTTAGTGCTAATGAAGCACGTGTGTTAAGTCGGTTGTTTTCCCTGAAGACTGGGGTTTAATTCTCCCAACACTTCAGTTCATTTCTTTGTCTTTTAATGTGGTGATTGACCCTCATAGAAACTGGGAGACTCAGGTGGATGGCTGTGTCCTCATGGAATTCTGGTGTTAGTGGTCTCAGGTGGGTAATGGTTAGTCTCTCTCCAGCAACCTCTTAGAATCCTAGAGAGAAGGAGATGATGTGAGGAAAGGATTGTGCTTGATTTGATGTAGGCTAATGAATCTTGCTCATGCAGCTGCATATGTTTTCTCCATTACAGCTAGTAGAGGGTTGAAGAAGAGGTAATTTTCTAGGCTTTCAGCTTTCCAAGGCCACTAGCATCACTTCTGATGCGGGAATGTTCTTTTCACCAGGCACCTTTTATTATCCCATCTCTGGCAGGGATCCTCAATTAAGGTTGCCAGCTTTTTTTTTTCTTCTTGTCTCATGATTTATCTTACAGGGCTTTGGGTATTCTCCTCCTTCTCCCTTTCTCTCCCACTTGGAGCTAAAAAACAGAGGGAGTGAAAGGGTCATGACGGAGTTGGAAATGTTCAAAATCCTAGGCTTAAGATAGTGAAACCTTGGTGCTTGCAGTTATTTCTGACTGCTGACCTATTGTGGAGGTGGCAGACTGCAGTGTGTTGAAGATAAAATGCTTTTCTTTCCTATATGTGCCTTTTGCTACTAAGACTTTCCCTCTGTGTGGGCAGGAAGTTTTCATTGTAAGAGTTGTAACATGAGCAGAACTGGATGAAAGGATAGCTTCTGCTTTGAGAGCTGGAGGAACAGTTCCGTCTTTGGAAGAGCAAGGCAGGGACAGCTGCCCCTAAAGGTTCCCAGAACATCAGGGCTCCTCTGTCTTCTTCAGAAGGTATAGTATGAGAAAAACTAATGTGGCTGTTTCTTGGTTTGAGAGGGATGCTGCAGTTCTTCTTGGCAGTAGGGTGTTAAAATCGTACTGTGTAGGTTGAAAAAGTGTCAGAGTATGTTTGTGAAGGGTGTTTGTTTGCAACAGCGGAACAACTGCAACGACAGTTGAGACCACTGGTTTAGTGGGTTTTTCTTACTGTTTTTAAGGTAAAGAAAAGAGAGGCAAACAGTGCCATAAATATACATTATTCTCTATACAATTTCTGGAAAAGCTAAATAGATTAATGTATAAAACGGACATGGTATATGAGTGATATTGCAGACTCTTTAAGCATTTTTCTCTAATAAACAAATATGCTAAGGGAATTTTTTTTGTGTTGTTGCCATAGTGCCTGAACAGTTCCCAAATATTTGAATGGAAGAGAGACTACCTTTTCCTTCCTCTACAGCCTACAGGAGGAACAGCTTGATTAGTCTGTAGAGATACTTGCTTGTGCAAGTAATGCAAACATTAAATTGCATTGAAATGACCACCCATGACTGTTCTTACTTTTTCCAAGAGTGAATCCCCTGCATTCTGTACTGCTCAACCTTCTCCCATATAAAGTTTTATACTTTATACTGAGCAGACAGGAAGAGTGGGGAGAGTTGCAGCAAGAATTTCTCTGTATGCCTGGGAAACACTGAGGTTTATCCCACCAAGAGTTTTGAAAGCTGTCAAGCAACATCTCAAGAACATTGTCTGGGATTCAAGTGGGGAGAGGAAAAGTGCAGTTAGGAAGTTCCAAGGGATTTATGTTGCAAAGCCATGTTTTATAGATTATGGATGTACTAGTTGTAGAGCTTGCCTTCTCTGCAGTGTTTAGCCTAAGTGAGTGTATTTTAGTTGCTGTGATGATGCTGTTGAAGTCACTGCACAATGGAACAACACTTGGTAGCTGATGTATCATACATAACTCATGGTGTCACATCAGTGGTGCAAAGTTTACACAAGTCCTTGGAGCGTTTGAGCTTCAGCTGCTTGCTTCATATCTCTCTCCCTTCTAGTTAGTCCAATGTTAAGGCACATATAGTTTGAACTTGCAGTTTTTGTGTGTACCAGATAACCCAGTTGTGTGGCAGAATTTGAGCATGGCCTGAAGCTGAATGCATGTGTCTACTGTAGTAGGACCAGGGAGAACATGTTGGTTGAAGATGGAAGTAGGATTTTCCTAGCAGTGCTACAAAAATCTCAGTCAGTCATGAGGTCAGTTAAAAATCCCATGAACAGCAGTGCTCTGCAGAGAGAAAAGGAATACCTTTCTTTGATGGTGATGTCCTCGTAGAGGAGAAAAAAGAATCTTAGAGGAACTTCCTGCTTGCATTAGCTGACTTTTGCTTCACTCCAACCTCATTCCACAATTCTGAAGTGCATGGAGTTGTTTGAAAGAGGTAGAAGACAGGGACTTAAATAGCAGGGAACTTGAATGCCTTGGTGATGGGCGTGACATGCTCCCTACAGGAAATAGGCAGACAGAATGTAAACTGTTGATTGTTTTAACTGGTAGCTTGGATGTCCTTCTCTTTGTTTCAGTTTCCTCTGGACCAGCATTTGTTGCCGGTCAAACTGTTAACCGGTACAAGGTACATTCAGCTGTTGTGCAAATAAACGACTAGTGAGCATTACGAGGTGGAGCTATTTGGTTTTTTTCAGAGCGAATCAAGGATTTTCAGTGCTGCTTGTGTATGTCTGAAAGAAACAAACTTGGGTGTAGCTGCACCTATTTTCCTTGCTTAAAGAATTTTGTATTGCCCCTTGTTTCTTCTGATGCTTGTTGGGAAATGCAACTCCTTTGGCTGCTTGATAACTATCTTTTTATGAAGGCCTTTGCTAAATGAAAATATTCTCATAGCCTGTTATGTTTAGGCTGCTGGGTCTTTGAAATTTGCTGTACCATGCTTGCATCAGTTCTGTGTGTAAACAGCTGCTGATTTTTTGATTCCTGTGTCTTTCATCTGCTGAGTGCTCCTCGGCCCTAGCCCACAAACCTGTACCAAAGCTTTATTTAAAGGGTTTGCTATGTCTGTGCTTTGAGCTGATAGCAAGCTCTGCTATCAAATTGCTACATAGGGGCTAATGTGGTAAGCCTTGCTTGTTGGCACAGCAGCTTTGCATCAGAGCTGCGTTGCATTTCCCCCTTTCTTCTTCCTTGCTCCTGCCTCTCTACTCCTTCTGCCCCACCCCCGAACCCAGTCCCGCCAAACTCGGTGTTCAGACAACAAAGTCTGTGCATACAGGTGTGGTAACTTGACATTCATAAAAGGCTCAAGGCCGATAGTGCTCCATGGTTTGAAGGGCTAATTTAGGGGAGAAACACAGAAGGAGAAGGGTGGTTCTTGTTTCTGCTAATATGGTAAGTGGGCTGGAATCTAAGATTTAACACTTTCAGTGGTAACTTCTGCTGAGTAGAATCACACACCTCATGGCATCTCAGTTGCATTTTCAGTCTTGGACTTCAGCAGGGGGAGAACAGAATATTTTAAGTGTCTCATGGAAAAAAGAGCTCCTCCTTTCTGATGGTGGGTTCTGTGATGACCAGTGAGTTATGCCTGGATTGGGCAGGCAGGGTGGTAGAATTCAGCATGACAAGCACATTTTGTAATATTTGTGTGATTGTCATTGAAATAGCTGTTGGTTAATGTTACTGAAGCAGTGCAGTAAATTTGTGGTAGCAAATGAACCTGAAATAGTGTCACTGATGCTTTGGTCTGTGTTGTCACCACAGAACCAGAGCTGGGACATTGTGCAGTAGGAAGGGGTTAAGAGTAGTGAGTGCAGCTGTGAACAAATGCAGATGTTTAAGCGTTGATGCTCATGCTGAGGTGAATTTCTCTTTGCAGAACATGGAGATGCAAAGTGGTGTTTCTTACAGAAAGTTACATAGAAACGAATGTGTTTACAATATTGAAGGACTGAGAATATTACTTGTGTTCTGCAGAAGTCTGAATGTAAGGTGAAATTCTTCATTTGTGGCATGGAGGGCAGTAATTTAGAACAAAACCTGCTGCTGTTATTTTGTGATCATGATATCAAATGTCTGGGCTCATAAGATTACAATTTTTGCTTTACAGTTAAGCAGAAAAATTACTTGCCTGAACAGCAGAACAGAACCCAGTCCTTTCTGCATATAAGTGCAATATTATCCTGAATATCCATATGATAACAATTGATGTAGAGTGTAATAAATAGCTTATATTAAAATTGAATAAAAATTAGTCCACTTCAGTAGATATATCCATAGCAACTGCCATATGGATTTTGTAGGAGATCTTGAGAATTCTTTGGGCATGCAGAAGATAAAATGAGAGAACTGTTAATATTAGCTGGAAATGTTGAATCCTTAAAGCTGTTTGTTCAGCTTTCAGAATTGAAAATTGCTTATTTTTTTTAGAATCCACATCTTGTTACTGAGTTTCTATGCCAAAGCAAAGAAGAATATGTTTCTGCTGTGGAGCTCATAGCAAATATAGAAGAACAAAAAGAATACATATAGGCCTTGCTACTGAACAGTCTATGGCAGGGAACTGCATTATTAAATAAGAAAAAATAGCAGTCATTTTTTTCAAACATAATTTTTTGCACCTCTCTGTAAAAGATCCAGTATGAGAGATCTTTGTGAAGGGTACTATGAGGATGAGATATGTAGTAGAAAAACCAACTCCCTTGAAAATTGGCCTAGAGATTGTGGTTTTATAGTGGACTGAGTTTTAAATGGACCTCTCTTTTGTTGTTGTATGCTCAGCCAAACTTGGCCGTGGTTGACTAAGCACCTCTAAGCATAGTCTGCCTCAGCAAGATTGCTGTGGTAGTTCATGTTAGTTAATAACTGTGTCAAGTTATTGTTGTATCCTTGCCATAAAACAGATGCTTAAAGCAGAGAATGTTAGTTATATTTTCACACAGTACAGTATGGACCAGATGCAAGATAGAGACACAAACCCAAACAACTTCTACAAAAAAACTAGTCAAATCTTTTGACAGGAAGATGAAGGTACACAGAACAGAAGTTACTTGGCTTCTGTAATACAGCAGGTCAATGACAGTCTTGTTATGTGATGCTTCCTTGTGTTTGGCAGTCATTGTGTAGAGTTTTGAAGAGAAATTTTCAAACTTAGTCTGGATAAATTAATTAATTTATTGATTTTGCTCTGCTTTGGTACTTGAGTGGACAGAAATAGGGGTACTGTGTTTGCTTTTGACATCATTATGCAATTGCTGTTTCTCACCCTGACACCACTAGTGACTTCAAACTCCTGGGATAGGGTGTTCTTATAGAAACTCCTGTTTTCTTAGCTCTAGTTTTGCATGTTGGTGTGAACACGTAAGACCAGAGTAGAAGGTAGGTAAGGCTCTGCACTTGCATTTTCAGTGGTGTCTTGTAGCTTATAAGCTTTCTGTGGATTTGGTCTGTACTTGTACCAGTTTGAAGAAGTGGAGAAAAATAAGAAAATTGACCTGTGGTTTTTCTGCAGTAGGAAAGTAATATGTGGTCCTGTTGTCTGGTCTACATTCTGAAGCAGGAGGAAATCTGTATGTTCTGCATTTGAATTAGCCAAAACTTGTACTGGTTTTGACTGGCATAGAGTTAAATTTCTCCATAATACCTTGTATGGGGCAGTATTTTGGATTTGTGCTGAAACTAGTGTTGATAAATCAGTGTTGTGTTAGTTATTGTTAAAGACAGGGCTTACACAGTGTCAGGACCTTTTTTAAAAATTCCTCATGGTGCCCTCCCAATGAATAGGTTGGAGATGTGCAAAGTATCCTCCTAAAAGCTACTGTGAAGAATTTTAACTCTGTCCCAGCGCAAACCAGTACACTTGTGTTGTTTAAGGGTATGTTTTGCAGTTGTAAAATTTACACAAGGTCCTGTGGTAGTTGGTCAAGTGCTCAAAGTTGGGTGGAAGGCAGGGTTAGGGCTGAAGAGGCAATCTGCAGCTAACAACCTTTTTGATAATTGTTTTGGTACAGTGTGGAGGGAATAGCAAAGGGAGTTGGTTTATTGAATAATGCAAAGTATGTCCTTCTTGCATTTTAGATGAGGAGTGGTTAGATGGTGGTTCATATTTGTGGCAAGTTGAAGACAAAGATCCACTTGAGGGGCTTTGTTAGAATGGGAGTTAGAATCGACTGTGTCTTTTGGCTTGGATTGATGTCTTGAAAGTGAAAATGAATATATAAGGTGACTGTAACGGTACTTTACTGGAACTATAAACTGATCATGTACTGATTGATTTATTTTTACTACCCTTTTCTTCCCTATATTACAGTTGTGTTAATCAAGATGCTGCCATTTGAATGATCTCTCTGTGACTATGAGCTGAGATGCTGGAATTATTTAAATAAAAAATGTTGTTTGGTAGCAGAGGCACATCAAGCTTAATGTAGTGCTAAGCCTAATTTTACAATTCATAAGCTCAGCAGAGCCAAATCCACACAACTCACTTTCTGTTTCAACTAGTAGGAGACATCAAACAGATAAACTGTAAGCAGATGGTCATATTTTTATCAATGGTATTTACATCTGTTACAGAGTGGATTTAGCAGTTGGGTTGACTTAACTGGTTTCACGAGGCAAAAATTATAGAAAAATAAATGCAGAGGGTACAAGGAGGAACATAGAACAAAGCTGAGGTTGGGAAGAGAGAAATGGAGTGAGTAAAATTGGTGGTGCATGTACTGGTCAGCATTTTATTTTTTTGTATTCATGAGTTTGATAGCTAAATAAAAATAACTATACTGCTGACAATAATTATGTTGGTATTTTGACATAGTTTCTTCAATTTATGTTTTTAAATTTACATTGTGATCAACAGACAGTGGAATAGAAGAATAGGACTGTCATAGAACTAATTTCACTGTCTAGTTTGGAGACAAGGATGCTGAGGGGTGACTTCATCACTCTCTGTAGCTTCCTGAGAATGGGACGTGGAGAGGGAAGTGATTTAACTTTTGGTCAGCCCTGAGGTGGTTGGACAGTTGGACTAGATGATAGGTGAAGATATCTTCAGCTGAAATAGTCTAGGTGTGAGACGGCAGAACTGAAAACTCGGGAAAATCCCTGGTTTCAGTTGGATTGATGGGTTGAATTAAAGGTCTACGAGCTTGTGAAAGGATGTAGCCTGTTCCTTGTTAACTTAACCTGGCATGAAGTCCTAGGTTGCATTACGAGTCCATTTTTACTTGCCTCCCACTTCCTGTGAAAATAAAACTGATTCTTGCAAAAAGCCCAAACTAAACAACAAAAATTAAACCTAAACAAACCCACAAACCCAAACCAAACACAAGTTCAAACAGTTATGTAAACCTGGAGTTGCTAAACACTTTACCTTTGTGTTGCAATAGCTTTTTGCAGCTGATCTTTCTTTTCAGCCTCTCCTTCTTCCCCCTGCAGTTTGTTATTCTATCCTCTACCTTAGACATACCTAATACCACTACCTCTTCTCAGATTGCTCTTCCATTTCCTTTGGCTCCTACTACACTTTCTTCCTTGCTTCCATCTCCCAGATTGTTGTTACACACTTGGCTCTTTCCCCGTCACTTTTTCATTTGATTTATGGCAAGAATTTCATGTCCTATCAGCAACCACAAAATCTGGTCCCTTGTGCAAGGTTGGGACCAGCTGATGTCCATGGATTCTCTATGTAGAAAATGGGAGAATTACTTTATTGGTAAAAGGGTGCCATTAACTTAGTTTATGTCTAAAAATACTACTCTTCCAGAGCTCAGTGTTTGTCTTTTGACATTTGAAGTACAGTAAGGAAGATGTTCAGGCAATGGTAGCTGCTTACGTATTCTGCATGTTGAAAATAATGATACACTATCTTGTGAGCAATTTATATAGCACAGCATAATTGTATACAAAAGTAAGAGGACAGTAATCTTTTTTCTTCCTTCTGTAGAGTTCATTTTTAAAAAGTCATTGTTGGAGTTGTAGAGCTGTCTTCTGATTTTCTCTATTTGCAAGTTTTGAAAAGGCATTTCAGAGAGGTTTAGCTAGACTGAATAGAGGTAATATACTGTAGTGTGTTGTGTTTTCAGGACTAATGGAGGTGACCTGGTGTAGTTCTTTCAAGTAGGGGAATGCATTTGCAGCCAGAAGTGTGTGTTTTCTATGGGACTGACTTTTAGAGCAGTTTTGAGGGCATATGGAAAGTAAAAAGGTGGTAATTCAAGTCCTAATTCTTAGGCAGCTCTGCAGAACAGGATTGGGCCTCTTTCCACTTCTTTGGTTCTATGTTGATAAAGGGGGTCTGTGTATATGAAGTTCCCTGATGATGTGCTGGTTAATAATTATGCAGTAGGTGAATTGTGCCCATTTTATTTGGTAGTCAGATCTAGCAACACACACTGAATTTTTTTTTAATATGCTTGATTTCGATTTTTCTGGTTTAGAACAAAGTCTTTTTGGTCTGTTAGATCATGCTGTATAAACTCTGGGCTACCTACAGCTATGATTCGAGTACGTGTCTTCAAAAAGCTGACTTTACAATTAGATGGAAGTCTTTTGCTTGAGAAAAATACAAGGTATAAAAATACTTAGGAAGTTTAGTTATGCATCTTACTTGGGAATTTAGAGAAAATAACTCAAAATCCATTTATACATCATCAGTCACACTTGTATAGAAAAAACTTTATGAGGGCTGGGGAAGCTGGTGGGAACAATGTGGTACAGTTACTAAATATGTTGTCAATGAGACCTTGCCTAGACTTCTGTATTTCAGACCAACAACAGACATCATTTTAGTGTCAAACTACTGTGATTATAAGGAGTATTTCTGATGTCTCTGATAGTTGGTGTGGATGACTACAGCTCAGAGTCTGATGTGATTATTATACCTTCAGCCCTGGACTTTGTCTCACAAGATGAAATGTTGACGCCTTTGGGAAGACTGGACAAGTACGCTGCAAGTGAGAACATATTTAACAGGTACGCTTTTTAAATGTCCTGTCTGGCTAATAGTATGCAAACTATTCATCTGATTAAAATCTGACTGAAGTTGATTTGCATGGAATACAAATAATTTCAAAAAACCCAACACCTCTACAAAACTCTTCGGTTTCCACGCCTCTTTCTGTTTGCTCATTCTCCTCCTGCTTAGAGAGAGCAAAATATTAATGAACAGAAAAACATTTGCTCACTTTTTAAGCAACTGTAGTAAAGGACGTTTAAAACTTCTTCATTAATTGGACCACATCATTTAGGTTTTTTTGCAAATGCTAACATTCCTGTTGGCGCAGGACTGTAAGATGATAGTAAAATCCATCCATGACTCTGTGTGAAAGTGAGATTAAGAAAATACTTCGTGAAAGGTCAGGAGAGCATAATGAACAGCACTGTAGATTGCCAGAGAAACCCAAGAACTGTATTTCAGTATCAATCTCCTCTGTAATTTACAGTTTAAGTGTTGCTGCTTCTGATTATTGAAAGTGAACTTGCTCAGTTAATAGTGTGTTCTGCATTTTCCCCTTTTAATTTCTGTAATGCCACTGAGCTGGTTGTTTCATTTAAAAGCACAGGTATTAGCATACTTCAGACAGACACACATCCCATCCCATCCCCTTGCACGCAGACAGTCTGCACTCAAATGAGAAATGCAAACCCATGGTTTATTTTAATTGGAACTGTGAACAGTCACAGGATCACAGAAACATATAAAATACATAAACATTGAGATTTTCTGGTATTTTATTCCGGTGGTTTAGTTTGGGCTTCAAGTAAGCTTTTAATGAAGTGTGTTTGCTTGAGTGTTAAATTCTTAATACAGTAATAGGCAGAAGCAAAGTCTATGATCAGCCACCCAATAGGATGGCCTCTGTTTTGTTGTTCATGGCCTGGGTTCAAAAAGGATTTAGCCCTGTTCTTAACTTTAGTCACGTGAACTGTACTTAAAATCCGCACTACGTGTATGAACATACCATTGAATCGAAGCTGAAAATTGCAGAATGGTTTCTCTTGTTATAACCTGCATAAACCTGTATGCACAGATGAGTTTTGAAATATGCCTTATTTTCAAATTTTTCTTTTTCCTGAAATCCAGAGTTTGTTGTATTTTACAATTTAAGCTGAAATTGGCACTTTGTCTACCAGAAGAGAGTTTTTGCATGTTTTGACTTTTCATGGAGAGGGAGGGAAGAGGAGCCTTTAGGGTTCCAGGTGACAATTATGTAATAAAAGCCAGTAGGCAGGAGAACAAACTCAGAAACTCAGGTTGTGTGTCTTGAATTTTAACCAAGAATGCTGGTCCTAATATTTTACTTGCCCACCTAAGAAAAAACTGTTATCTGATTTCTCAGTATGGATTGCATTGGATATGGGGCATACATAAACTTGGAATCCTTTTGATTACTCTGTCCAGCTTTGTGCATCCTGTGCTTTCCTGCAGGGAAGGTGTTCAGAGTAACTGTAGTTTTTTCTGTGTTTGCTTGTTTGGATTATTTTTGCTGGTACAAACATGTTTTTTTAATCCTAGCTCTCTGTTGTGTTATGTAGCATAAGAAAATAGAGGAAATAGAAAATGGTCATTATTAGTGGTATAACTGAGTAGCACTTAGATCACAATAAATGATAGTAGCTACTGCAGTCAGTTTATGATGATTCAGCATTAGTCAGTCTCAGAATAATAGGGATTTTTGCTAAGCAGAGGAACTGGAGTGTTTAATAGGAAAAAAATTAATTAAATTACATTTGTTTATTCCTGTGTCTTAGTGTGGTATCAGCACATCCAATTACTAATGAGTAGTTTAAAATTTTTAAAATACTATGATTGAGTTCATAGTGTTTTGGTTGTTTCTGTGACCTGGAACCTGCATTTCTGTGGAAGCTTCAAATTACACATCCCAAACTCTTGAAACGTAATCATTGAGTCTGGGTAAATTAGGGTAAGATGATTTTTCTTCCCTTTAATTGGATGAATTTGCTTTTAGTATGGCAGCTTTAATCTTGAAATTTCATTTTAGGTATTATTTCTCTTTCCATTTGGTTTTATTATCCTTTTCTATCTGGTTAGTCATCTACCTTTGCAGCATATTTGCAGCCTGTGATTGTATTGAATGATTAGAGTGAAGGGATTTTTAACAACTACTGCAAAAGTTTAGTCTCCTTTAAGTGGAATCCTTGAGCACTCGTGATCCCTCAGCCACTTGTTCTGAGATGGAAATGGATCAGTATCTGTGTCCTAAAAAATTTCAGGAGATGGGGCTTGGAAATAGGAATGTCTTCTTTGTTTAAATACATAAGAATTTTGATAGGATGAACTGAAAAAGAGAGAGAGGTAGGGAATCCTTTAACAGCTTCCCAAGTGGTGGAAGGAGTTGCTTTGTGACAATTTTTTTTATGTTATGGTTTACATTTTTACTGTTTTAGGTGTTGCTCATGAGCACCACAGATGTTGCCTTAGTCTATGAGAATGGAGGGGAACCTGACGAATATTACAATAAATGACCCCTGTTGTGTCTGTAGAACAAGGCAAGTGGGAGTCTGGCTATGGTTTGATTATTGAAGAGCCAGCCTCCAGACCAGATTTGAGAAGCATCTCTAGCATATGACTTAATAATCCAGCATGACATTGCATCAAGAGTAGATGTTGAGCAGAAAGCCAAAACCATCACCCTAAAACACAGGGTCTTCTTGTGTCTGGTAGCACTGGTGTGTGTACATACATAGAAGGATGATGATTCCCTTTTGCTATTTGCTTTAAAAAACAGTTGCTGGTGCAGTTTGGAGCATAGCTTTTGTCTCTTTTTCTTTTTTCATGTTAAAATCCCTTGTGGGTTTTCTAATCTTTCTTGCCATGAACCTGCTTCCATTCCTCATTAAGAAGGCTCAGAAGTGTACAGCACTCACCAATAAATCTGTTTGAATAGTGAGGCAGTTCCTGAACACAGGTCCCTCGTTTTCATAAGCTTATGAGGAATTGTTGTTGCTTTTTCTCTTCAGACCTAAGCAGATCTCGACAGAATACTCTCATTCATGAGTATGGTCAGTCTTGGCTATCAAGACTGTATCTGCATATCTGTGTAGATAATTTGAAGCTGTCCTTTTGCCAGGCTTCTTTGTGTTCTGAAGTACGTCTTTGCTTTTCTCTTGGGAGAATACCTGATGTCCTTTGAAAAAGTTTTTTGGCAACAGTCAAGCTTAAAATACTCATAGAACAGCAGTAAGTGAGGATATACTGGATCTCAAAGAGGGATTAAGCACATGTGTGTACTCATGTACAGCTTATAAATAACACTTTCACAGGAACTTCATTGAACTGTATCTTAAAACTGGGACTTGGATGCGTGAAGTACCCCCACTAAAACAGAAGAATGCTGTAATGTATATGAAAAACCTCTCTAAGACAGTTTTGTGGGATGTTGAGACTACCTTGCCTTATTTTCATTTAGGTATGATCAGATTATAACCAACAAGTTAATTGAGAATTTGATTGTCCACAGCTGCAGTTGTTTTTCTCCCCACTCACTTCCCTTCTGTCTCTGCAGCCTAGCCCAATGTGGTTTCTTTTTTGGGTATGTGAGTACTGGCAGTAAGGAAATGCTAAACTCATGCTGAAGACATGCAGGTGAAACTATGCTGGCTTTGTTCTGACAGGGACATTTCTCATCATTTTAGTATAAATTAGGTTATTTCTCCTGATCTCTAACTTTATGCTGTTTTTGTCTCAGTGCTTCTGATCCTACTGTATGTCAAAGAATAAAATGTAGCAAAAATGAAAAACCTCAAAACAGGGGTTTTTTTGCACGTAAATTTGCAGGTCTGTGCATACCAAATAAATCACTTACAAATAACAATGTAGCTTGAGAAAGTTTACCTTTTAAGTGTAGGTTAAAATGATTTAAGCCGAACTAACGAAGGACAGAACCTTCCCAAAGCACTGAGAAAAGTCGTAATTACTTCAACAATACTTGAATGTACTTCTGCATGGTTAGCCTTTCTTCTTAGGAGTACAGAGATGTTGATTTTGAAATTGGGAGTTTATTCTGAATGTTCTCTGAGCTTGTTTGGGGAAAACACTGCCAAGCTCAGTTACTATTGCCAGTATTAATTTAAACACAGAATGTCACTGGTGCTCTCAGGCACGTGGTGTGACACTTTGAGATGTCTTGTGCAGGGCTAAGAGTTGGACTCAGTGGTGCTTATGGGTGCCTTCCAATTCAGCATATTCTGTGATTCTGTGAAATTTTGATTTACAAGTTCTGAAAAAATGGTTGAAGAAAAAAAAAAGTATCTCTGGTTTTGTTTCAGTTTTTTAACATATGCTTATTAGCTAAATTCACTCCTTGTGCAGATGAAGTAATTTAAATTCTAAAGTAGAAATTTATTAAAGGGCTAATGATGTTCAAAGGAGTTTAAGTAAGCAAAGCAAAGATATTTGTAGTTCTTCTCAGAGTATATTGTCATAAGACAATATATAAGACATATATTGTGTCTGTGTGTACAGTCTTCCAAATACCTGTCACCTGCATCTGGCCATAAAGGTAGGATGTTTGTAATCTATTCCCATTTTGTCCTGCTGCTAATTGCAGTTGTGTGCCTACAAGATATCCTAACAATCAGTTTTCCCTAACATTGGACAAGATCATGAAAATTCGAATTTTGCTAATTATCCTCCAATTATGCACATAGTACTGGAAGTGCTTGGACTGCATGCTACATTGCAGCCTTTGATCTCTGCCCTTTCTTTGGTGTGTAAACTATTTAATGGATAAATAGATGCATTGCTGTTTAGGTGGCAGTCATAGACCAAACTCAGCTATGATGAATAAATAATTTTCAGAGTTCACAGCTGTGGGGTTACTGATTTGAAGCATCACTTGCCAAAACAGCTTGCAAAAGTCTCTTTGGCCCTGGAGGAACTGTGTACAAGATCTGACTGAATGGGCAAGAAGATGCAATTCTGTTAGTTGTTGTGATGAAGACAATTCTTCTGGCACTGAGGATGTGTAAAGGTAGAAATTTTTAGTGTAGCCTAGTGAGTGTCTCATTAGAGGCAGGTACTGCACAAACCCAAGCCAGTGGCAGGAGAGCAGTGGCAAGAAGCCATTAATCCTTGTCCAAAATTGTGCCTTCATTAACTATAAATAATGTACAGCAACAGAATATTTGCTGTTCAAATCACTATATTGTCGTCATTAATGGTGGTGGACTAATGTGTGTCACATGGGTGCTTGAAGGAGTCTGATTCCCTGTAAGAATGCATTTTATGCAAACGCGTTGTCATTATCCCTAGAAGAAACCTGCTTAACCTCTTTTCCCTGTCACAGGAGATACCTCCTTGCCTCTGCAGCATGAAGCATGTCCACCTATTTTTGTTGTTTTATCTGTGTCTAGATCAGACAGATAATCCTTCAGAGCTATGTTAAAAATTCAGAAATGCTCCCCTGGTACTCACCTGGCAAGTTGCAGGGCAAGCTACCTCTTGGCTTTGTGTTACGGTGCTCTGCGTTGGGAGTTCACTGCATCCTCTGTTGTAGGCTTTCTGTAGCTTGGCTGGCAAGAAGGAAGATCAAACTTCTAGTCAGGGCACCAAGTGGGAGCTTACAGGGCTCAAGTCATTCTACAGTAGTTGCCCGTGTGCCAGATCATAGCCTGTGGCAAATACAAAGAAGGTTTAGCTGTGTCCTGTATTTTTGTTTTTGAGACAAGAAGAATTTTGGGAGATTGTTGGGATAATGGCAGAACTAGATCACGGCCTGTAATGTTTGGAGAGCATGAGTGGCTGTCATCTCCCAGAACACAGGATGGATGGATGGATGAATGAATGGATTGAGTTAAGAGTTTATTCTGTGATTACTGGCTGCCTACCCAGTTAAGTTTGCTGAAGTGAGTTTAGCTTACCCTGGTGCCCTTTGTTGTTTTGCTTTTTACCAGAATCTGCCTGTTGTGAGAGTAGATCCGTGTATTCCTTTAGAATCCAAAGAGGGAAATACCAGCTGGATGCAGGTGGGGGACCATCTTCTACATTTAGTGCACGGAATAAGTTGAATGGGTTTAATAGATAGGTCAGATCTACTTCAGGTTAGGATTTCTGTTTTCTTCTTCTCCTCTTGAGCAGGTTTATGGCCTCCTGCATAGCCACACGTCCAGCCCGCAGGAACTAGTGAAGACACTGTGGCATTCAGCTGCTATAATCCAGGATACTACTAACAAAGCTCTGTGAGAAGATGAGAACTTCTCAAAACTCCCAGCATAGTAGAGGGCCATTCCATAGTCCCCAGGAGTCAGATGGCATTTTGTGCTGTTTATTAGATGGGTTGTAGTGCTGTTTACTGTGGTTCCTTACCTGCTGAGACTCAGTGGGTTAGCTGATTTGTCTCTCACTTTCCAGGACTACATTTAATATGTAGGAGACGCATGTCCCCCCAGGCTGGTGTATGAAATTGCTTTATCTGTTCCTCTTCTCTTTTCAGAGGTGTCCAGCCCTTTAAAAGACCAAGTCAACTCTGCTTCTAGGTTAGTGTGTCACGCAGTCTGTTTCTCTGTTAGGATTTTGATGGCTGAACTTTAACTGCATATCAAAATCTCTGCTGAGAGATGTTGTACTTCTGTCAAGTTGAAAAGAGCAAGGGAGAGGAAATTTGTTAAAGGCAAACAGTTTCTTCAGTTTGTTTTTTAGAAGATTTTATACATCTGTATTCCGAAACAGTTTAGTTTTGCAGGTGGCCAATGTGAAATATTTAAATTAGTGATTTTCAGTTGGAGAAAACAGAAATGTCTGCTTAGCTTTGGGAATTCATGGAAACAGACTGCCTTTCTCTGATTGCATGGAATTGTGGAGTTCTTAAGCTCACTAGGAATGTAACCATCTGTTTTCTTACCTGTTGGTGACTACTGCTCACGTTCACTGTTTGTAGTGAGCATGATAAAGTTCAGGTATGCCTCTGCTCTTGTCTGCGGCACTGCTCTTTGTCAACAGTGCTTCTACCTAGGCTACATCCTAGGAGTGTTTCTGTCCTTCAGTTCTGGAAATAACTGGCATTTGACACTTGGTGCTTCAGCATTTTGTTTCAGGGCATTACCAGATCTACCAGCATCTTGGACACTGGCCTAATCCCATTCCATTATCCAGGGATAATCCTGCTAGCTCTCTGAACTGATGGTCAACCCATGTTATCCAAAAGGGTGAAAAGAGTTACACCATTGCAGGCTGGTTTTGAGGAGAAAGGTTGATTGCCAGACATTCCTAGCTGCATTGTTCATAGGGCTGTCTAGGTACCTGATGGATATGACTTTGTAACATAGGCTGCAGCAGAACCTCGGAGGACAAAATCCCAAATCTTGTCACTCACAAATTATTCCATAGAAAATTGTCTTGTGTATTCGAAGTAGTAACTGAATTGATTATGACTTATTTCGTATTTTCTTAATGTTTCTACTTTGCTTAATGTATGTCTCAGGTACACATGGGTTGGGTAGTACATGTTATTTTTACAGTATATACCCATAGCATTCAAATGAAGTTTGACTTTTAAATGTCTCCATTGGTATGAAAATCTTCAGCTTGACTGTTCATGCTTTTGTGAAGTAAGTTCGGAACTCTATTTAAAAACATTTCAATGATAGTAGTGTTATTTTGCTTTGTATGGAACAAGTTAGGGAATTCAGAGATGAGGATGGAAGGCTGATTCTGACATCCTAACATTCAGCTCCTGTTTGCCCACTTAGCAAGTGATTACTATTTCTGGTCTTGGTGGCTGGTTTCTCTTATCCTTGTAAACGAAAGCATACTTTCAATGTTACATTTAAAGCTAACAATTCTTTAAGATTATGCCAGGTATCAGAAGTAAGAATTCCCAAAGCAGGGCTATCTAAATTTACTGACCTAAGAGTGAATATATGTAAAATTGTATTTGGTGTAAGAAACTTGTATGATTGCACAACTTTTTGATTTAGCTGTATTTCTGGACACAAATAATGCTGATTTTTAATCTTTCTTGTAAACTAGGCAAATGGTGGCTCGAAGTTTGCTGGACACTTTGAAGGAAGTCAGTGATGATGAGAGAGATTGTATTGCTGTGTTGGAGAGAATCAGCAGATTAGCTGATGATTCAGGTAGGTAGCATTAAACATTTTACTGGGTTAATATGGGAAAGTCAGAGGTGCTGAACCTATGTTTAGCACAGGACCAGTGTGTTCTTTCTCCAGTATTCAAACTAGACTTCTGCAAATACAGTAAAATAGTGTAAAATTTAATTTTTCTAAATCATCCCCCAGAGATGACTTTCTTCTTTACTATTTTAATCAACAGAATTAACATCCCTCCAAAATGTGGGACTGCAGCTTTCCACCAGTACATTCTTTAGTAACTTTTGTTATGTACTTTTGCTACTCAAGACATGATCATTTTAGATTTGTAGATAAAGATTAGGTTCTTGCCTTGAAAATAAACTTGGAAACCATCTGTCCAAAACTCCTATAAATTTTGATAGAATTTAAATGCTGAAGTTGTTCCTTTAGACCTTTTTGAGCAACCAGGTGTGAAGGTAAGAGAAGCAGCAAGAATTGGTAAAGGTGCAAATACAGAATCAGAGAATGGTTTGGGTTGGAAGGGACCTGCCATGGACAGGGACACCTTCTGCAAAACCAGGTTGTTCAAAGCCCCATCCAGCCTGATCTTGAGCACTTCTGGGGATGAGGCATCTTCAACTTCTGGGTAACCTGTTCCAGTGCCTCACCATTTTCATAGTGAAGAATTTCTGCTTTGTATCTAATTTAAACCTACGTTCTTTCAGTTTGAAGCCATTAGCCCTTATCCTGTCACTACAGGCCCTGTGAAAAGTCCCTCTCAGCTCTCTTTCAGGCCTCTTTAGGTACTGGAAGGCTGCAGTAAGGTCTCCCCAGAGCCTTCTCTTCTCCAGGCTGAACAGCCTCAGCTCTATGAGCCTTCTCTCATAGGAGAGGTTCACTAGCTCTCTGATCAGTTTCATGGCCCTCCTCTGGACTTGCTGTGACAGGTCTACATCCTTCTTATCTTGGGGTCCCTAGAGCTCGGTGCAGCACTGCAGGTGAGGTCTCACCAGAGCAGAGCAGAGGGGCAGAATTCCCTCCCTTGTCCCGCTGGCCACGCTGCTTTGGATGCAGCCTAGGACATGGTTGGCTTTCTGGGCTCCAAGTGCACATTGCTGGGTCATGTTGAGCTTCTCATCAACCAACACCTCCAGGTCTTTCTCCTTGGGGCTGCTCTCAGTCCATTCTCCACTAACCCTGTATTGGTAGCAGGGGTTGTCCTGGCCCCAGTGCGGGACCTTGCTGAACTTCATGAGGTTCACGTGAGCCCACTTCTCACAGGGTCCACATGTAGGCCCTGTGGATGCCGTCCCTTCCCAACTGCACCACAGAGCTTGGTGTTGTGGCAGACTTGCTGGGGGTGCTCTCCATCCCACTGTCCACATCACCGACCAAGATGTTAAACAGTGCTAGTCCCAGTACTAGAGCTCCCTGAGGAGCTCCAGTTGTCACTGGTCTCCCCTGGATATCAAGCTGTTAACCACAGCTCTTTGAGTGCAACCATTCAGACAGTTGTTTATCGACGGAGTGGCCCATCTGTCAAATCCATGTCTCTCCCATTTAAAAACAAGGACATAACCAGAGTGTCAAATGTTTTGTGTAAGTCCAGGTAGATGATTTCAGTTGCTCTTTCCTTATCTACCAACACTTTAACCCCATTGTAGAAAGCCAGGAAATTTGCCAGGAATGGTTTGACCTTAGTATTGGGTTACCCATCACTTCCTTATTTTCCATGTGCTTTCTCACAGTTTCCAGGAGGATCTGCACCATGATCTTGCTAAGGCACCAAGGTGAGACTGGCCTGCAGTTCCCTGTGTTTTCCTTTTTTTCTCTTTTTAAAAATTAGGGGTTTGTTTTCCCTTTTCCATTTGGTGGGAACTTGACTGCACTGCCACAATTCTCAAATACGATGGATAGTGAGTGGCTTAGCCGCTTCTTCCACCAGTTCCCTTAGGACCTGTGGATGCACCACATCAGGTCCCATGGACTTGTGCACCTTCAGGTGTCTTAGATGATCTTGAACCTGATCTTCTTCTGTGAGCAGTTCTTCATTCTCCCAATCCCCACCTTGGCCTTGTGTGACTCAGGTGGAGAATTTGCCACTGAATACTGAGGCAAAAAACATAACATTGAGTACCTCAGCCTTCTCCATGATCAGGGTAACCAGGTCTCCCACTTTTTCTAGAGAGGGCTCATATTTTCCCTAGTCATCCTTTTATCACTGGTGTATCTACAGAATCTTTTCTTGTTGCCCTCGACATCCCTGAATGGATTTAATTCTTTGAGGGCTTTAGCAGTTTGGACAATTCTTCTGTACTCCTCCTAGGCTACCAGTCCTTGCTTCCACCCTCTGTAGGCTTCTTTTTTTTGCTTATGTTTGTCCAGGAGCTCCTTGTACATCCATGCAGGTCTCCTGGTGGTTTTGCTTGACTACTTCTTTGTTGGGATGCATTACTGCTGCACTTGGAGGAGGTGGTCCTTGAATATTAACTGTCTTGGGCACCTGTTCCCTCCACGGCTTTATCCCATGGTATTCCACTAAGCAGATCCCTGAATATGTTCAAAGTCTGCTCTCCTGAAGTCCAGTGTAGTGAGCTTGCTGTGCACCGTCCTCGCTATGAGTAGGAGGGCTCTGTAGATCCAGTATGTCTGTTGGTAATCAATATATTGGGACTGCTGGGTGTTTGTAATAAAAGGCAAAAGCAAGAGAATAATGAAAAACAAATGCGAAAGAAAAGGAGTGCTTAAAAAGCACTATGATGGGGGAGTGGATGAAGAGAAAAATGGTGTGGACAGAGCTGTGACAAAATTGTGCATTAAAGATGCTCTAGAAAGAATTAAGGGCTTGATTTCAACATAGCTGGTACACTTGACACACCAGAAGGAAGAAAGTCTAGCAGCAAAACATCAGAAAAGATGTGGTCATTGTTTTGTCATTGGTCGTGGAGTGCTATGGAGAGAAATTTGTATTAAATCTTGAATGAGAAGAAAATGTTTCTTCTCTTTAACATCTCTTAGTTTCTCTCCCTTCTTCTGGAACTGAAGAAAATAATGCTTTCCAAGGGTAAAAATATATTCTTCTGATTTCTGTTATTCTGTCATTACTGTCTTAATTTAAAATGCATGTTTTTAATTTTCTGAGGGAATGTCCTTGTTTAGCCAGAAAAAGTAACCTGTTGTAAGCATTACATAATTGTATTGAGTACCTCTCCAAGGATTCTATAAAAGGGAAAAAAAGTCACTATTCACTTACAATAAAATGTGTCTTTAATTGAGAACAGTGGCATGCTACTGTTTTTTGAGTGCTTTGCTAGCAAAACTCTGCTTCTGAAATCTGCATATACAGTTGCCTGTTTGTGTGGCCCTGTGAATAGTTTTGAGCATCAGAAACTTTCTGAAACTCCAGTTCAGTTTAGAAAATAGGACAGATGTGTCCAAGGGAAAATGGCCTCTTGCAGCAACTTGTAGCCTTAGGCTTTTCATTGGTGACCAACTAAGTGTGTCAAATTGAAGTTTATTTAGGCAGAAATGCAGTGGAAGCCAAGAGTTCAGCTCAAATCAATTTGTTGTCTTTAACAAGGGTGGGGTACATTTTTAGTCAGGGCTGATATTTTCTCAGCGTCAGTAAAAGCAGCAGTTCAGGCTTTTCCTGCATTGTAGAAGTTGTCTCAGATCTGCCAAACTGGTAGTGCTGGATTCTGGAGCTGCCCCACAAATAAAATTTCTGCAAACTTAACTGTGAGTCTTGTGCCTCGAGCAGTTGCAGTATTGGACTTGGCTGGTTTCGGTAAGACAGGTTATTAGGATATCCTTGTGTTTTAAACCATGTGAAAATTCATTAGGGACCTAGATCTGCTTTGTGTCTTCTTAATATATGAGCTTGACTATTATTCGTACTGCAGCACAGTGGGTTTTGTTTATTTTTTTGTTTTGGCGTTTTGTTTTTTTTTGTGGGGGTTTTGGTTTTTGTGTGTGTGTATGTTTAAGGTTGTTACTATTAGTTTTTGTCTCGCCTGATGCTTCTTTCCACTGACGATATTTTTTTCCAATTTTTCTGTAAAACATAAAAGGCCCTGAATTTGGAAGAAGAAAACATTGTAAAAGTGTCTGTGTGTTTTAACTTGCCTGGTTAGAGCAAGATATTTGTGTAGTTAGAGCCGTCCTGGAGTCAAACCTTCATGTTTAAATGCTTAAATAAATAAAAATAAAAGCAAACTTGGAAGTCAAACTAAACTACGACTAAGTGCAGGTCTTTTCACTTCTAATTGTTGATACTTGTCAGTCTTAGGCAGTTCTTCTAACATTTGGAGCTCTTTGTCTTCTCTTGTCAAATCAAGTCATAGAAAGCGAGGTACTTTTCCTTTTTTTTTTTTTTCAGTAGTTGGTATAATGAGGTTGGAATTGAAGAATGTACCCAGGCTATAGTATCTGTTCTCTTTCTGGGCTACTGATGCTGATTTCTAAAGTAGTGAACTAGAAATACCAGCTATACTGAAGTTATCACGGGAGTCCTCTGTCCTGTTACCTTGCAACTTCCTAAGTCTTACAGTTGGGCTGATGTTTTTCAAACATGGTTTTTGCTTGAAAAAGAATCAATCTCAGGGTTCTTTTAAAATTCTTTGCTTTTGTGGTTTGTTGGTTTGGGGTTTTTTTTAGCTTTTTTTCTGGTTTGTTTTGGTTGTTTTTAATACCTTTCCATAAGCTGGGGATATGCTGAGACAGCCATTTCTGTGTTTAAAAGCAGGAGAATTTCCAATCATTTTCATTCTTCATCTACTGTGACAAAACTTTGAGAACCTAAATGTCTTAAGAACCTAAATCTTGGTTGCACTGAATACTGTATTAATGTGGAATAAAAATTAATCTTTACTAGAAAAATACTGGGTCCAAATATATGATTGTAGGATGAAAGGCTCAAAAAAAAATCATGAGAGTATGGTTTGCTATGATTGATACATACCTTGAGATCCCAGCTGGCTAGCCAAGACTTGAATTTTTTGAGGCATCATGGCAAAAGCAAATATTAGCTGTAAAACTGGTTTTATAAAAACTTTTTGTCAAAAAAAAAAATCTGAAAGAAATAGCTTTTGGTGGAAACTCATTTGGACTCCGAGTAGAGTTGTAGTGAATTGTATTTTGTGAAAGAGAGTTTTGATTAGCATCGTGTCTGCACATAAAAATGATATAAAGTGTATCTTCTCCTGACAGGGTAGTTTGCACTCCTCCTAATGAATTAATTCCAGTTTACATGTGGGTAACGAATTAGTTCCAGCTTACATTTGCAGCCTTAAAATCACTGGTGTGTCTCTCCTGGGAAAAAATACCCACTTCAGGTGGTACTGAAAATGAGCTGCTCCCAGTGCTGGCAGAGCACAGGATTTGCCCTGCCCTGGTATCATGTGCTGCTGTTGTATGTACATGGCAGCACAGAACAGCTGTTCCATGGAGGGAACCCATGAGTGGCATTTGGGGAATAACCTGCTGCCCACAAGGCCCATTGCTAAAGAAAGTTATTCTCCAGATCTGACTTTGGAAGACTTCAGAGTTTGTCTTCATTGCTGTAGGTGGGTGTTGCTGTTAAATCTGTGATTCTGCTGTGGGATTTGGGGATTTTTGAGACCTAAACTCTAGACTTCCCTACTGTCTTTGGTACCAAGTTTCCTAGAGTAGTGGCAGCTACTGAGATACTTTGCACTGCTTTTGAATCTGCTGTTCAATCACTTCGTAATTTCTCTGTTTCTTTAGGGCTGTTGGGTATGACTTCCCACTTAGATGTTTTTACGGTGTCTTTGAATCTATGCAAGCCGGGAAGCAGTTTGGTGTAGAAGCCCAGAGCTTGGCAAATGTTAAGTTATCCCCCATAAACCCTTGCTAGATTAAAAATGCTTATCTTTGTGTTAAAACAGCGGGGTCTTCTTCATTCTCAAATGTAGACTAGACACAGGCTTGTGAGAGCTTAACAAGGGCCTTATGTCTGATTTTTTCACTTAAGTAAATTAGTATAATTCAAACATTTTTTATTTGGTACCAGCTTGTGAGTAGCTTAGATGATACAAGATTTCATCATTGTGTGCTGAAGTGCGATTAACTGGCTTTGAAAGTTAGCCCCAGCCTGAATTACTGCATTATTGGCATTTTGCTTAGTGTGCAAGAGGCTCCAGAAGCTTTAAATCTTATTTTCTGAAGTTTCTTTAAAAGTGAGAGTCTGTATCTTCATTTCTAAAATACATGTGTAATTTAGCTTACTATGAAATAGATACATACAGATATCTTTCTAATGAAATGATGGGGGGAAAACAAAATGGCATCCTGAAGGGCTGGTGCCTATTTGTCTGAATATAGCCAACTAGAATGTTTTTCTTCTGAATGAAAAGTAGTCTCTTTACTGCAAAGAATCAGTTGTGAATGCAGTTTCCAAAACAATCTGATTTTGGAAACAATTATTAGGCTAATCGGTCATTAAGTTTTGAAGCTCTATAATCAGGCTTAATGTGGATGGCCTCACAACCCTAATCACTTAATAGTGTGCTTAAGTGGTTTTATTAATGTAGGTTCAGTTACTGGTGTTGGTATACTGCAGCATTTCATGTAACAAAAATCTTCATATGTAAGTAATAGTAATGGGAAGGCAATATTTGCCTTTCCCAGCTGTCAGTATCTCCAGCTGTACTTTCTTCCCTTCCACATCTTCATGTTTCAGGATTTTCCATACCTCATTTCCCACCTCGTGCTGCGCTAAGATTTTTTTCCTGTTCTTGATGTAAACCTCCTTTGTCTCTCCATGCATCTGATGAGTGACTAACGCTGACTTTACCCTCCCTCATTAGTCTGTGTTTCACTCCTTGCTCTGCCAGTCAGTAATGAAATCCATTTCTGGTTAGTAGGAGAAAAGAACCTGACTACTGAAGCAGCCCATGAGTCAGACACATCAGCCTTTCTGCTGGACTCCTAAGCTAAAAGGGATGGGCTCTGATTACAGTGTATTTCCACTTGTCTAGCTTTTCTTTAAACTTCGAAAGAGGGAGGAAAGTCAGAGGGAAAGATGAAATGGGAAATGGTAGAAATCGAAAGGGAAAATACGGGTGTTTGTAGAAGGAAAATGAGGGAAATGTAAAGTTATATTTGGGGAAAGAAGAGGATAGATGAAGCTGTGTTAGAGTGGGGAAGGTTAGGTTGGATATTAAGAAAAGTTTCTTCACCCACAGGGTGGTTGGGCACTGGAACAGGCTCCCCAGGGAAGTGGTCACAGCACCAGCCTGACAGAGTTTAAGAAGTGTTTGGACAGTGCTCTCAGGCACATGGTGTGACTCTTGGGGATAGTGCTGTGCAGGCCAAGAGTTGGACTTTGGTGATCCTTGTGGGTCACTTCAAACTCAAGATACCCCATGATTTTATGAAATATTTTTTTTTATAGAGTAGAAGTGTTAATGCAAAGCCGTGCACTTACACCTTTCCCTGTTGCTCACAACTCTTAGTAAGAACAAAGGGCAATATTATTAATATTCAGATGTACTTAAAACATAGATAAAAATTGTCAGTTAAAGCAACTTTAACATCATCAGTGGTTGTTCCCCACATACAGGAACACGAAAACCTTGCAACCCCTCACAAATACAGGGGAAATTCACTGCTGCTTGTATTCCAGAATGGTCATATTGGGATAATGAAAATGTTGCAGACTTTTTTCTAAATACTGTGCATTGCTGCAGAATAAAGCATTGTGCAATAAATCTAGTTGTGGGGTGGTTCTGGAATAATGACTCAATTTACAAATAACTGCTCTGCAGCAATTAGCTGGTATTATACTGTGCAGTTCTACAATAATCCCCTTTTAATTTCTAGTATGCAGCTAACGGTGGTGTTTTACTTCTTCATAGCTGAAGTAGAATAGAGAGTGAACTGAAGACTCAGCAGGGATGAAATAAACATTACACATTTATATATCTAAGCTGAGTGTATGTGCTAGTGGTAGCTGGGTGAGCGTGCTGGCACTTTACATGAGAGATGGTGTCAGATTTTAGGGGAAATGTGTTTTTTCATCGATGAAGAAGAAACAGTTAAATTACTTCTATGGTTTTGGAGTCAGTTTAGGATGTTGATTTGAATGGTCATTTGTGAAATAGCTAAAACTGAGGGTTTGTTTATGCAGAAAAAAGTCTGCCCAGGTTCTGGAGATGTTGATTCAAACATATTGATAGTTTTGTGTGATCTGGAAATGAAGAGAGGTAGAACCCTGTCATTTTATTCTGGAAACTTCTTTTCAAAATTATTTCATGGGCAGAAGAAATGGAAGCTGTTTCCACTGTCTTCTGTCATTCTCTTAATTTTGCTTGATTCCTAAAACTCAATTCAGTGTAATTCTGTATCTAGATAATACACAAGATAGGACAGAATGAAATAAAATGCTAATGAGTAAGGAAATATAGTCTTTTAGATCAATATTTATTTTCAAAGTTTTTGTTTTAACAAATTGCAGGGTTTCTTTATAGTAGATTGCTACTTTAAGGAATAGACAGACTTGTACTTTCAGGAGATAATGCTGATCTTCTCAAACTTAAAAATACTTCCTCTGCCAAATAGAAAAATACTTTTCCGTGCAAAGGTTATGTAGAACCTAGCTGTACACAGAGATTTTTCCAGACTGCCTAAAATAGAAACTTGATGTGAAACAAAATTCTCCACCCAGATTTTGTTTATACTGTGTGAAAGCCTGGTCCTGACTATATTGTACAGTGCAAAAAATACAGAGTGCAGATGTATTCCCCAGCTGGATGAGCCTGTGCTTTAAGAAGCTACATGTAACTGCTGTGCACTCTTCACTGTGTTGATAACTCTGCTGGTTTTGGCTGAGGTAATTTTCTTCATAGTAACTAATATTGAGCCATGTTTTGGATTTGTGCTGGAAACAGTGTTTAAGCTGCCTTAAATTTATGAGCACGGAACATAACAACCCAGGGTAATGCTTATGGTCCTCACTGCAACATGACCCGTGGGCAGGCAGGTGTTCAGCCGTCCCCAGGAGAACAGGGCTCCATCATACCTGAGAGTGACTTGGGATGATAAATACCACCATTCCAAACTTCCCCCTGTTCCTCCTTCTTCCCTCAGCCCTATATGACAAGCGTGACACCATGGTCTGGGGTGTCCATGTGGTCATTTGGGATCAGCTGTCCTGACTGTGTCCCCTCCCAGCTTCTTGTGCCTCTCCTGCTGATTGCTGGTGGGGTGGGGTGAGAGGCAGAAGAGGCCCTGGCTCTGTTTAAGTGCTGCTCAGCAATAACTAAAACATCCCTGAGTTACCAACACCGTTTCCTGCAAAAATCAAAACCATGGCCCCGTACCAGCTACCATGAAGAAAATTAACGTTGTCCCAGCCAAAACCAACAGAATGACCAAGCTGCAAATTTGGTTATAAACAACAGGGAAGTGTAAACTGAAATGGCAAATGCTGCCATGTATTGAAGCCTCCTGGAATCCCTGTTTGGAGCTGCCAGCTGTTTAAGCTAAAGACAAAGCTGAGGAATAGATGAAGGGAATGAGAAAGCTCTCTGACTTCAGTGGATTTTTTTGGTGTTGTGGCTTTGGTCTTAAAGAAACATAATACAAAAAAAACCTCTACTGTAACTTCATCAGACTGCGAGATTAGGCTCTATTCAGCACACACTGGAACATATGCTTCAGCCTTTGGAAGAATTGAGCTCTTATCTAAATTGGTAAGCTTAAGGTTCAGGTTCTTGCATAGCAGCAGTAATTCCCCAGAACAGCACAAATGCCTTTTGATGGCGAATTACAGTGTTGTGTTACACAGCCAGTTCCCTACACAGCGCTCCTTGTTTGTTGCTTTGAATCGACCTTACAAAGATCCCAGAGCTGTGTACTTAAAAGTTAGGGAATGTAAGAACTAAGGTGACTTTACAGTTCTAATTCATTCCTGGGCATGAATTTTTCAAATCTTTAATTGCATCGTCTCATGTGCCCATGTTCCTCATAAAGCCAGAGCTGACTTAGTAGCTCAGGAAGAAAGGGGCTCACTTTACATCTGCAGATCTTTAGTATTGTCAGGCGGCTGACATAAGTGCTGCATAATAGATGAACCCTGTTCTGAAGGAAAAGGATCTCATTATTTTTACATACTGCACTCTTACTGGAGTGCTTCATAAAGAAATTTATTAATCCAGTTTCACAGCAAACCTCATCAATTTGGGGAAAGGGAGTCTTGCCATTGCTTTATCAGTGGGTGGGCAAACTGTAGAGATATCAAAGAGGTATCAAAACTGTCTGCCTGTTTTGAGTGCCTAGTGTCCAAAGTATGTATACAGCTCTTGATATGCTTAACACAGAGTTCTTGTTGGCTTTGATTGCAGAGGTATTTCTTCAGCATCAAGATGGAGTTCAGACTGTAATCAAATGAGTAGTGTGCAGTTACTCTGTGGAGCCTCACACTAGGCAAAGGAATAAATTGGCTTTCTCAGCATTTTGCTTCTTTCCCTCAGTCCCAGCACCTTCTTTTACCATCACTTGCTTGCTTCCATCATCAGACAGTTCTGCTACTTGAGAGAATTGTGTGATTGCACTGGGAGATCAATATTAAGTGCCAGTTCTTGCTGTTTAATGATGCTGCTGTGGTGAGGCAAAAGCTGCATCAGCTAGATCAGTTCTTTGATACGGTTTATTGTTTGGCTGCATGAACAGTAGCATTGGCATAAATGGAAGCTGTAGGTTTTGTGTCTGGGAGGGTGGGAACTGCCTGAAGCAAATTTAGAAGCCATTTAAGAAGCACTGCTGCCAAACATGCAGCCTCAGTCAGACTGGTTTTGCTTACGCTCCATCCCCTTAACCCTCTGTCCCACTTCCCCCACCCAGGTCATCTTCTTTCTGCCACAGGAAACTTTTAGGAGTCCTAAGAGGGGAGAGCAAGATCCCAGGGATAAGTGTTGTTACATAAGTCTCTTGTACCCCTAGATCATGTCCTGGGCATGTCTTGAAATAACAGCCTTATGAGAAAGGTGGGCATGAGCTTCTCCAGCCCTGGCTTTGGGCACTGGTTCCCATTGCTTGTATATCGAGTTTTCACCTCTCCTTGCCCAGCCTGATGGTTCCTCATTCTGCTTTGTTTGCCACCTGCAGCCTTTTCAAACAAGTTGCTCTTGGGAGAGGGGCTGTGTACAGCCTGTTTGCAAAGATAATGTCTTTCTCTATGTCAGAATGTACTCAGCAAGGAAGGACTTCCATCTGTAGTTGCTCTGCTTTCAGTGGATACTGGGCGGTTGCAGATGGAGGGTGTTTGCAAGGCCTCTTTAGCTCAGCCGCCTTTGGCAGGTTGTCACAGAGGTGGAAAAAAACATGCTGACATGTGAAAGTTGGCATGTAAAAGGACTTCTTTTTCAGGCACATTTCCAGTCCCTCTTCCAGAATTGAAGAAGCCAGGCCTTGTCAGATAAGAGGACCAGAACTGAATTAAATGTAGGAAGAAAATAGATATTTTTGCCAACTTGGCTCTTGAAAGGACCGGATTTACTTAGGTTGACCCCCCCCATGCCACCCTGAGAAAACCTCATCCTAATGAACAGCTGCACCTTATCTTCCTTGTGTTCTAAGATCTGCGCTGGCAAATTTTTATAAGGAAGCAAAAGATGAGTTACTGCAGTAGGAGCATTTTCTTTGTTTGCACTAATATGATATGGAGTTCAGAATTAATAATCTCATTAACTATGAGTTTGTCCTAGTTACAGGTGTGTATTCTGGTCAGCTGTTAGGTTTAGTGCTACAAATGTAGTGTTTGATCGCTAGACTAGAGTTCAGCATTTTGTTAAGGTGTGAATTTTTGTTAACTCAGATCTGCTTGCATGTAGTTTGTGTAGTGTTCTTCAGGATCTGACTTCTTCAGTACGAACTTCAGGATGCCTGTGTTGCTTATGGGGTTCAACCTCCACATGTTTCAGAACATTTGAAGTTTAAATAAAAAGGTTTTTCTCCTGTGTGTTCTTGATAACATTTGGGAAGAGATACAGAGCAGACTGGAAGATATTTTTTACTTCATTATCATGAACAATGAACCTATACAATACTGATTGATCTGAGACTTCATTTTGTATTTTGCAACTTGGTCAGCAATTCATAAACTTCACAGAGGATCCCTGGGAGTGTTCAAAGCCAGGTTGGATGGGGCTTTGAGCAACCTGGTCTAGTGGAAGCCGTACCCCCCAGGGGTTGGAACTAGATGATCTATAAGGTCCCCTCCAACTCTGATTTTGGTTTGTTTTTCTATAGGAAAAGCAATTTAAGTCTATAGTGAAAGATTGGAGCCCATGGGCATTTAATTATTTTGTGTTCAGTTATTTTTTCTGTTCTCATTGTCCTCAGTGAAGAAAAGACTGGACACAGCAGGGGACTTGCTTTGTCTTTGTTATGTTTTATTCAGACCTGAGTTTACTCTTGTAGCCAGTGTTCAAGAAATCCAAGTGCTGCACACGTTTGCCCTGTTAAATACAAATGCATGTTGCATGCTTCTGTTTAACAAAAGGTCGTATTTTTAATGAATCATGTTAATTACAAGTATTCCAGGGAAGATGGTTCAGGTCATACCATTAAGTTTTACCTGAACAACATTTAGGTGAAAATTTAGTAAGGCATATGTATCTATCCTGTGACATATACATCTTATTATTTAAAGTATTGTAAATCAATTTAGTGTAATTTGAGAGTAATTGAAGGGTTTTGTTATGTCTTTTTATAGATAATCAGTTGACAGCTGGTAACTGCATATCTCAGCAAATCCTTAAAGGGCAGAAGTACTTAGTTCTGATTTTTTTTTTTTTTTTATTCCTGTGGAGAAGTTGGGCATGTAATAATGTTCTACTGAATCTCTTTTTCTAGTAGTTGCAATTTTGAGGATTGTAAAAAGTTTACTCTGGCAGTATCTGGGAGCATGCTTGTAAACATATATTGTGCCTTTTTTTGGTTTGGTTTTGACCCTTACAGAGCCAACAGTGCGGGCAGAACTGATGGAACAGGTCCCTCATATTGCTATGTTCTGTCAAGAAAACAGACCTTCAATCCCTTATGCTTTTTCCAAATACTTGCTACCTATTGTGGTGCGATACCTCGCTGACCAGAATAACCAGGTAAGTTTCTTGTAGGAGCAGTTTACTATCTGGTGAAATAGATGTTGTGATGCCACATTATTTAAATTTAGCATTGTACAAGTGTGTAATATTTCAGGATATAAGGTTTTTGAATGGACATGAAATACACGGTACTATGAATTTATTTAAAGAAAATATTAAAGATAAAATTTTAAAGAAAATGTAATGACAGTTTTTTACATCTAACGTGATCTGTCCTGATTTGGGGCCTTTTATCTGGTATTTTATTCATATGGACAAAATCAATCATTTAGACAAGCTTACATAATTTAAATTCTGGCAAAAAGGAACAATAGTAATGAAAAACTGGGTGCTAGGTATAATTCCGTTTTTTAACGCCATTATGTACCTTCATGACCAGTTATTTATATATCAATCCAATAAGGGTTTTGGATTGAAGTCATGTGGTTTGTTTCTCTGCAGGTATAAATTAGCTTGTCCACAGCTTTCTTGAGGCTTCTCCAGTCATTTCAGACTATATTAATGCTCATTGATACATTATTTTCAGTATTTTTGGCCTCTTGAGTTTGTCACTTTTTTCCTTGCCCTTCTCAAAATTTACATAGTTAATAATAGCTACCCAAACCTAGTTGTTTTGCTAATTCATGTGTAATACAACAACCCTGCTCTTGTTTGATGTTCTCTTGCTTCAAGATTCAGTGATTCTTTTGATTGTTTTGTCCTCTGTTGGATAGTTCATTGGGCTGCAGATCTCTGAAACAAACTCAAAGGTGTTTCCGAAATGGCTGCATTGCAGTGTATGTAGTCTCTTGCTGTATGGAATGTTTTCTCTTCTGATGAAATTACTCCTTTGAGAGGCAGGGGTTAGCCAGCTATGAAGTCAATAATGGGTATCTTACTTTTGTACAATTTAAAAAGAAAATGTGACTAAGCAAAATTGTGTCTCAGAATTTAAAAGCATTGGAAATAAATGCAATTATTCCTTGCCAGCCTATTTCTTGTTAATCTCAGAAAAAGAGGATTTGTTAAGTAAAATTCACATTCCTCAGAATCTTGTTACTCTCCATTAATTGTGCTGCTTTTTCCTCATGCTTTGCATGAGCTTTGCCATGACTGCTCTTTTTGACATTAAAATAAGCTGTGTTTGAACCCAAGAAACACCCTCATATTGTCAACTAAGGCAGCTGTCCACCTCCATACTTCCTAAAACACAGGACAGCAAACGTGAAGTGCTTGCAAAAGCGCTTGTGGAGCACTTGTCCTCTCACTGGGTGCAGTTAGCACTGCTGTGTGTTGGTATGCAGGTACAGCTTCCAAAACACAGGACACATGTATTTCAGTAAAAAACCTCTCTGTGAGTTCGTTGGTTCAGTTTTTGTCTTTTTATGGCAGGTAAGAAAAACAAGCCAGGCAGCGTTGTTAGTGCTGTTGGAGCAAGAGCTCATCGAGAGATACGATGTGGAGACCAAAGTGTGTCCTGTGCTGATAGATCTGACAGCTCCAGACAGCAATGATGATGTGAAGACAGAAGCTGTGGCTGTAAGTAACAGCAGTACCAAATCAAACAGCCTAAGGTTTGCCTGAATGCTTGATGCAGTGGTGGTGTGTTTCCAAATTGCACAGCCGTTACTAAAGAGAAAATGTTATATTCCTTCTCCATAGCAAATCTGTAACTTTACCCATGCTGTGTCAGTGCTGTGCACTCTGGTCAAGTTTAGATTCAGTACTCATATATGCTGTAAAAAAAACCAAACCCAGCTGGACAAGACAGTGCAGGGGGTTCATTTTATGGACTCCTAAAGCATCTGCTGTGTTGGCTTTTTAGTTTTTTGAAGGTTTGCCTGTTTGTTTTATGGAAGTTTAAATTGCCTGTGTGGAAAATATCCATCAGTGCAAAAGCTTTAATGCCTCAGCCATGTTGCTCTTTACTGTATGTCTTGTTCTCTTTATTGATTTTGTTTTGTTTTGTTGGACAAAGTAATAAGCATCTGAGTTGATTACCTCACGGTTGGTTGGTTGGTGGTTTTCTTGTTTTGCATTAGACACAACCTTCGTAATTAAAATTTATGTGTTGAATTAAAATAGTAAGCAGATTAGTTAGTTTATAATGGAGAAATGGCAGAAAATGTATGCCTTTTTGTTTCCTTTGGGTTTTTGCAATTTATATTGATGCTTTTTGCTGGGTGATTTTTTTTTTTTTTTTCTTTCTGCTTGAGAGAGAGAGACCTCATTTAATATTTCACTTTCCTACTTTGGCTGGACTGATAAACAATAACCAGGCCCCAGCACTGTTGTATTTGGCACCAAATTTCTAGTTCTTCTTGATGAAGCTTATGACCACATTAGGGAATAAAGTATAAGCAGATTATTTTTATCTGTCTTCGTGGTTTTGAAGGTATTGAAACTTAACAGAAATTTCTGTAGCTCATCAACCCCCTAGAGGTTAAAAAAGCCATCATTTGTTATTATAGGAGAATTAATGTAAGTAGTTCTACTGACATGATTGGGAAAGGTATACAAAAAATTATTTTAGCTTTTTAAAGATATTTTATTTTCTCAAGTTTCAGTACAAATCAGAATGAAAGAGCAGTTAAGAGGGAAGAGTTCTTTTTTTGGTGTGATACGTTTCTTTGGGAATTTTATGTTTGGGAGTTGCATATATGCAGTGTAGAGTGTTGTAATTAATTTTTAAACCATACAGGACTCAGAAGTCTCTTAAGCATATTAACTGTCAGTAATTTTCTGTTAATTGTACACATATACGTTCATTAAGTATTGCAATAGTGAAAGAATCTTGTACATTTTTTTAAGAAGTCTGGTAACATATAAAAGTAATTTCTGAGGGTTCAGTTATCTTTGTTAGCTGGGAATTTGATTCAGTTTTGTGGAAGACCAATGTCATCTTCTACACCTGTGTTGTGTCATGACAAGGAAATGTAGGGGAACCATTTTTCTGTAGAAGAGGCCAGACCTTTTCAATTCAAATGGGGTTTTGTTTTCAATAAAATTATGTTCATCAGAATGACAAGTAGATGTAAAAAGCCTCTGTTTAGCTGACACAGAATGGTGTGTCGTGCAAGCACCCCTGATTAGTGTCTGTCTTGTCGTTAGATTATGTGCAAAATGGCCTCCATGGTTGGAAAGGACATCACGGAAAGACTTGTGCTTCCCAGGTTTTGCGAGATGTGCTGTGACTGCAGGATGTTTCATGTTCGTAAGGTATGACCTATGAGCGTCTGGTCCCGATTATCTGTGAAAAACATGTCATGGGCTTGGAAATGTGCATGTGACTAAGAAACTTCGCTGGTAGATCTCATTTGTAACATGTATAAGTGAAAGCTATGGGGGTTTTTGTAGTTCACATTTCCACAGATTTTGATATTTGACACAGATCTTTTTCCAGAATCACTGCCCTTATTACTAGAAACAAAGAAAGAATCTGCTTGTCCTTATGCTGTAGATAGCTGCAGTGTGATTCGGCATATGTCCTTATGATTGTGTTGGTAGCCATGAAAACATGAACCAGCTGTAGCTGATACAGCATCAGCCACCTGAGCTCATATTTCTATGTGTAGATGGAATTAAAGGTGCTCATCTTCATTGAAGATGAAGTAAACCAGTACTCCATCATGGTATTTCGGTGTGCAGGCTGTGCTTTGGTCTCATCCTGCCATTGAATAGCTTATATGCCTTGATAACTGCTTGTGTTCTTTATTTTGGCAGCACTTTCAATGCATTTTATCCTCTTTTCATTTAAGTTCTGGGGTTCTTCTATGATTAAAAAAGACTGATTAATTTTGAAGAAAAAGTAAACTATTTATTTTTTTTAAATCATGGAAAGTGATGGAATGGGAAAGTAGCTTATGATGAGTTTGCACCAAAGCATGTTTCTGTGGTTTTAAAAGTTACTTTGTTTTTTTCCCCTTTGATTTGGCTGTATTAAAACTGTGGTCTTAGTCATTATTTGTTGCATTCTGTCTGCAAGGTATGTGCAGCCAATTTTGGAGATATCTGCAGCGTGGTTGGACAGCAAGCCACCGAAGAAATGCTGGTAAGCCATTTCTGAAAGGGTTTTTCTTTTTAATACAATTCAGGAGTGGAGCCAGACAAGGTACAGAAGAAGGGCAGCTCATGAGAGATTGCAGATACAGGGGGAGTGTGGGATGGGGGGAATAAAGTGCTGGGAATGTTGAGGCTTATGTATTGATTTAATCTCTTCAAGTCAGTTTTCCTGCCTTAAACAGCCTCCTGGAAAGGAGGGAAAGAGAAAAAAATGTAAAGGAAATAAATGAATCTCGGCAATAACAAATGAAATAAAGAGAAGAGGGACAAATTCAAAGTGGAAAAGCAGGGAACTGGGCTGAAGGGTGAAAAGAGGATCCTTAACTGTGCCCACATTTCCATGGTGGGTCTAGGGAGCTAGTGGGTGTTGCTAGATTTGGAGACGTGGCAGGGCTAGAGAGCAGAAATCAGCTTGGAGTCGCTGGGACCCCTCTTGAAGTTTTTTCCTCATGGGAGTGTGGACAGTGAGCTTGTTGAGGGCCAGCAGAGGCTGATGAATCAATGCCCTGAGTTAGTGAGGGACTTACATGGACAAAGTGTAAATGCAGGTATGACTTCAACCAGAGGCTCTGCGGCCTTTTGCAATTGTGGCATTGGGACAGATAAGCCTATTGTGGCTCTCAAGGCATTTCTTATGCTCTTACAGCATTTGCTGCATTTTTCTCCAGCTATTGAGTGATTTAAGTCATTTGGTAATGAAGTTTAGTTGTGTGGATTTGCATCCCATATGCTTCCTGATTTGGGATGTAAATTGATTTCTCTCACACACCTGCCCTTTTAGTGATTAGTGTAATGAATTTGGATTAAAACTCTGTAGAGGGTGCAATTAGACTACTATGAAATAAAAAAGTGATGATTATTTCATTTGAAAGCAATAACATGTGGCAGGACAGCTGGGGCTCTCTTTCTGTAACAGAAAATGCCATTTTCTGCTCTTTTTGGATTACTGTTAGGATAAAAGGAGGGGTGTGAAAAGCTGAATGATAAAACTTCATTTTCTAACCTAAAAGCTTTTTTTGATTAGAGGCAAAGTCCAGAGAACTTGGCTGCAGAGAGTAGGAGCAGCTGAACATCAATAACTGTGAACAAGGCTGTAGCAACAGCCATTGGATTACTCGTATTTTGTCACGGTGCCTGTTGCAAGCCAAGGCAATGTCTGTGCCTCACCTGCACTCTGTCTGCCCTTACCATTACTGTTTCAAAACACCCAAGCACCTGAGCACCTTCAAAGTGCTTCAGTTTTATTAATGAAACCGCTGCTCTGTTCCAACATGTTCTCTCTTGAGCAAATGCAGTCTTTCTCTCATTCCCCTGTTCCTCTTTGCAGTTCATGTCCTGCGTTGTAGGATAGAGGGTGGCAGAAGTTGATAAATCTAACAATGAGGAGTGTAGGTAGAAAAGAAGTTTTTTCTTACTGAAGATGCTGTTCCTTTGCATTTCAGTAAGAATCTCACAAAGAATATGAAGTGATCTCTGATAGGTAAAATGTTTATCATAGAATCAAAAACTGTATGGTTTGGAAGGGATCTTAAAGATCACTTAGTTCCAACCTCCCCTGCCATGGCCAGGGATGCCCTTCACTAGATCAGGTTGCTCGAGGCCTTATCCACCTGGCCTTTGAACACTTCCAGGTTTGGGGCATCCACAATCTACCTGGGAAATGTGTTCCAGTGCCTCACCATCCTCACAGTTAAGAATTTCTTCCTAACAATGCACCAGTACTATTTTTCTTGTCCCTGCTTTAAAAGAATGATGTAGACGTGAGGTCTTGTCTTATGAGAGGTTTGTTGGTCTTGGGGATATTTTTGAAGCTGGGCTTTTTGGTGGATTTTTTGGAGGTGTAAATCAGGTTAAAGAGTTAGTACATTCTTGCCGTTCTTCAGACAGGTTAATTTTCCTTGTCTGTAAGTAATTCGTAGGCAACTGATTAGAAGGGTGGTGCTACTGAATGTGTGTTCTTTGTCTTGCAAGTGTTAAACTGTGCATCTGAGTATGAAGGTGGAGAACCAGGTGAAGAAAATGAATGTGAAAAGAGAACTTGTTTTGAAACAAGTGCTGCCTATTAAGACTTGCAAACTCACTCACTATGTTCCTAACAGCTGCCGAGGTTTTTCCAGCTCTGCTCTGATAATGTGTGGGGAGTTAGAAAAGCCTGTGCTGAGTGCTTCATGGCAGTTTCTTGTGCAACATCACAGGAAGTCCGGAGGACAAAATTGTCAACCCTTTTTATTAATTTGATTAGTGATCCTTCACGATGGGTAAGAATTGCTTTTTATTTTTTGAATAACTGTCTTATTTGAAGGATTTTACTGCAATACTCCATGTAAAACTTCTTATGGTTGCGAATAATTAAACCTGTTTCACGCACCTCAAGCAAAATTGTTCTTAGACTGGTTAGTTCATTGATGGGTGTAGAGAGTCCCTCACATTTTCACTGCAGCATGTAAGAAAAACTGGGACTAGCTTGTTTTAGCACCAAACTGCCTGTGACTTAACATTGCTGAGAATCATTAACAAAACTGGAAAATTAATTATAATATATCTGTACTTTTTCAGGTTCCCTACCACTGTGTCCTTTTTTGGGGGAGGGGGTAGTGGAGTTTGTTGTTGGTTTGGGGTTTGATTGGTTTTTGGTTTTGTGGGTGTTTTGGGTATTGTCCATGGGGAATTTCTTTATTATTTAAATCTTCATTGTTTCCTGGGTGGTGGGTTTTTGTTTTCTGGGGTGGGGGGGAAGGGGGTTTGTTGGATGGGATTTGGGGTTGTATTTTTCATTTGTTTTTTGGGGTTGTATTTTTTGGTTGTTTAGGATTTCTTTTATTATTTGTCTTCTTGAAGATCTACTCTTAAACCTTAAGTTTGTTATTGAGCAGACTGCTTCCAAGAGCCAAGGATCATCTGTACAGAAGCATGAACTCGTGGATCTTGGAAAGTCATGGAAGTTGTAGCCCAGCAGAATTAATCAAATAACAAAAATTGAGATAGAGAATTGTTGAGGAGAACAAATAGTAGGAGGAAGGAGGAGCAAATGCACAGCATAGCCAGATAGGAAAGGGAAAGAAATACAATGCTTATCAGTCAAATTTCTGGAAGTGAAATGTCTGTTCACTGTACATGATTTCCTTCCTTTCAAGTTGTTAAAATTCTCAGCTGAGCTGTCAAATTTACCTGCTTCTGTTATTTGGACAGGTTCTTCCTCTTTTGGTTGTGGGGAATAGGCCTGTCAGTTTGGTTAGCTGTGATGTAACTGGTTTCACCCTGCTTTGTCATTTCTTGTAACTTTTTTTTTTAAACTTGGCACTCTTATGTATACAGCTGGCTGATTCTTTCCAGACAAGAGCCTCTGCTCTTGATTTCCTTAGTGGGCTTATGACCCTTTCATTTCCTAGTAGCAGGCATTTTATGTTTTACAGGACAGCCAGATTTATATATAAAATTTTTTTTTCACCTTGGACCCTTTCCACTAGGTTCGCCAAGCAGCTTTTCAGTCTCTGGGGCCTTTCATATCAACTTTTGCTAATCCGTCCAGCAGTGGCCAGTACTTTAAAGAAGAAGATGGTAAAAACCCAGAAGATTGTGGTTCTGCACAGGAAAACAGGTAAATTTGCTAAATCTACAAGTTATTTTTGCCTCCTTGTTCTTCTTCTGCGTGAACTGCAGGTTTGGAAAACTAACTTTCCTGGATAAATTGAATATTTGGTAAATGGAAAGATCTGGATCTTCTCATGTTCATAGACCAGAATTAGGATATATATTCTGTGGTGAGATGACTGACTTGATAGACAAGGGATAAACAGTGTATACCATGTACCTGGATTTCAGGGAGGCTTTTGACATGGTCTCCTGTAAGATCCTTGTGGAGAAGCTGCTGAAGTTTGGGCTGGATGAGGAGATGGTGAGGTGGACTGAGGGCTGCCTGTCTGGCTGGGCCCACGGGTGCTGGTCAGCGGCGTGTAGTTGAAGGTTAGTAACTGGTTGTGTACACGAAGCGTCAATATTGGGACCAGTCCTGTTTAACATTCTCAATAGTGATCTGAATGGTGGAGCAGGTGGTAGCCTCAGCAGGTCTGCTGATAACACAAGACAGGGAGGAGTGGCTGATTCACCCACAGGGTCATGCTGCCATCCAGAGGGAGATGTGGACACATTGGAAAGAGTCCAGTGAAGGGCCACAAAATGACAGACTAGAGCATCTCTCCTGTGAGGAGAGTCTGAGAGAGCTGGGACTTCAGCCTGGAGGACAGGGCTCAGGAGGGTCTTAACAGTGTTCATAAATACCTGAGGGGAGAGTGTAAAGAGGCTGGGGCTGGCCTCTTTTCAGTAATGCCCACTGACAGGACAAGAGTTAATGGCCACATGCTGAAACACAGGAGGTCCCCTCTGAACATCAAAACCCTTTTTTTTCTCACTGTGAGGATGACTGGCAAAGGTTGTCTGTGAGGACTGTGGAGTATCCATCCTCTGAAATACTCAAAACCTGTCTGGACACAAGTACTGAGCAGCTGGTTTTTGGGTGTCCCTGTCGGAACAAGGAGGTTGGCCCAGGTGGCTTCTAGAGGTCCCTTCCAACCTTGACCCTTCTGTGATTCTATGATTTCTGTTTTGTTATGGTGTAAGTAAATTTACTTTGATAAATAACAAGCTGATAGCATGTGTGTGAATTTTCAAGAGCGTAACAAGCTTATTTTGGTTTTTAAACGTCCATTTGCTTTGGCACTCAACAGTGAACAAGTCAGGACCACAGAAGATGTCACAACAGATGAAGAGCCCAACAGGACAGAGAATCTGGCTTCATATAGTGATGATAGTGATGATTTTGCAACAAAACTTGAAAATGTCATGGAAGATCAAAATACAGTGTCAAATAACTCCAAGAGGGAAAGTGATTTCCAGACTGAGTCATCCTTCCATTGCACTTTGCCTTCAGAATCTTGTGGGGAAATGGCGGATGAGAATGAGCAGTGTTCTCATTGCTGTACAACTGATCTTCAGGAGGCTGGGCTGAATTCACAGGAAACCTCTCTTTCAGAGCAGGAATTATACAACTCTTTCCATTTCTGGAGGACTCCACTTCCTGAAATAGATATTGACTTTGAGCTTCAGCAGACTTCTGATATAAAACTCGATAGAGAAATTCAGGAACTCACTATGCCAGTGTCTCCAAGCATTCCTATGGCAACAAGGAAAGAATTAGAAGAAATGATAGAAAATTTGGAACCCCATATAGATGATCCAGATGTTAAAGGTATGGTAAAGATACTGAAGCATTTTTAGTGTTTGGAGATACACATATGTTGCTTCAGCAATTTGGGTTTTAACCTCTTAGTTGTAAAAGTCAGAAGTACTGTTTTCTCCTGGTCCTCAAAGAGATTGAGGAAAATTGATGGTGAACAAAAAGGGAATTTGCATTTGTGTAAAGATGTTTAAAAGGAGTATGATTCCTTTTATAAACTGAATGCACATGCAGTTGGAAGTATAAAGTTCTGACTGCCTGTTTTGACATTATAATTAAATAGATAGTTCAAAGGCATAAGCTGTTGATAAGCAAGTTTATTTCTAATTAGCGCACATGCAAAATAAGGCAGATTAAGAGGGTTTTTTTTTAATTATCAGTGTGAATAATGGTTTTCTTTTTATGCATTATCCATTTGATTTTGGATTAAATAGTCTCCATTTTTTTCTGCAAGGGCTTTGTTATTGTAGTCACATGTTGACAGCTTTAATTTGACAAGTTTGTTGGATGAGGCTGATAATTGATCCAAGCTGAGTTCTTGAAGTGAACACACATTCTCCCATTTTAAAAGCTCTTGAAGACGGGAGAAGGGTTTCATAAGTGTGACAAGGTGGTGGAGCAGCAGTTCAGAGACACCTCCTGAGCTAAAAGGACATGGCTCTACACATACTTACTGGAAATAGGTTTTTCTTTGTATTCATGTGCTGAATAAATTCTAAGGCCCATCAAGCTTGAGTGTCACAGTCAAAAAGTCTCGAGGTACCACTAAGGAAGAAGCCATATTATTTTAGAGCTGTAGAATCTCTAGGGGGGAAAGTATGCCTCTATACTAGAAAAAGTAGGAGGAAAAGAAGAGGCATGTTGGGGAAAAACATTTTAGAGTAAACTGATATGCTTTCAGCTTTTTTTATTGTTAGTAGGTTGATATGCTCATAATTTTACTTAAATCCATTTTGTACTTTTATTTAATCAATTGTGGAGTCAGCAGACAAAACTTTGATGCTTTAGGAGTGCTTTGGGCACTAAGGAAAGAGGTAAGAAAGAAACATCACCCTTGCTCATGACTTCAGTCTTCGCATAACCCGTCTCTGAAGCCAGCTGCAAAAGCTTGCACTGCTGTTCAGGTTTACTTTGTAAAACTGTTCTGTCTGTAGTTACAGAACATACCTTAACACACAGATTACAGTGATTTATGTAAGCATGTAGTTGTACATCCAGAGTTGTCCTGTGTTATGGGGTTGTTTATCATGTGTGTTCATGTCTTATTTCAGAGCAGGTTTTTGGAATTCTGTTTGTTTGTTTGTTTGTAGTTCTCTTGACTGGATGTCAGGAGGTTTTCTGTGCAGTTGTTGACCAATATTTGTACATTTCAGTAGAAGAAACTTTTACTAGGTTGTCAACACCATGGGTTCCCCCACTTAGAGGAAAGATTTGAATTATGGTTAGCAATGCCAGTTATTCTAATTAAAGGTGGCAGTGGGTGGTCTTGATTACTCAGTCACCTTTGTATTCTGTGCAGTACCTGTGACTTGGTTGAGGCTGTGTAGTGAAGCCCCATAAAGCACTCCTCCTAAATCTTCTACTCTTTTTCCTCTTGCCTGTGCTCTCATTATTCAGTCTAAATACTTGAGAAGCTGGAATTTAACAACATGCCTGTTTCAATTTAGTAACATTGCAAATTTAATTTTGCACAAAGTGCAAATAGTATTAATTTTGCATGCTTGTCTCAAGCACTGTGGCACACGTAGAAGTGGTAGGCATCCAGACTTCAGTCTCTGAGTAGCTGACTTAATGCCTGTGTTTTGAACCTTACACTTCCTAAATTGTGACAAAAGGTAGGCTTGCTCTGGGGGTGATCCAGAATACCAGAGCCCTGACTGCCTCTTTGCTCATGGCAATCCCATCTAAAACTATTGTTGCAAACTGATGGTATAAATATTCAGTCAAAAGCTTATCTTAATTTGTTTTCATAGAAATTTTATGACACTACTTCATTTCACAGATAATTTTGTCTCCAGTATACATGGCTTTCAACTGTATGCCAAACAGCCCTGGTCCCATGTGATCCATAGGGTCTTTCCCTGCCTGCACTTCCCCCTCTCTGCGAAGCTGGCCATTATGTTTTTGACTCCTGTACTGTGAGTAGGCTCTGCTTTGACAGCAATGACTGAGCAAGCTAGGAGGTTTTTTTTCCTCTCTTTATTTCTTTTTAAATCCCTGTGATCTTTTTCTTGCACTTATTTTCTTCATTGGCTTGCTGACACCTAAGTCCTGGACTCCTGCTTCCATGCTGTGCTCCTGTCTTTATTGCTGCATTCCCAGCCAAGGGATGGGAGTGGAAGATGCTGTGCTCTTTGTGGTGGGTAAGTGGAGGCCTGCCATGCTGGAGAGCTTCCATAGGTACACATCTTCTGGCTTCTGTAGCAAATTGGCCAAGCATCCTGAAGGCATGACAAGATGGAGTGATGAAGCGTGGTTTGGGAATGAGACTGTGGTGTGTGATGTTTTGCATGTGTCAATAAGATTAAGTTGTTCAGATGACCTTTACTCTGGCTGTACCTTGCCCTCTCCGTGCTTGACTGCAAATTCAGCAGCCTTCCCTTGACATGGGTTTTTGGTTGTTTAGTTTTTTCTTTTTTTGAAAATATTTTGTTAACTTACGAGAAGAAGAAAATGTATTCCTGTTGTGTGGAACCATAATGGCACAGGGTTTTGGAAGTTTCTTAAGATCACACTGAATTTTTATTATTTGACTCTGCAGAATATCTAGTGATGGTAATAAGGTGCTGTTCTTCACTGTTCAGTCAGAGGAGATGGATGATTTCCATTTTGCTAGTTGGTTTCAGAGCCAGTCCCTGACAGCTAAGGCAGATGTGCAGATTTGGTGCTGAAGTTCAGCCAGAGATGATTCTTTCTAAGTCAGAAAAGTAGGGTTTGTTGGGTTTTTTTGGTGTGGTGGTTGTTGTTGTTGTCGTTCCTTCCTCCCACTACACCCTCTGCTTTGTGCTTTATGTTCATCCGTAGCAGCTGCTATACCTTTGTACCCCTATCCCCTCCCTTCCACATGTATTTCCCCTCCTATTTCCTTTTTTATTTTCATTTCTCTTCCTTTCTGGGTTTGGCATTCCTCTACTTCACATGTCTCACTTCACCCTTCTGTTTTGTGTGAGTTGCTTCTCCCCTCACCTGCTTGCATCAGTATAGCAGAAGTATTGAGAACAGAATAACTCAATTTTTATCTGAGAAGTCCCTCAGTGTACCATGCCAATGGGAAGAGTCAAAGGAAAGGCATCACCAGGCCGTGCAGCCCAGAGTACGGCATGTTCAGTGCATATCCCCATCTCCCAGATGTCTTGGATGCCAAGCACTGTGGGGTTGCTGTTTACATGCACACTGGTCATGGTTATGTGGTTTTGGTTTGGTGTTTTGTGTTGGGTTTTTTCTTGGGGGGAGGGCAGGTGGTATTGGTTTGTTGGGGGGTTTTTGCAGTGTACCTCATTAGAGCAGTTTCTGTTTCAAGCCTTAGATCCTTGCTTCAAGGCATGGAGACTGATGAGGTCTCCAGCAAATACAATTCTTTAACAGTAATGAGAAACCATCGTAGAATATTTTTTCCCTAGTCTCATTCTCAAAATAGGATGAACTGCTTTACCTGGATCTCACTCTTTACCTTGGGGCTTTCCTTCCAGAACTAGCTTTTTGCCAGAGTGATAAATCTGAGTAATAGGTGGTTGAGCAGTCAGCAACCGAGATAAAGACAGCCAGTCTTCTCACAGGCAAACTGCTGGCTAGCTATGCAAAGTTAAGCACTGGTATTGTAATCCCTGTTAAAAGGACCTTTCTAATCCACTGGCCAGACATTGGAAGGTCTCAGACTGGGAGATGGGAACCTGCACTGCACATTCCTCTGAAGCATGGCAGCTTTTTTAAAATTATCACAGGGTCTTTATTCAGGTCACGTTTTTCCAGTTCCCTGGGGCTGCTGCTGTCTTCACTTCCTTCAGAGTTTTTTTTTTTTCCTCTCAGATGTTTTTATTTATTTTTCTTTCCATGGACACTTTCTTCAACTGGCTTTATTTCCTTACGTTTTGCATAGGGTTAAATCCTGTAAGGTCAGCTTTCCTTAATAGTATTTGGGGGAATAGAGGAAGCCTGACTTGCAGGTTACTGAGGCTAACTGTGGCTTATGCCAGTTACAAGCTGCTTTGCCAGAAGGGGACCTAATAGGGATAAACCAGCCCAAATGTGGGGTCAATTGATCCCATTCCCTTATAAGAACTATGTTTGTAAGTTAGGTTACTGGCACAGCCTGCAATATAAGTCTAAAATAGTGTTAATGGAACAGTAGATGTGGAGTAAGTGGAGAAGAAGCTCTGTTTTTATGTTTCAGTTACTTAATCTCTGTACCCATTAATGCAGCCCATACCTTTTGCCTCTGAGTAAGAAGTGAGGGTACAGAAGGCAGATCCTTTAGAAAAAAAGAAAGAAAGGAAAAAGAGGGGAAAAACCCAAGAGAAACATCAGTGTCTTTTAGTGAAACATCAGGAGAAACAGAAAACAACCATAAGGCTTATTGAAAGGACAGAAACTCCTGAGAACCAGGAAATTCAGTAAGACCAGATAAAATGTGGTTTAGAATTTATAGATTGTACCAGTTATTTTAGGATGCAGGTACAGTAGCCAAGAGTAAATAGTTTCTTGTTCAAAAATACATCTCAACCTGAAGCAAAAGTTGAAGAAAGAGTTAATTAGTGGTCTAAGATCCAGTGGACATTGACTTTATCTGAGGAACACAGTACCTGAGTTCTGTGCTGTGTGCAAAACGGACCTTTAAGCTCCAGTTTTTCCTGATGGTAGTTGTGAAAGCTGGTTAGCCAGCAGATGCCCTTCTGGTTTCCTATCCATACCTTGCTTCCTAAGAGCTCTGAAGCATTTCTCTGTCAATCATGAAAGGGGAGCCTTTACTTGAATTTGAAATGATTTTCTGGAAACCATTGCCTGTCCCATGTCAGTAGGACATCTTTGTGAGAGATGAGGAGCAGCAGCAATGCTTGGCTCTTCTTTTAGCTAGGACCTTAGGATGTTTATGGACTTCAGGTCATTCACCTTTCAGTGAACGGCAGCACTGAAGTCATGAGTAAGCACTGAAAGAAGGCACTTGCCAATCAGTCAAATCCTTGGGAGTTTGGTTTCTCTTGTCCTTCACCCTCACTTCTTGAGGGTGTAGGATTGACAAGAAGCTGAGGAAATGCACATTTTTGTCATGTTTCTTCTAGGGCAGATAGAGGAAATGAGGATAGGTGTTGTCTCCATCATGTTAAGCCCCTAAACACAGATGGTCCAGGTGTGCAGGCTGACAGTGGGGCATGGGGTGGGGACTATGTCTTGGAAGATTCACACTTAACCACTGAAGATACTCTTGTTACTAGAAGTAATCTTTGGAGCTCTGTGTGGATTTTTCAGTAAATACATAAGCAGTGTTGAAGCAGTATGTGTTTACTGAGTCAGGGCAAACTTTACTGAGTTTTAAGTGAAGGTGAGAGGAGTGCACATTTTTCATGAAGCTGTCCTTCATGGAAGAGGTCTTCAAGAAAAAGGTCTCCTTAATGTGCAGCAGAATATAATTCTTTTTCATTTTCTTGTTTGATTTCTCTAAACGAAAATAAAGGCAGGCATTTCTTGCCCTAGCATAGCCACCTATTTTGCCTGGTTTTGGGGATGATTTATTTAATATTTAAGTTTTGGGGAAATTTATTAACTGTGATCTTTTTTATTTTCTTTAGTTATTGTATCAGAAATTTGACACAGAGAGTTAGCATTGCATGTTGTAAAGAATTGTCTTTATTCCTGCTCATCGGACTCTACTGACAAACCAGTGAACCCATAGTGTGTTTTCTGGTTTTTGCTAGATTTTGCTAAGGTTTTAATCTAAGATTTTGCTGAGTTAACAATTTTTGGTTCTTGTAATATTTCATATCTGTTTTTTCTATCTATAAAAGGGGTCCAACTTTGTTTAGTTCTTGTTAACAACCATATGCAGAAAGCTAGAGGGAGAAGTTCAGAATTCCGTCGCTTAGTATGGCAGTATGGGATTAAAAACAAGCATATGGTTTGTTGTGTAATTTCACAGTGAACATTTAGGAAACCTTGGAAAAGACAAAATCTATGAGGAACAGATCTTCTGGATGGCTGGGTAAATTTAATGAGTGAGGAGATTATTCCTCCTTACCTTCTTGGAAAGAAGTGGAGGAGGAGAGTGGAAGGATAGATTAATCTGTACTGAATTCTGTGTCACTTGCAGCTGAGATTACCTCTGATACCTGATCTCAGGTCAGGCTATATCCAGGGAACATTGCTCAACAAAACTTTTTCTAATTGGCAGTAAACAGAGGGATGCAAAGCAGAGCAGCCTCAGAACTGCTGGATGTTTTCCAAAAGAGTGGATAGCAGTATGAAGTGCTAATGCCTTCTTTAGATGAATAAGAGAACATCAAACATTACAACCTTCTTGTTTTGAGGATCCAAGAAGGCTGAAGTATTGGGTCTGGCATCTTTCTATACAGATCTTGCTTTAGAGTTGCTAATAAGTATAAGAATTTAATGAACATATTTAGAGGGAGGAACAACATCTCAGAACTGAAATCCTTTGTGTGTTACTAAACCTGTTCTCAATCTTTATTTGAATTACTTTGTCCATCTTTCTCTTAGTTCCACCTCCCACAAATGGCCCAGTCTGTAAGTTAATATTCGTGGGCTGTTCTGCTCCAAAAAATCTATTTGCACCATTAATATTTACTAAAATTCTTAAAGAACCAATCCTGCCATAACCCGCAGTCTCCTTATTCCTCCTGGGTTTTGGGCTTTGTTTATTTTAGCTTTAAGGATGAATTTCACTGGACTGGGGTTTGGTTGAGTACCCTAGGAAAAGAGTGGGGTGTTAATCTAGCACTTTAATTGTCCCTCGTTTGGGATTTACCAACAGCTAATGATCTGTTTTGTACCTCTCCTGCAGTTCCTCCGCCATCTTTCAGTTAATTAGTCACTGTCTAAAAGTTTTGTTGCAGTTTAGTCTCTCATGTTTCTCTTTCATGTACTGCAGCACAAGTGGAGGTGTTGTCTGCTGCACTCAGAGCATCCAGTTTGGATCCTCAAGAAGAGACAATGGCCAATGTTGGCAAGGGAACAGATTCACAGACTGAACTAACCATCAATGACCAACAAAGTTTTAAACCTATATTGGGTGATATTGTGCCTTTAATTGGTGACACTGTTGAGGTAAGAAGCGAGTTTTGTACTTAATTTTTTTTCCATTAGGATTTCCAGGGCTCCAGTAGCAGAGCTGTAATTTGCATTGATGTGAGGATTGCAGCCAAATGCTTTCTACTTTTGGCTGGTGTGGCATTCCCTTTTGTTGGATGGTATTGAAGTGCTAGCTACTAAAATAAAATTATTTGTGTTGAGTGCCTTTGTTTTTGCCAGTTCTGTGCTTGTCCATGTAAATTCTTGAAACTGTTTCTGTTAAAATCTCCATTGTGACTGTTGAATTTGCAGATGTTTTAATGCTACCACAGTTTATTACCGTGAAATTGCCTTGCTTAGAACAGACCCCTGCTGACAATAAGTGAATCTTTTTCTCCAGTCCCCCTCCCTGAACCTGGAGAATGAAGTACATTGTTCCCTTTGCTCCCTGTTGAATTGATTTATAGTAGTTCACTAGTCTGCATCAGAGAAGTTCAGGACCTGCAATCGAGATGTTCTGTGGTCTGCTGGAAGTTATTCTAGCAATCAGTAACATCTTGAAGTTTTTTGCACTTACTTCTTTAGCTCCCCTCCCTCCCCACTCCCTGCCCAGCCGTAGTTGTGGCATTTGGTACTCTTTTCTGTTCTTTGCTGTGTGGCAGGCCAAACCCACTACATTCACTGCATAGAATGCCACAAGCTGTGGTGGTATTAAATGCTGCTGCTGTTGCAGAAAGCAATGGTTCAAAAACAGGCTCCATAAAACCAGAGAAGTGATTTGTTGAATCATACTGCTGAAATGGTGTTTTCCAGATGAAATTTTGACAAACGTCTTTGAAATGTCTAGCAGTTAATATCAGTTCAGTGCAAACATTTTCATCCTTCTTGAATTAGAGCAGTGTTTCTTGATGACATTTAATTAACTTTCTGTCTAAGCTGTTGGACTACCATCTAGACCAAAAACATACGAGGAGTTCAGGAATGTGACATTTACTTGGATACTGCTGATTATACACAGCCATAATTTAACTCTAGAAATGTGGTTTGTTTCAAAAACACCAGCCTGCCCCCAATTCCTTTATGTCAGGCTCAGTATGCTTTTTTAATCATAGGATCTGTTGTAGTCACATCTTTCTAATGCTAACCTAAAATGACAGTGTACATTTATCTTCTGTTCTTAAGAATTTTGGGGGTGGTGAGGGTGTTTGTTCAGACGGACCTGTCCTGCATTTTATGTTTCTGTGTACAGAGCATAGTGCTGAGAGAAAGTTTAAGAACCAGTCATATTGCTGGTATATGTTGATTTTGCATGTTTTGGTTTTATGCTTTGAAAGGATGCTCCTAATCTGTCAGTTCTGTGTTTGTTACTGGCACTGAATCAAGGCCTTATTTTACAAGTGAGCAGATATTATAGAGGTGACCTAGAATGCTGGGAATCAAGCTGTGATCTGTTGAGCAAGTGGAGTGTTGCCCTTAGCAGTGAAGAGACCTCTGATTTTCTCAGGTGATTGTTCAGGTTTTTTAGTTAAGTGGGGGTTTTGTTGTTGAGATGATTTTTTTCTTTTTGTCTTTGCTTGGGTTTTTTAAGTCTCAGCATAGCAGTGTGGCAGTAGGGTACTGGACACTTGAGAGAAATCAAGCTCCAGCATTTATGTTTGAATGTAGCCTGCACAGTTCTGGACACGTACCACTAAAAACCACAGTTGGCTTGTCCTTTGGCAGCTGTATTGGCTCATGAAGGAGTTAATGCTGCATATTAAAGAGAGATTCTCTATTCAAATGAAAATAAGTGGTGTAATAGAGTGAACCAGTAAGATTTTGGGACATGATGAAGCTTGTTTGTTGAGGGTAGCTGTTTGTTTTCTCAAGAGGGACTGTTTTTATTTTCTTTAGGTTTCAGGTTTGATAAGAGGATGGGCATGGGAGTCTTTTTATTTGGAGGTAGAGGGAGAAAGGAAACTGGGCTAAAACCTTCCACTCCTGTCTGGCACAAGTACCTCCCTCTAAGAATAGGATGGATGCCAGGAGGAGATGGACCCCTGACACTGGCCCCTTCTTTGTTTGGGCCAGCTGCCCTGTCAGGAAACACCAGCACTGCTTGTCCTGGTGTGCAGCCCTTGACACAGAGCAGAGATCTTTGGAGCACAGCCCCGGAGCTCTTGTTACACAGCCGAGGGAAGCTTCACCTTCAAGATCTGTAAGGCCATGACAAAGATTTTGCATTTGGTACACAAGCTTTTAGGCTAAACCCTGCTGAATTTTCATGTCCTGGCTCTCTGCAATGCTCAGTTTGGTGTGTACATGGAAGAACTACAGATGGAACTACATCTTCAGGGATAGAGATACTGCATAACCTAAATACTGACTGATGGCTGTCATTATTCTGTACTGAAGCTCTTCCTCTCTGGAATGCATGTTTGACTTTAAAAGTGGCTGGGTAAAAATGTTCCCATCTGTGACGCCCTCCATTATATTCCATTGTTTGACTTGGTTCAATCCGTAAAGTATGATTTTTTTAGGCTTTGGCTTTTGGAAAAGGGGTCGCAGGTAATCCTTTCCTTTTTATTGTAACAATGCATGACTAACCTCTGGTCCCATGCAGACTGGCAACTCAAGGAAAGCACCATGGCTAGGGTGTACTGGCTGCCTCATAATTCCTTGATTTGCAGGAGGTCAAAGCTGGTGACTCTGGCAATGCTGAAAATAATCTCTCTTTCAGGGAGGAAAAAACCAAACAAAAGGCTAAAAAAGAGTGAAGGATGAATTGACTGTCAAACTAAAAATCCTGCAGAGAGAGTTTTCAGAGCCTCCGAAGGTTTTATAGTTGGAGCTGTATGCTGCTGGACACACTTAGTTAGGGACTTGCTTGCCAAATCTGTTCTTTCTTTGGCTCTTTAATACCTTCTTGCTGCTGCTTCTAAGCCTGACAGGTGACATGGACTGCTGTGCCAGAGATATGCAGTTGCCTCACAGTTCTGCCTGTTCTTTATCACCTGTAATTATACCTGAGCAGCTAAAATTACAGCCCGGTGCTTATATGAAAGCAGCTCATGGAGGAGGAAAAAGCAACTATCTGAAGTCAGACCAAGCAAGCCAGATTGTATCCTGGAGGCTTTTTTTGGAAGAAGTTTGTAGTTTGCTGGAAAATTCTCGTTGTCAAAACAATCTGAACAGCTGGTGGAAGTAGGCATGTTCTCCTTGCTTGTGTTGACCCTGGGAGCTCACCCTGCAGCATATGTGAATATATAGATACCTTGGCTCAAATCTAGCAAAAATGCCTTTGTCCTGTTCCACCCCACTGCAGCCTGATCTACTTTTTATATATTCAGAGCATACTGCTTGAAATTCATGGTTTGTTATGCAAAATCCATTGTATTTGGGGAGCTCCACTTGTAACGAAAGTCTCGGTGCTGCATCCCCCCAGCAGCACAGTTTATTGCAGCCCATCTCACCTCTGCCACTGTTCTCAAACAGAGTCTCAGCCCTTATCCTCAAGGCCCAGATGTGTAGCCAGGGTGCTAGAATGATTGCTAAAAATTATTTTAATAGGACTGCTGAGAGGAGTGATGACTGTTTTCAGCAGCTGTGGCCAAGTAGGACTCAGTTTTATAAGGTGAAGCTTATGCATAGAGAAGATTATAGAATAATCACCTCTAGGAAGGGTGCAACAGCATGAGTCTCATCAGGTTCTACTCTTCAGTGTGAGGGTGGCTTTGTTTTGACCTTTTTCTAGCACAAATCCAAAGCAGCAAATCCAGCAAAATCAGCTACAGGTGTTTTCTCATTTTCCATTCAGGGGAGAAGTAATGTGACCCACATGTTACTTATATTTTCCTTAATGCAATCTCAAAGGTACTCTTCTCCTGTGATTTTCATTCCATAAGAACCAAAATGGAGCGCAGAGTAAGAGGAGCTTCTGTTTCAAATTGAAAGCAGATTTATCTTGCATACCTTTTGATTTTGGGCTGCAGCAAAATTGTATTTGATATTAGAACATGGTATTCCTTTAATCTAAGAGACTCCGAGGTGAGGACAGCACTTCTTGATGCTGGCATTTCTTCTGTGTTTAATCTTAGAGTGTGTTTTGTGTGACCTTTTATTTTCTTTTTTTCACAGAGTATGGATTCTAGACTTCACTATATTCATAATGATTCAGATTTGAGTACCAACAGTAGTTTCAGCCCTGAAGAAGAAAGAAAATCCAAAGTACAGGTAAATGACAGTGACTTCTGGTTTTCTTATATGTATCAGATAAGTGAAATTTCTTTTATGTGTGTGGGGATTTCCTTTATCCCCTTTTTCATTCAGTCATTTCTGACATGATATAATTTCTATTAAATACCTCTTAATTAAGTAGGTTTAAAATATTCCTTGTTTCCAGAGATAATGGGTTCATTTAGCAGTTGCTTCTGTTACATTTATGCATGAGAGATGACAATATTTTTTTGACATGAGATAACAGTTGTTAGAGATCTTCAGGCTCTGTTTCATTTGGTTTAGTTTTCTATGGGGAAAGCATGCCGTAATGGGAATTAGGTTATTGAGGAAACAGGATTTTTTTTTTATTGCATGTTTAGAGAGGAACCACCCCCACTCCTTGATAGCTTTTTGCAGAACAGTTGCGAAAGTGTTTCATTAAACTGGAACTGCCTCTGGTATTTTTTCTAAAAGGAATCAAACGTTTCAGAATAGTTCTGTAATTCCATAGTTCAGTATTACATTGGCACCATGCATCAGTGTGATTCCTTGAGTGGGAGCCTCAATCCCTCTCTTGTTCTTGTCAGTGGAGCTGTTCAGCAGCTGTGTTAGGAAAATGCTCTTGTGTGCCCCTTAATAGAGTCAGTCCCTGACACAGCTGAAACAAAGGCAGTAGTGAAGTCAACACAAAGAGGTTTTCACAAAATTTTGGTTCAGATGCTTTAGTTTCTCAGTGAACAGAAGGATTGGCCTTCACCGGAGAGCTCTTTGTCTCTGGAGAAGCCTTTTCCTCCCTGTTGGCTATTCAGGGAGTTTGGAAGCAATATTGAACACACTGTACTCTGCTCCCTCCCCTTCCCTGCCTCCCCAAGGCATTTTAATTTAGTTCTCTTCTCTCCACCTTCCCAAGATTTTGAGAGAATTAGGAAAGGTTTTTTTGAGAAAGTTTCATCATTTGCTGTTCTGCCTATCTTTATGGATGACATAAAATGGCCAGTTTGCACAAGGCATGACCTGAACGTTTGCAGAAAGGTAGAATGCAGTCTTGCCATTTCCTGGGCTCCCTAAGAAGACTGGTCCGCTTGCTCCTCTATTATGTTGGTCTGTATATTTTCAAATAGCCCACAGTCGTGTTTTTGTTTCTTTGGAATCTTTTGGTGGAACTTACGAGATACAAAATCCTTGCGCTCTTACTAAGACGCTGTAATTAAATAGTATTCTATAGTTGCAGGGGAAAAAAGTGGGGTATTTTCCCTTACAGAGTGCCCTGGAATTATAGTGAGCCTTATGAGGAGTAATTGAAAATGGTGTGGATGCTCTGCCCTTCTCTTGCTGCAGGATGTTGTACCTCAAGCCTTGCTGGATCAGTATTTATCCATGACTGATCCGTCCCGCGCACAAACAGTGGACACTGAGATTGCCAAGCACTGTGCCTACAGCCTGCCCGGCGTGGCACTGACCTTGGGCAGGCAGAACTGGCACTGTTTGAAAGACACCTACGAGACTCTGGCATCTGACATGCAGGTGAGCCCAAGCAGTGAGCAGTCTGAAATTCTGTGATGTGACAAATACTAATGGCAACCTCTGTGGTGATTTCTCTTGTTTACTGGATGTTGGGCTGCTCTGCTTTTTACACAGAGCTTTCCATTGCTGGTGTTACTCCATAAGGACTTAAAGTGCAATTGTTGTCTCAGAGGAGGTGGGGGGGTGTGGTGCTCAGGTAGTAAGGAAATGGGCTGGTTAGAGTGGGAGATGGGTCTCCAGTAGGAAAATGAGGAGAAGTCTCTGATTTCCTCTGCTTGCTTGAGATCTTATGGCAGTGTCTGGGAGTCTTGTAGGTCTGAGAATCTGGGCTGTGCTGCTGTGTGAGCAGACATGCCCCTGCAGGCATGTCTGGAGCTCAGTGAGTCAGCCTCACACCAGGCCTTGGTGCCACATCGAGTTAGTCATACAGGAATAACATCGCTATCACCACGCAGCAGCACTGCTGCTTTAAAAACAAATACTGGAAATAGCAGCATTTTCCTTGTTGTCAGGTGGTAAGGAGGTGGCTTTCTGCGTTTTGCTGTCGGTTTACAGTTGTTTCCCAGTCCTCCTTTGTTTCCTTTTTTGGAGATGCTCTTTTTATTTTTTTAAAAATCTTCAGACTGCTTCACCTCTCTTGAACTTGCTGCTTGCTCTGTCAGAGCAGCAGTTCTCAGTGATATGTAGTGAGTAATTTTAGACATGGCTATTGCTCATGTTTTCCAGACTCCCTTGCAGCCATTAAAAACAGCCAGCTAATAAATTCAAAACATAAGTAAAAACAAATTACCTTGTGTTCAGAAGTGTCCAAAATTTATCACTAGTCTAATCTGAATTAAGATTGGATCACCAACCAGGGCAAAAGAACAGTGCCCATGCTAACTGGAAAGTGCTGGCTAAAGAATAGATACTATTTTATTTTTAAAAGAGTTACTTGAAATAATTACTTGAATTAAACAATGTGCCCTTAGTTTAGGGTGTCTGAGAGCTCCACTGGTCCTTGGGCTGCTGGGCATTAAGTGTGGAAGAAACTTCACCTATTACAGAAGCTAAAATATCCCAGCTGAAATACTGTGGGATATATAGCTTACTCACTGAATTGTAAAAACAGAATGAGAGAATAGTAGCATGAACCTAATTAATGCTAAAGAATTTAAAGCAAAAAGTACTGTGTGCACGAGCAGTGATGTCAGGAATACTATTTTCCTTCCTGACACCTGGAAAACTAAAATATTTTCATGACTTGTATTTGAATAGTTCTTTGATATTCAGGTGGAAGAAATGATACCTTGTCGTTTGTCTTCTCTTCCAGTTTCCTTTTCTTTTTTTTTTTCATTTTAAATTTCCAGTGTAATTTTCAGTTGTTACACGAGACACTGTTACAGATGTTTGTAAGTAGTGGAATTTGCTGGGAGTCTAGCTTGGATACCGACCCCCAAGTTCAACTGGAGCACTTCAGATCAGTAACTTTGATTTATTTATGTTGCAGTGGAAGGTTCGGCGGACACTGGCATTTTCTATACATGAACTTGCTGTCATCCTTGGAGACCAGCTTACAGCTGGAGATTTAGTTCCTGTCTTCAATGGCTTTTTGAAGGACCTAGATGAAGTGAGGATAGGTGTGCTTAAGCACTTGCACGACTTCCTGAAGGTGTGTCTGTGTTCAGCTCTGATCAAGTGCAGTTACAGATTTTGCTTCATTTCTTTGTATGCACCTGCTTTTTACATAACACCCATGGAACTCTGTGGGAATCTCTGCCTGTTGAATACTAGAATATATATTGCAGGAGATCTGTGTTGCTAATACTTCTTTTTCTCTGAAGAGCTTTGTTCATGTTTATTCAGCATCGAGATGGCAGTGAATGATTTTTTTTTTTTTTTTTTTTTTTGATGGCTCTAATCTGCCTACATAACTTAATTGTCAAATTTCTGTAGAAATTTCTTTGTAGCTGCTGTTTCTAGCTGCTGTTTCTGGAACTGAAAGACACAAATCCTAAAACTGCCTTTACTGTTTACGCCTCCTTTCCTAGAGTAAAAGGAGAGACTCAGTCACATTTTCCTTTCAGTAGTGCCTCGTGGTTTTACAGCTTTAAGCATTACAGGGTTTAGCCCAGGAAAGCAACACTGTTGCTAAAGATTTAAGTATTTTTAAATAAAAGAGTGTGTTTCGTTAGTTGTATTTAAAGCTCTTATTCTATCTGGTAATTGTAGCCTGTAGTTCTTTGTGTAAGTTTGTATTTACTGTTACAGCTTCTTCATGTTGACAAAAGACGAGAGTATCTTTATCAGCTTCAGGAATTCCTGGTGACTGATAACAGCAGGAACTGGCGTTTCCGTGCTGAGCTGGCTGAGTATGTGGTTTTCTGAATTATTATTTTTATTGTTATGGATATTTGAAAATGTGAAAATCATGTAATAGATGTTTTATAGTGATATTCTTAATTTAATTTTTGATTAATAGATGGCCCTTATCCTCCTCCACATGTTGTCCTTGCTTAAAAGTTCCTAGGAGCTGTATTGTCATTATTGTGAATAAGTGGCATTTTAATATTTGCAAGTGACCCATAGTCAAGCTGATGGCACTGAAAAATAGAAGATTTTGCTTCCCAGTAACTTCATTATGGCCATACTTCATATTTGAAAAGTGTTGGTATATAAATGATGATACTCAGTTAAGCTGCCTTTTTTCTTATTGTGATGTACTCTCTTTGGTTCTTCTTCCATCTTGCAGGCAGCTGATCTTGCTTCTAGACCTGTACAGTGCCAGGGACATCTACGACTACCTGCGCCCTATTGCTTTCAGCCTCTGTGCAGACAAAGTGTCCTCTGTCCGCTGGATTTCCTACAAGCTGGTAAAGCAATCTAAAGAAATGGCGGGTGTCAGACTTGGGCGTGTTTGTGGGCAGGAGTAATATTTGTATTTACTGGTTTTTTTCTTCTCGTTTCCTCAAGGTTAGTGAAATGGTAAAAAAGCTGTACATGGCTTCCACACCAACCTTTGTGGTAGACCTCATGAATGAACTTGTTGAAAAGTTCTGTAGATGCCACAAGTGGTCTGGTCGGCAGACTTTTGTCTTTATTTGCCAGGTGAAATGTCTTTTCATTTATATTCTTTTGTTTTGTTGTTCTTTTTTTTCTTTGTGGCGTGGTGGTGATCACAATTAAGGGGACTGGAACTCTTCAGCTGTCTGACACTATGTTGGTGAATATTTGAGAGCTTTGTTTCCAAGGGAATAGTTTCATGGCTGCTTTTTTCTCTGTTTCTCCATAGATGAGCTTGACTGCATCTTTAGCTCAGCATATTAGCACCAGGTCATCAAATCTGATACTGAATGTAGAGCACAAGGGCAGCAAAATAATCTCTGAGTTGTGGAGCTGCTTTGTTGCTCAGCATGAAGTGAGATTTATGTAATAAATCTTTAGAAATTAATCAGTAGGTGCTGCCTGTACCTCTTTAGCCAGCTTGTGCAGCTTGGTCAACAAAACAAACAGGAGCTGAAACTAGCTGGGATCCCAAGGGAGTGGTCACATTTGGAGGCTGTAGTAGAGATGCAGACTGGGAGCCACCATGGCTGCTGCCCAGGTGGGCAGCTCTTGGAAGTGTTTGGAGAAATGTGAGCTTTGAGCTTATTTAGAGAAACATCTTTGGGTAGAGGTGTTCATTGACATGAACCATTTTTGTCTTAATATAGTATCTAGTTTAAACAAAGACTAAATTAATTGTGAGAAGGATTGTAAAGGTCTACTTTTCTCTCCTGTTTTCAAGTGGTACACTGATTTAAAAAGGAAAAAAGATTTCATACAAAATAAGTGGGTTTCTAACTGAGCCTGAATTTCCTCAATTCTAGTTTGCTTCATTGTGTCTGGGTTTGTGCTAGAAAGTTCTGTACTGTATTTTAAAACTTTGTGGATAGTACCTGCTGTCTAGCTATGAAGGTAGTAAGATCTGTTAGCTCTGATTATGTGTTGGGATTCCATCTTCCCTGTGCTGAAATCTAATGAAATTGCCTTTGTGTTCTTGCCAGACTATCATTGAAGATGACTGCCTGCCCATGGACCAGTTTGCTGAGCATCTGTTGCCACACTTACTCCACTTGGCATCTGACAAGGTTCCAAATGTTCGAGTCCTGCTCGCAAAAACATTGAAGCAAACCCTTTTAGAGAAAGGTTAGTGGCAGAAGGAGTTGCAATGGGCTGACTGCAGGGGGGTTTCTTGTCCCTCAGTTTTCCTAAATTCAGCTGGGAAAGAAGAAACAGGATCAGAGGTGGGCTGCTGCTTTTACAGTCTCCTCAGTGTGAGATATTGCCATGGCTGACATAAAGCCATGACCCCTCTTGTGGTATCCGACTTGCTCCTGTGTGATGCTCAGGATATGAGTTGTTGCTCATATGCCAGCCTGTTCTTTTGGTGTCATTTTCCATGAGTGAGCTACTTTGTAGAGGTGTCATGGGAAAGCACAAGTGGGCAACTAGCAACTGTGAAGTTGTTCAACAGTGCCCTTTATTTAGTTTAAAAAAAAAGTTGTTGATGTTCTGTGTAATAAGAGTAAGAAAGGAAAAAAAATACACAAATACAAACCACCATTTGTTTTCTCACTGGGGGAGAAGAGGTGGCTGTTGTTAGGGGTTTATATTTTATGGTAGCAGTGGGAAGAAAGTTTCTGTGGATTCTCTTTAGGGAAATAAGACATGGAACTCTCGAATTGCACACTGTGCTTAGGAAAGCATCCCCGGTGCATTGCAGGTGCCAGAGGTGTCAGCAGTGCTCAGAGTCCAAAGGAAAACAGCATTAGAAGTATTAGGCTATTTTGTAAAACAGCAGAGTGTCCACACTTGGAATACTTAATCCATTTCTGGTCACTTCCACTCTCAACACCATACACTGGCTTGAGGACTGCTGTAGAAAAGTGCAGAATGTCCCAAATGCTGGACAACACCAAGGATGCCAACACAGTGAGCACTGGGCACTGCCTTGTGCATGCTGACTCTGAGGAAGCATATGGAGACAGTTGAGATGGATCAGCTGATGGGCAGTGATTTATCCTCTGTTAACTGTGCCAAGGGTGTCACTGTTCTTCCTGCTCTCAAGTGGCATCGGTGTTTTTGTGTCCCCCACGCGAATGGTGCGCCTCCATTCTGCATTGCCTATGTAAGCTTATGGCACAGGTAGTCCCTGCTTCAGAGGAGTTCTGTGTATGATTAGGGAGGGTGGATAGACTGGGAAAGGCTGATGTAAAAAATCAGTTCAGGAGTTTTTAAACCTCAGATCTCAACTAACCTTCCTGTGAGCCATTTGTAGTTACACTGCTTTTATGCACCTTGTGTTCCATAGTTCATTAAAACTGTCTGAATATTGGAACTTCTTCCACTCTTATTTCGTGTTATCTTAGCTCTATCATTTGATAACTATTTGGCAAGGCTGGCCAAAAATGGAATGAAATAGAGTGGCATGGCCATGGGTTGATGGTATCTTTCCTCTGCCACAAATACAAGCACTCTCATCTGGAATCGCTTCCAGGCCTTTCCTTCCTCTTTGGCCATGGAATTTGTCACCCTTTTATACTGAAGGGCTGTAGAAATCCTATACTTGAACAGCATCTTTAGAGCAACTGTGCTCTGAAACATGGAATGATGTTTTTTTAAGGTGAATTCGTAGATATATTTGGAAGTGTCCTGTGTGCCTGCTCTGATATTCCAGTCGGATTGTAAGTGTACACTGTCCTCTGAAATTTTGGATCTCACAGGGTATGCTGAGGTTGGCATTGAAGTATCTGCTGTCCTTTCCTCCCGTAAGTTTTGTGCATTTTCTCTTACAGAGTATTTCCTGAATTCTGCCAACTCTCACCAAGAAGCTGTGGAACAAACGATTATGGCTCTTCAAATGGATGGTGACAGTGACGTCAAGTACTTTGCGAGCATCCACCCTGCCAGTACCAAAATTGCGGATGACGCCATGAGCACTGCTTCATCAACTTACTAAGTTCTGAATGTTGCTATAATTAAAACAAAAAAATTAAACAAACCATCCTCAAATGCTTCTAAAATGGTTGATTTAGAACAACCTCTTTGGAAGGAGGGATTTCTTGCCAGATTTAACAGGTGGATGTTAGCTAAACCTGATAACCAGGGATTTTAAGTCAAGGAAAAGTAAGCATACCTGTGTCAGCTTGACTTTAGAAAAACACTGCTCAGAGAATTATTTTTGCCACCGAAGCCTTAAATCTTCTGTCTTCCTGAACAAATGAAACTTGAATTGGCAGATCATTTTCATTGCAGAAAGGATGTGGTGATTTCCAGAGACCTGCATTGTTTCTCCTGAGGAGTTAACTTAGCAGGTGTTTTCTGTAGCAGCTGATAGGCGGGATGGCCAAGAGGAGAGTTTGTACCGGGACTGAGACCTCCAGTATTAGTGCTCAAGTTTTTGTCAGTCAAGGACTTGATTTGTGTGCAGCTGGGCACACCCTTAAGTGGGAGTAGCTTTGATGTTTGTAAATGGGGAAAAGTAGAAATTGGGATTTCTCTTAAGGGCTCAGTGCTAACACTAAACTAGAATCTGATTTTAATCCTTAAATGCAGCATATTGCTGTACCCATTAGCAGAAAACTTTGCTGAGTACCTGTGTCCTAATTATTTTCATGCTGGTCATGACCTAAAGGAAATTTATTAGCACATGTACTTTAAGTCAGGTATTTTTAACTTGATCATGATCGGCTCTGAAGGTGCAACTTTTTTCTTCATATACTGTACATATCTGAGAGCCTCCTTGGAGTGCTGCAGTCTTTAATCATGTTGTTTAAAAGCTGTTGTGATACAAGTTGTTCTCTACTTGTCCAAATAAAATTTATTAATAAGATTGAAAGAAATCTTGTGACCTTTTTGAGACATTAAAAAAATAAGTTTGAAATTAAAGTGGACTTTTTCTTTCAGTTCTCTACACTTGGGTGGCTGTTTCAGGGGCAGTGGGTTTGCTTAATGATTATAAAGAATTCTGCATTTTGAGATGTACTTTGACCATGTAGTTGAGGTTTTGCTGGATTCTTCCACGTGGCCCTTTTGCTTGGGAATCTGTTACTCCAGCAAATGTGAAATGGCATCTTGGCTGGAAGTAAGTCTGAATATCCACCTCAGTCAGATTTACAGAAAACTCTTGAGTTCAAACTGCCTTTAACCTGCCTGCAGTCCATTGACTGCTTTCCTTTCCTCTCATTTAAAATTACTGATCCATTATCTCCTTCTGTGTCTTCCAGGGACAACTTCCTTAAATCACCTTTCTTCCAGCCTGCGGAACCCAAAGTGTGTGAAGCCTTTTTTCCCTGAGGAAGCAGAAATGGTTGTGGTAGCTTATCTTTGATGTGTTTTAGCAGAACGTTTTCACTTACCAGTCAGGTACCTGATGCTGTAGCAGTTGAGCCTTAGGCAGATACCTTTTTTTCACCTCCTGTTTTTGGGGAAAATAGATTATTCTGCACTTTCTTCTCTTGTAAACAGAAAGTTGTTATTTACTCCCCAGAGCCTGCTTTTGTACGGCCATGGAGGTGGTTAAGATACAGAGTCATCTCTCTCTGCCTTGAAGTGTGGTGTGTCTGGGGTTTTTAGGGGTAGATTTGATTTTTTAAATTGCAGGGGTTTTTTTCTTTTAGGCTTGAGGATTTTTGTGGGATTGATTGATTGATTTATGACTTTTTGTAGGTGTGTGTTTTCCATCTGCTTTTTTTGGTGTGGATTTTAAAAATAATATATATATGTTTCTATTTTTTGTTATATATTTTTCCATGCATGTCCGTTTTTCTTTTCAAAATTGGCAAAATCTCTGGAGGACTAGTCAGGGTGACAGCGCTGTGGATTGGCAGCAGGCTGTGTGGAAGCAGGGAGCAAAGCAGCTCTCCATGCTGCCATAAGCAGAGCACCTGAAAGTGACTCATCTTCTCCCAGACCAGATGATTCCCGTTTTAGCAATATGCATTGAAGTCCAGTTGATTCCTGCATTTTGTTCAGAGAACAGAAATCCCTTCCATCTGTTTTTTGCCTGAGTGTAATGACAGTTGAATTATAGTTGGAGCATGTGTGCAGCTCGTGATGTGAACAGGACCAGCTCTCCGTTGAGACCACAGGATGCTTCAGGTCATCCTCTTGACTGTGAATGGAGCACAGTATTCACTGGAGGAGTATTGGGGCTTTTTATGCCAGTGTTTGGAGTCTGGAATTAACATGGCCCAATCTAATTCCATCCCTGTATTCATGTACTCTTCCACCAGTCCGGTGAAATGAAAGATCATATCTGATCCCTTTAGGTATTTTCTAGTTGTTTAAAGGTAAAACACCTCTATGTTGAAAAATGAGACACAACTTCTGGTTGCTTTATTAGTGCAGTAGTGGTGCAGGCCTGCAAATTTGAGGGAGAGTTTGAGGCTTTTCCTAAGGAAGACTTGAGTGTTTTGAGTTTCAGAGTGCCTGAATTCCCCTGACATGTGACAATTAAAGATCCTCTTCAGTAAAGAGGAGAAACGGCTTTCTCCTTTTTCCTCCACCCAGTGTGTGATGGATCCATCCCCGTCTTTTCTGCTTCATTTAATAATTTCCAAGAAGTAAAGGGGAAGGGAAAGACTTGCTCTGTTCTCAGCATTTCCCAAGAGCATTTGCTCTACAGCCTGAGGGATGTGGACTCTATTGCTGAACTCTGGTGGGGGATTTTCTCATGCCAGCAGTGTTAGCAGTGTCAATAATTCAGTCTTCATCATGTCCCTAAGGATATGGGGTTTGTGGAAATGTGCATCCTTGTTCTGAGTGGTGCTAAACGGAGCTGTTTCTGCTGTGGGGCAGTGTCTGGGGATGCTGCCAGAGATCCTGCTGAATTACGTCCTGTGTGCTTTGCCTGAGGAAAAATTTGAGCTCTGTACCTCAGTTCATTTCTCTTTTGGTCAGGATTTCCTGAGCAGAAAGGGAGGTAAATTGTCAATCATGTTGGTCCATGGTTTTCAAAAGCTGTATCACCAGTCTACCTCCACTTTCTTGGCAGAATTCCCAGATTGGTTCTTCACAGGCAATTTTCATTGTTTTCCATTTCCATTTCCATCTTGCACCTTCTTCATAAGAATTCTTCACAGGAAATCCCTTTTATTCCCATGTCCTGGTTGCAGCACTGCCTTACTCCCACTTGCTGTTTTCCACAGCAGGTTCTCTCCCTTCACTTGTTCCTCCCCAGGGACCCATCAGGATTGGGTGGGGCTGTTTCCTCGCCACACTTCCCTGCAGATTTCATGCCAATAAAACTGGCAAACGTCTGGAACCCTGTAGAGGGGGGGTTTGTTTATTACTAAGACATGTGCATGGCTTGGAAACTTTTTTTTTACTGCTCTGAATGTCCCAGATGGCTGCTGCACAAGTTCCTGGCCCCGTGGGTTCATTAGGACAGCACAACAGCAGGGTACTTGCTAGAGCCTTGTTAGTGCTCGGCCCCTTGTCCCTGCACTGCCAGAGGTCAGGCTGCAGAGGTGGCTCATTGGAATTGGTAGTGGAGGAGCAGGGGGCAAAGTCTGTCCCATGGCTCAGGCGCTCTGATGGAATTCCCTCCTGCTGGCAAAGTCTCCTGTTGGTTCCTTGTTCTTTGCTGGGGAAGCTGGTACAGCTCTTGTTTTCTGACCTGGTTTCAGCCCCGGGACCCTTCTGTTGTGTAGGATGGGAAGAGGAGTCTGAGGCAGGCAAAAGCTGGTTCTGTATTCCACTTACTCTCTCCTCCCTGATGCTGATGGGAAGGGCTTGTCTTCCTTGTGTCTGCCAGCATGGAAAGGATATTTAAAGTGATTAATCATTTCTTTATGTGCAGACTTATGACATACTGATAGACTGCCTTAAAATATGAAAGTATGACAGAAAAGCTCATTTAAAATGTGCATCACCTCCCCCTGCCCGAGTGCCTTCAGATTCTGCCTGTTAGTTTTAATTAACATTTTATTTAGATTGGAAAAATAAATAAAGAGCCCAAGTTAATGGGATTATTTCAGGGTTCAGTTGCTGTTGAGGTTGGACTACATCTAGCTGATTAAAATACCCTGTCACTTAGCAGAGATAAATAACCAAATGTTTAAACATCTTACAGATCTCTGATCATTGTCTGCTTGAAATTCCGTGACCCATTTCTGCAGCCGTGTAGTAATGTCTCTGTGTGGGAAATGCTTTAAAGGATTACCTGTAGGTGCTTTGGGATCGTGACTGTGACAAGTGAAGGTACTGAGCACACTTCTCTGCATGTTTTTTAACAAGGCTGAGAGGAGGACAGATGCACTGTTTGAACATCAAAAGGAATTTCAAGTATTTTTTAGTTTATCTGGGTTTGCCATGTAAGAAAAACCCAAATAAACTCAGTTTGAGTAAGGTGCCAGCAAAGGCACAAATGGGAGCTAGGCCATTTCTCTTGTACTGATCATTGATCTCATGGTTTCTTCTTCTGGCTTCTTGATTGAGGGGTTTGGGGGGTTTTTTTTCAGTTTTTTTCCAGTCACCTTCTGCATCTTTGTGCCTGACATTGTTTCCTACAGGCAGTGCTGTCAGCAGAAATGTCCTACCCCCATCTTCCTCAAGGCCCTGCACTGGGATAACACCAGGCAGTGGCTCTCCGTAGTGGGAGTGTGCAGCAACAGGAGCTCATCGGCACTCCCAGGTACATCTCCTGTGTGTCAGCAAGTGGTGGTCCTTGGTGCAGAAATCTGGGATGCAGTATTCCCATCTCTCAAATCAAAATGCTTGGATTGCAAACTTCCATGGTGCTCTGCTGAGCTGTAGATGAACAAGGACAAACATGCTCAAGGCTCCCTTCCCCCTCCAAGACAGGGATCAGCTGTGGTTCCTCTCCTGGACAAGGGTGTTCAGAGACAAGAGGGATTTGGGAAGGGGGAGGCCTGTGCTGAGTAGCCCAGTTTCAGTGGTTGGTCTGCCTGCAGTGGTCTCGCTGCATCCCTCGTGACCGTACTGAGAACTCTTGTGGTTCGGATGGGCAGTTCTTCCAGGGCGTGGGAGTGGGGCTGTCCGGTTAAAATCATGTGTTTGTGCAGTGTAATCCTTTGGCAGACCTTGCTCACGCTGCTAAGGCAGCAACAGGAGAAACTGCACGGGAAACGTGGCACCACGTCCTTTGTGTCAGCAGTGACAGTGCCAATGCTGAGCCAGAGGCAGAGTGCCCCGGGAGGGGCCGGTCCTGACGGGTGCTGTGGATATCCACCGCCCTGAGAGGGTGGGGCAGCCGCCGAGGGCTTGGTCTGAGGTTGTGCCTGGTCTCCCAGGGGCAGGAAGGACCGACAGCCACGCTCTGGCACAGGGCACGGTGCTGTGGCTTCTGCCTTTGGAGTGTTTTAAAGGACACTGTGGAGAACTTGTGCAGTTGGATATAGGCCATGTTTGGTCTGGATGAGGCATTTTTCCCTGTGCAGATGAAGCATTGGGAGTAAGAGCTGCTTGCTGAGAAATGAAAACCTTGACAGATGAAGCTTGGTCAGACATTTTTGGTTGAGGTTCAGGTTGATGTTTTAATTGTTACCTATTATTTTTAATTGAAAGAAATCAGCTTTACATGGTCAAGTGTCAAATTCTTGGCTTCAGTACATAGATTTTAAAAATTACTACTTGGCTCATTAAACTGAGGGGCCAGAGATAAAAATGAATCCCCCCAGTGCTAGTGTAGGCATGGTGACTAGAGGTGGAAACCAACCTCCTCTACAGCAGTCCTTTATGTCCATGGTGAAGGTTCCCCGTGTTACACATCAGGGCTTTACAGTACCTCACTGCACTGGGCAGGGAACCTTCTACAGTCACACCAGCACAGGTGGCTTCTGCTCCAGTTAGAGTGAAGCTGAGCCAGCACTGGAAACCTGTGTGGACACCACAGAGCCCAGGAAACCTGCAAGGCCTTGGACACGAGCTAATGTTTTTAGACTTGTGGTGGGGATGTGATCTGAGGGCAGTACTGCTCATTGTTTATTTTTTTCTTATCTTTCAGTAAATGGAATAATTCCACTCCTTTTCAGCTGCTCAGACAATACCAGTTCACTTCAGGCTGCTGTTTTTCAGGGTAAAAGAGGGAAAAATCCTGCTTGGTGTGCCAGCTGTCTGAGGCTCTTCCAAGTACAGCTGCAGTATTTCAGTGGGTATGAAAGCTGTCATGATTTCAGTTAGATGCAAGTTAACCTGCTGCTGGCAAACCCCACGTTTGTGTCCTGGCTCACACTGGCACATGAATCCCAGTGATTTGTTCATATGGTGCTTCCTGATCCCTTGGCCTTCTGACTGACTGATGGGACCAGATCTGTTCCATGCCTGTCTTAGAAAGGGCTGTCAAAACAACCAAGGTGTGTCCTTGTCACTGGTCCCATCACCCTGTGCCACTTCTAGTGGAAGTACTCAGACTTTCAAGAAGGAAGCCAACAGGCCAATCACCCTCACAAATACAAGTCCAGAACACTGGAATTAACGTTGTGGGCCTGTTCTTCCCTCTTTTCAGTAAATGCAATTCAGTCTGGTATCTTGTCCAAAGGGTTTGACAGAGATTCTGCTGCTGCACTTGGCACACAGAGGCTCTAAGGTGTTGGGAAGATGCTTATTTTAAGTCAGCTGAAACAATGCTTTGATTTAGATAACCTGCTCCTTCAGGACAGGTATGTGCTTCATGCAGGTGGCCAGGCTGCTCAGATTTTGTTCTGTGGCCCTGTGGATTGATAAGGCAGTTTATAATGTGATCTGAACAGCACACTCAGATTATTGTGCTGTAATTACTTTCCAATTTATTTGAAATTAGCTTTGGCTTTTTTGGCTCATGATTCACAACTGCCACATGCAGGCTTTCAAATGGCTGCTGCTCTGTGGCTTTTTCACTGCAGGCATCGGGGTGAGGAAGCTGCTTCCGTGCTTGGGGCAGTCACACCCCTCTGAGGAAGAAGAGCAGGTGCCCTGCTCCAGCCCCACCTGCCTGGGCAGGGCTGAGGCACAGCACAATTCAAAGAACCATCTCTCAGGTGCTTTGACACCAAGTTTCTGGTTCAGGAGCTGAGCTGCTGCAGGGGCAGCAGTTCCACCTCCATTTCAGACCTCAGGGGTGATGCACTTCCAGTCATTTGTCATAGAAACTCCTCAGCTGCAGGCACCACCCCCCCAAGAAGAGTAACCGTGATTTGCATTATGAAACAGATGAAGGAGAAGCTACTTTCAAATGGCTGTTGAATTTATTTGCTTGATAAATACAATCCTAACAAAATAAAAGTTAACCAATATTAAGAGATTTGTCTGAAGAACATTAGAAAAATTCATGACAATTCAATAGGAATTAGTGTGAATTAAACAAACAAACAAAAAGTTTAAATATTGCCAGCAAATATAAAATGTATGTAACGAAGGCAAGGGAGAATGCTTTAGTTTCCATTTTTAATCTGATCACATTTTCTGTGTTTATAAACTTTTTTCCAAATTTTAAAAAAATACTATGCTGTTTTTTTCTATAACATATCAAAGCATTATTTGTACAAAAATCAAATCATGGCCAATGATTCACAACAGTGCAATAGATAAAGAATACAACCACATCCAACAGGTGCTGAAAATAAATATCCAGATTAAAAAATAAGATAGCCTATATGCACTCTGTGGAGTTTCTGTCTATATATGGATTGAGGGGTGAGTCTCATGAGTGTATCCGAAACATTAAAGGGCCCTTAAATGCCAGTGTGGCTGGAGGATTTTGAAGGGTAGGAGCATTAAAAACAGCCAACCCAAAACCAAGTCCCAGGCCGTGGTGGTTGGTTTGTTAAATACCAACAAAAAAGAGGCTATTGCTGACCCCCTGGTGCCTCCCCTTGGCATCGTTCTTCGGGCTCATTTGGAATCACAAGTGACTGGCATTGGTGCAGGGGGAAATGCTGTATTGCTTGGTGAGGCAGATACATCCTAAGGACATAACCATTCCCATCCCTGCCTACAAGCAGTGGCTTTCTCCAAGAGATGGAAACATTTAAAACGGATGCAGACAAAGCTCTTGGCTACATGGCAGCAGTGTGAACAGGGCCTGTCTCAGACAGGTGTGATGAGGGTGGTTAATGATGAGTCAATGTGTTACCTACACTGCTAAAGGACGTGGACATTTCCATCATATGGGGACATAAATAACATCTCTCAAGTTTTTACACTTACTCAGTACATCTCAGAACAGAAATGAAGCTTAAGGGCATGTCAGGTAAACACGATACCCCACAGTCTCCCACCATTTCAGCCAACCCAGAATAAATTTAAAGCTCCCTTGTATATAATCTGCATCAGAAAGGTATCAAAGGCACAAGCAAGAAGTGACTAGGTTAATAAGCAGAAATAATGGTGAATGAGGATGAACAGATCCACAAGGCAAATTATTAGTAAGTGTGGGTGGGTTTTGTTTGTTTACTGAAAATGAGATCTTCCAATTCTGCTCCAGTGAATGTAAATAATGATTTTGGTTTGAAATAAAACTTGTTACTGAATTATTTTAAATCACCTGAAGGAAACCAGTCTTGAAATAATCTGATACTAACTGGAAAACTCTCTGGCCTCTCCAAACTCACCTGAGTCGGATGAGTAGAAGCCACAACTATTAGAGACAAAAGTCTCCAGGGCTTAAAAGAAAAGTTTCTTTACAGAATGTACACAGCCACCACTAATTTGTGCAGTTTGACTCAAATTACAGTAATTTGCACAGTTCAGTTGATTTTATGCATAGCCAAGGAGCCAGATCAAATTGGAGTTTCTTTCCTGTCTTTACTTGGCGATGGCTTGACTTGCTGCTCCTTGCTTGCTTTTGGCTGCTCTTTGGCTGCTTTTGTCTCCAGGACAGTGTCTCTCTGCTGCTGAGAAACGCCCCCGCGCTTTTCCGGCTCCTCGTCCTCCTGCCCCTGCTGCTCGGATTTCGCGCGCTGCAGCAGGCGGAGCTGCACCCGCAGCTCGATGATGGCCTCACGCTCCTCGTGAATCGCTTGGTTCAGGTGATTGTTCTTGATCTTTTAAGGAGGGGAAACAAATGTCAGGGCTCCCTCTGACACAGCAGTGCTGTAGCTTGGGGGTGTTTAGCACTGCTGGCCCGGACAGCAACAGGGACTTGCACACAGCAGAGATTTAAAACCAGAGTGTGTGGGTCACAAGCCTGGGCAACACTGATGCACACAACCAGTCTGCACCTGTGCCATCAAGTAGGCACCATGGGAGAGAACCAGGGAATGCTAAGAACCAAATCTTACCTCCAGTTCCTCATTCTGTCTCTGCAAATCCTCCAGGATGACCTGCAGCTCCTCCTCATCCTCACTCTCACTTTCACTCTCGGAAGAGTATTCCTCGGTTTCACTCCGGCCGTGCTGCTGGCGACTGAAAGACAAGGACAAATTCCTCTTTAAACACTTTGAGTCTGCCAGAACTGTGATAAGTAAGGGAGTTAACTTGCATCCCTGCAATCATCTGCCAATGGTTTAGAAAGCAAAATCAGACTTTCCTTTCAAAGCTTAATTTAATAAAGCAGTGATTTCCTAGGGGGATTTTTCTAGTGCACGGGGTCAAGTTTCCTTTAGATCATAATTCCATTGTTAAAACAACAGAAAATATCCTGAAAGATTCAAATTTGTCGAGACTTCAATAAAAACAAGTGGCTTTCAACTCTGATGTTCACTGGGTGAGCTTTTAAATGTGGTTTAGAGTATTCTTTCAGCAAAGCATATTTGTACTTTTAATCCCAGCGTGCTGTCCTGTGAATGTCCCCTTTACCTTTGTATTTCAGCTATTTCTGCTCGGAGCCGATCTATTTCTTCCTTCTCGGAGGCGATCTGTCTCCGCAGAAACTGCTCCATGGCCAGCAGCTCTTCTTGCTCTGTTAAAATCTCGTTCTCCTGCAATGATCAGTTAGTTCACTTAAAGCCTTGACTTTATTTCCTACAGGAACATACAGTAAGTATGAGATGATGCTGTTCTCTGAAATACTTTCAGTGGCAGTGGTTAGCATGTCTGCTTTGAACTCTGATCCATCACAACCTCAAAGCAAACAAAAAGTTCAAACACAACACTGTCTGTTCTGAATCCTCAAGATAATCGCCATACTGAATAGTTGTGGAGATGACACACCAAATCCTGGCATGTTTGGCTGCCTTTCCTTAAATCACAGGGGAAAGCTCCGGCCAACCAGTAAAATAACCAGAAAAACTGAATTATATGGCTTTGAAAATGAATATAAGGAGGAAAATACAGAGGGGAGAAGATTAAAGCTACTGGGGGAAGCAAGAGAAGGCAAAAAAGCCAAAATAGTTGCCTTTTTTCCTTTGATCAGCAGGAAAGCAGTTAACAGTCCTGAACCTGGCTACATAGGGAAGTGCTGCTTTCTAAGTACATGAACAACAAAGGCCACTTTTTTCTTTCACAGTGTCTCCTTCCTGCTGTTAACGAGAGTCTCCTCAGCTCTGGGCTCTCTCCTGCAGTCAGCATTCCTTCTCTGCTTCATTGTCCATTAAAACAAAACCTTGTGTTTTAATGGACAGAGACCCCTCTGAGCCTGCAATGTCCTCACTGCATTAGAAGGGACAAAGGAGTGTTCAATAGATCTGAAATATAAAATACCATCAGGCAAAAGGTAAGTGCCTGCCAGCTACCTGTGCAAGCAGAATGTTTATAACTTCTTCGTTCTCGTTCATTTCTTCTTTGGAGACATCCTCCTTTGAAAGGCTAGCAATTTCTTGTGCAATCTTTGTTTCACACTCCTGCCAGAGAAAGAAAACAACATTTAAAAGGACAGCTTCCCTGGTCACTGTATTTATTCTAAAAAAGATTTTTTTGAATGTATTATTTTCCAAATTTAGAACCACCATCACAGTTGTCCAACATGCAAATTTTGAGCATGGTCTGTCCCATCTGTGGGACATAAAAATAGTTTTAAAAACACTTTTCAAGTTTGTTAACCTCGAGTCTTCCAGTAATTCCTCTTGGTAGTCCAGGACTCAATGTTTTAAGCGAGCACATGCCCTGGCAAACTCTACGTTTTTCATCACACACACTTTTTTTTGTGAACAGCTGTGAAGATCTCCCTGTCCCTAGTGAAAGCCAGCTAAGCAGAAAACACAATTGCTCATCAGGCATGTACAGTTAAGATGAGAAAATCTGCAGCAAAGAAGACTGAAAGGTGGTTTGATCTAACTGGATGCCTCTGCACTGTTACGAATTAGGGATCCATGATTTAGATGCCTGGCCAATAAACAGAAAAGTTACCCACCTGTCTCTTAGCTTCTCTTAGTTTCCTCTTAAGAGCTGTTAAGATTCTTTGCACCTCCCAGAGTCTCTCTTCTTTGGACAAGTCTTTTATCCCTGCCTGCAAGTCTCTGTGTAAACAGTTCAGAAGGAACTCCTAAAAAGATTTCCAAAGAAATTGTCTTTATTATATTGTACCAGGGCAGATTGAAAAGGAAGATCTTTTCGGCTTTGTAGCAACAGGCTGGGAGTTCTGGTTTTCAAACCTTGACGTGTCCATGAACAAGTGTTAACACACACCCAGCACGGATCCAGAGCCAGCTGAAGAGCAGCACTGAAGAAACCACCCTCCCTAATGTGCTCTCCTGACCTTCCTCCCACTACAAAAGTACTAACCTACATAGCAAAGCACTACATGGATGATGCAGCTATGAGCACAAGACTGTGACAACTTTCCACACATGAAAAAGGAAAGGAAATCATCAAGATCTTCCCAGTGGTCTCCACTGACAGGATAATTGCAATGGAATTAAAGAGTATGTTACAAATTTAGGAGAATTTACTACTGAATGTATAAAAGCCAGGGCAAAGATAAACAGAAAAACACTCAAGTAATTGCCAACCTGTCGCCTGATTTCTTCTTTGATGCTCTCTTGAGTTTCTGGAAGTGCTGGCATTGTTGCCATATTTGACCAGCGAAGAGGTTTTGTCACCTGCTTGAGGGTCACATTCCCAAAGAACTCTTGAACATGTGTAAAAAACACATACAGGACACGGTTGCTGATCTGCAAAGGATGGGGAGACAGGATATTGGTTAAGATGATTCATTCACATCATCTTTATCTGTGAAGGACAGTGTTCTTCTCCAGAAACAGCAGCCTTTAGTACACCTTTCTGAGAGCCACAGTCATGCCAGTTTGTCTTTAGAGATTAAAATCTGCATTAAAAATTGTCTTTACTTTGAACAATGCACTGCTGGCCTCAAGGAATCACTTCCCTGTCTCTCTTACCTGTGCATCCGAGGCGTTTTCATACTGAACTCAGCATCTTCACACCTCTTAACCTACCAGAATTATTTCCATCACTGGTAGATGCAGAAATGCATTAAATCTCTTTGTACTCAGGTAAAAGTAGTTAGTAAGAGGGAACACCAACCCTACTGTGTTATGCCTGGTGGATGGCTATACCTTCTCTCTCCCCTCCTCCAACCTCAAAGTATTCTCTACAGCTTCCCTCTCAGATAACATAGTAGAAAAAAGTAGTATGAAAGCATCTTTCACTATATTCCTTGTTTGAAACGGAGACAGAAGCAAATATATTTATTTTGATACTCTATCTTCCATTAAAATTTTAAAAATTATCCTGAAACAAATATTAGAGTTCTCTCACTACCTGCACTTCAATTGCTAACATCTAGTTACCAACAAAACATGATTGGGCCTGCACTGTTTTACCCTAATTGTTACTTCTTTTCCTAGCTTGAGAGGTGTCTGGCACAGCAAAAGAGCCATGAATAACACCCGGCCCTTTTGCTACTGGGCCTCCACCTGGACTCTTAATTATAAATTCAGGCTTCTCTAACTTGTGGGGTTTGCTCTAGAAGACCCACACACAATAATTGCCATGTTTTCATCATGCACAGGACTAATTCTGAGCTGTATTTAATTAAATATTTCCAAGATGTCTATTAAGGAATCAAGCAATCCAGAAACCACAAAATCTTACTGGAAAACCAAGTCAGTTGTTATTCTCCAGCCATTTGGCTGCAGACACCAAAGCCATTTTACCTAAGTCACTACAGCACCAGGAAGATGTATGTGCAGGACAGGGTTCATTAGCTTGATATTAAAATTAAGCAACAGTATCTTCACTAAATATCACAGAATCAAAAGAGCACAGAAACTGTGTATCTGCATGAATTATTGAACAAATTCAAGATTAAATTACTTCTGTTCATGATAGAATTGAAAGGCAGCAGTCTTTGTGACACTCTGATAATAACCCAAATATCAGACCCACAGTATGCAAGCCCACATGCAGAAAGCCTTTTGTTCCCCTTTCCCAGCATTTCGGGTTCCTGAGGCATAAAGAGGAGCTGTGATTTAGCTAAACTGTATCAGACAATACCCAATTCCCACCTGCAAAAGGATTCCTACAAAGAAGTCTTTCTTGGGCTGCAGTTCTGCTCTAAGCATGCTGCATGGTGCACATACCTGGACAGTAGGGCTGAGCACTATAGAAATATTCTGGATGTTCATTTTTGTTTCCAGTTCCTTTGCAATAACATGGTCCATATGCACAATCAGCCAAGAAATCAGGAGATGGTTACACTCTGGCAGCTCTTTCAGCAGCCTCTGGCACTCCTGAACTTTCTCAGCTTCTGTGCTCTTTCCACAAGCGTCTTCAAAGCGGGGCATGAGCTCTTTGGTAAGCAGATTTTCAGGCAGTTCCCGCAGGTACTGTTTGAGCAAGCTGGCCACTGTATTAGGCTCATATTCTTCCAGGTTTGGAGATTCTTCACGATCATAGGCTGCCTTCAGCTCGTCAACTTTTGATTTTATTCCTTAAAATAGTTAGATCAAGAATTAAGAGAAATTTCGACTGTAAATGTCTAAATTTAAACTTTTTTTTTTTTTGAGATGCATTTATTTCATTTCTCCTTGCAATTTAAGCTAATTGAGAAACACCTTTTAAAAGTTTTCCACATGTAACAAAGTGAAAATCGTGACTCAAAATTACATGATCACTAGTTCTAAAAGCACTGATTACTCCTATGAAGCAAAACCACAGCACTGACAGAGCCCTGAATCAGAACTGGTGCCAGCATTCCCTTTCATCAAGGAACATAAAATAGCATGAGGAAAGGTTGGGGAACTTAACATCAATTGAGTATTTGCATTAAGCTTCTTTCTGGCAGTTCAATTATCCATCCCTAAGCCAAGCAGCAAATATGTTATTAGTTCAGATACTGTGCAACAAGCTACCTATAGCAGCTTTCCTTTGTCAAAACAAACCCCACACTTTTTAGTTTCCAGATTTCCAGCTGGCCCTCCTCAGCAGAGGAATCTCACACAGGATTGTCAGTTTGAGGCACCGCATGAAAAAAAGTGTGTTCATGTAATTATTCAAGCCAGCCAAGATTTTCTACAAGGTGTTAGTATAACTCAGTGATATTCCAATCTTCCTAAACTTGGGGAAATTTCATTCTTGCAGCTCAAACACCCACTTGGGTTACACCAACTTGGTGCACAGCCCTGGCTTGGCTCATACTCTGTAAGCACAACTGGGCACACTCAGCCCCTGGAAAATGCCAGGAAAACATGCTGTTTCATGGCCAAAATGAGCCATCACAACAGCTGCAGGCTGCTAAGCCATGGCAGTGCTCTCTCTGAAGCTCTCAATTTAAACAATCCTACACGCACAAGAGGGAGCTGTTGCACTGGAGAACACCTACAAAGGCCACAGCAGAAGTTATTTAAGGAAAACACACCTGTGAAAATTCCCAACACATCGTGTCTGAAAAAACAAGCAACCAAAATGTTTCACTAGGCAGGATGAGGCAACTGCTTAAGGTGCTGCGGTATTTCTACACGCCTACCAAACACCATGCAGATGGACAGCATGAAGACAGCTAATGAAGCCTTTAGAATCATTTAATTACTGGTTTACAGTGCTGGGTAACTTGATTCAAAATGCTCTTCCTGAAATTCCTTTCCTCGCTTGTTCTTGTCCCCTCCAATGTACCCACAGAATTACTTACATGAGCTGCATTTCTGGTGCAGCTCACAAATAAAGGGACTGTTTTGTCTAACGTGACTAAAACTGAGGTTTCACTTATGTAAGCTGGTGTTACACAACTACCACAGTTAATTCGCTGCTCTTGCTAAGCTTAAACAGTAAAACTTGCATTTTCTGCTTATTAGCAAATTTGCTGAAAGAAAAGCTTTCAAGAAAAAAAATACACAATGGGAGTAACTGGAAAAAGCAACTTAGTTGGAAACATGAGCAATAAAATGGTTATAGCTCATCTTTGCTTTTGAAATCAGCTACCACTGTATTTTTAAAGCAGAAGAAAAGAAGTCAAGTTGGCCATACTAACATGTTTTATTCATTGCTACCATCTCATGACAAAAGGCCTAAACAGGTGTGTTTTTACTGCCATTAAGCAGCACCATCACATTACCAATTTTTCTGGTACTTCAGACCTACATGTTTGCTTAAGTTTGGCTATCTGATTACCTTTTGGATAATTAATGGAGCTATAAACAGAGTATCAAGATGTTGGAAGTGATAAAATAATAAGAAAATTGCAAGTAAAGACCTTAGGAACCTGTGTGCATGTCAGTGTGCCCAGAGTACCTGAAACTCTGTAGATGCCTTCACATTTCATGCCATACTTCTCTACGTAATCTATACATTCACGGAAAACTGCTGGCAGGCGGATGCCATCATACATCATGGTCCTGTCTACTGCATCAGACAAAGGAATGCCAAACACGGGTCTGTGACTTGGAACATCCACTTGAGGTATCTCTGTCTCTTGAATTGGCTTTTTCTTTTTCTTCTTCTCTTTCCACTGTTTTACAACATCTGCTGCAGTTAAGTCTTTTGACTTTTTCTCTTTGTGTTTGTCTTCCTTATGTTTTTCTTCCTTGTGTTTTTCATCTTTGGGCTTCTCTTTTATTTTAAAATCCTTTTCCTTCTTTTTGGAAAAGCTGGGTTTCTTGAAGACATGTATTCCCTTGGACCGCTTCAACTTGGAAGGACTTTCAGCTTCATCACCAGAACTGTCCTCTTGAAACGCAGCATAACCTTCCGCTGTTGGGCAAAGCAGGAAAAGGGAAGGGGACAGCTGTAAGTCTGTTTACTTTCCAGACAGCAACAACAAGAAGTTGCACGTAAGGAGGAGAGAGAAGAAGCAACACAAATTTAAAAACAGTGCCTGTCTGGCTCCTCAGAAGGTTTTTTTAAAGTTGTTATACACTCGAGTGGACAAGGATTAAATCAAGTTGCATAATTACATCAAAGATAAGCCACAGATCTCCTGAACCATCTAAACAATGAATAGTTTATATACTTACTCATAATGGCAATGTCCATCTTATGGGCTAGATTCCCATCTAATAGTCAAGGAAATGCAAAATAAAAACAACTGTCTGGCAACTTCTCTATGTTCCTGTAATCAACAGTATAAGAGTTGCTGTTAAGGATCATCTACTGCACACACAAAAGTCTAACAAATTTCAATTAAAAACAAACTAAACTCCAGCCACTTAAAGCCCCAATCCTTTTCCAGAATACTATGAGTTTAAAGACAAGTATGAAGTTATTAAAGTTTCAGCCTCAAATAAAATACAAAAAAATCCACCCCAAACCAAAACCAAAAAAGCACTAGCACACTTAACTTTTCACTAGATGAAGAACACAATTCCAGTAACACCAGCACAATACCTGCCCATGAAGGTGCAGATTTGCCTTAAAAAGCACATTGGGAGAGATTCAAACAAGTCCCTGGGTTGAGCACATTGTTCCAGCAGCAAAAGTCCAAGTGCCGTCTAAAACATGCACTGGGTGCTTTTAAGTCACTACGCCTCTGCAGCCAGCCCTGCCTCACCTTCAGGCAAGAACACAAAAGTCTTTAAAGGTGGATTACAAAAAAACCCCAACCAACACACCAACAAAAAAACAACCCACAAACAAACCCAGCAACATGCAATCCAACACAACTTCCAAGTCCACTAATTCTAATTTTATATAGACAGTACCCCATATAAGAAAGGTAAGGCTGAAACCTGGTCAACAAAGGTGACATCTGACATGCCACCTGCACCAGCCAGGTCCCCCAAGGCAGTGGGCAGTAAGCCCCTATTGTAACAGACCCTTTGAGGCTCCTTCACTACCTACATGCAGAGCCTCTGCTTGTGTGAGGCAGCACTGACAGTCGAGTGCTCTTGCTGCCTGAATAGTTTTGGGTAAATGAAAATTGCCCCCTTAGATAATATGAGAGCACATCATGCACGAGACTATAGGCTATAATTTTTTCCAAGTGAAAAATCTGCAGAAGAATCAGGGAACATTCCATCTTTTATCCTTCCAATTCTGAACTATACCAGACTGCAGAGCTTCTCAGCATTATTTCAGCACATACAAGAACTGTCTCTAATTTGAAGCCTTGACTGCTCTGTAGAAGATAGCTTTTAACAGTCAAACAAATATAAGAAATGTAATAAGCATGGAACTATCATAAAATAATTACAATTGTTGGATCAGCTCACCCTTTGCAGCTGGGATTCTTCCCTAGGACTGCCAGCCACACACTTTCATAGAAGACTGAAAAAGACTGTTTAGCTGTTCCTGTCCTAGTGGATTTTAATATAAAAATGCAAACATTAACTAGAGGACAACCAGCAGCCAGGTCTCCTCCTCCCTGCTTACTGGCTATGTCATTTACTAGTTTTTGTAAAGTAAACCCAGAAATGGGTAAGGAAACCTGCAGTGCATAAACCAAGGATTCAAATCTCACTCTGGAACAGAAGGAACTGCAGATGCACCAGCTACAGGACAAAGGAGGAGCACACATCTCCACTGTGTTTTATGAGAAAGAGACAGGGCCAGCACTAAGGTTCAAGACAGAATTCAGAGATGTAATTTCCAAATTAGCCAGATCTTTCCCAGACAGAGCTCAGAACAATGTGCCCTCAGTCTTTCCTGCTGGGTAGTTGTGACAGCTCCCCGTCACACAGCATGGGGTTCCCACATGCACACCAGGAAGTGTCAGCACTGGGACCCAAGCTGGAAGGTCGGTGCCACCAACAGAGCCCTGCTCACATGTCCCAACACTCCACACTGCAACACAAGCCCCAGTGCTTTCCTAGATCTGTGGCACTGTAACGCCAGCAAGAGAACATTACTGAAACTGGTATTTCTTGAATTCACGAGAAGACATGAAGGAGCAAGTTTAATACAAACCCAGCCTTTTAAAATTTGTCTCAGTAACATAAGTTGACAAAGTTTAGAAATATATACTAATACAGAATCACACAGAGAGGGTTCATACCAAGAGAGGGTTTGCATGTCTCTCAAGAATAGCCTGATTTTCTTTACTATATTTTTGGTTATAAAATTGCTGTATCCCTTTCACCAGTGATACAATATACTGAAATATAAACAACTTAAATTTACACAGAAGAAAAACTTCCAAAAGTGCTTGACAAATCAGGTAATTTTCAATATGGAAAGAGTATTATCTAGGGTTTAGTAAACTGGTATTTCTGTTCACTGTCTCCTCAAGACTTCCAGTACTAATAGTCCCCATTTCCCCATCACTCTTTGTCAGTGACATTTTCCTCCATCTATATGAGAACAGCACTACTGTAATAAATACTCCAATTTCACCAGCATAATGACACAGTATAATCTACCAGTTCCTTTTGTTAGACCTTCCTTCCATAAGCATGCCTTTATTGCAGTTACTTTAAATGTAATGCTTCAAGTATAGCCCTTATCTTACTGAGAATTATGAAAAACCCTTATAAAAATAATAATAATAGAAGAATTTTCCTGTGTTACTCTGGAAAAATCTAGTTTACAGACTTATAATCTTTGTCATGCAGCGAGACCACTGTTTCTATCAGTCTGCATACTTGGGAATACTTCTCCTGCATTCTCACAGCAAAGCCATGAAGTCATGCCATAGTATTTATTGTTAACTCCAAGGGTGGCATTATGCAGAACTGCCACTTATCAAACCTACTGCAGGAGACATTTTGTCCATCAGGTCTCTGATGGGTTTTTAAGTAATTTATAACTCTACAGCTGATTTCCCAAGGGAAATCTGCAGCATCTGTAATTAATTCACTGAAAGAAAACATGGATGGCTTTTACATATGAAAGAATTAGTAGGTCAAATATGACTGAAGTGCAATGCAAGCATTAGTTACCTAATGCCAATCTGTCAGAGGGATTGCCATCAGATTGTACAGCACTTCTAAATAAAACTAAGACACATGAATGCACAATGAACTTGGGTAAATGGCTTCTACTTCCTCTCCTTGCCCACAAGATGCATTTTTATTATCAACAGAAACTTCTACCTTACAGACATTACCAACACTCACTATCCAACTTTCAATTAGATCAGTTTGTCTTCAGCATTCATTTGACTCACTGATGTGAGCACAGCACTCCCAAACAAATTCTGCATTCAGATTACTCTGTAGCACTGTGCCAGCAGAGCAAATGAAGCTGAAATAAGAAATTTGTCTTACTTTATTCTGATTTAAAATAATCACTGGCATTGAAAGGCAGACTTTAAAACTATCTGCAAATGGTGCTTTGCTAGATAAATACACAGTGGTATATAGAGATACACAGTGAGTTGTCAGCAGAACAGGATGTAGCAACACATCCTATTTATCCCAAAGATAAACCCTGATATGAAGAGCCTCTGATCTTTATCAGCATAGAAAATTCTAATAACTTCTTAGTCTGTAGATCTGAAAACTGTATTCAGAGCTTCTCCACACACCAGATCAGTAAAAATAATGTTTTGTTCATATCAGCCCTGATCTACATTCCAAAAGAACATACAGGACCCCATGCCCAACACGTTAAGGATCTGGTCTTCAAAAATATTTCCTGAAATTTTCAGAAGAGTTCATACCAATGATACTACTATCTTTTCACGTGATAGTTTAGTACAATTCAAACAATTCTCCATTTTTCCAAGAATTATATAAAGAAAATCAAGATTATTCTAAACAAAAAAAATCCTAGATGCATATGGAACCCATCCTGTCCAACAGCATCAATCTCAGAAGTAAAATGACTAAGCAGAGTAAGATCTACTACATACAGACTCTTTATCTACAGAAATTCTAATGAGTAGAAGAGCTTCTTCAGAAGTATTTCCTTGTAACGTTTTTCTTCTGCAAGGAACTGCATATTTTATGGCTTTATCAACACGTGATTAGTGACAGGTGGTTAAACATTTTCAAAAATCAATTACAGTGGTTGCTGTCTCAGATAATCCATTACTGCTTAACACAGATCCATCTTTGCTCTCCTGCTATCACAGGACAAGTTCTGTTTGAGTCAGGGAACAGATCTGGTTTAAAACTATGCCAGTAAAAAGAAAATTCATTTTAATCCCTAGTAAATCCCCTAATCTAACTCACTCTACAGCCAACCAACACCCAGTCTATCACAGAATAGTGGAAAATAAAAATTAGTGGCTGAAACATTTTTCCAGGAGCTGAATTCCACATAAAAAACAATATTCCACTGAATTTTCCATTAACTCAAAACATTTTTAGCACTTTTCCCCAGAATAATTGCTGTGTATTATTAGGTTACTGCCACTAACATGAAAAAAAGCAAATCATTAAATAACTGTATCAATATTAAAAATACAGGAAAAGATATTTTGCTAGCATACAAAAATGCTTTTTTGATATAGGTGATAATAATGAAGCTAAGAGTGCATTACTCTTGCAGAAATTATTTACCTGAAAAACAAAACTGAATAACTTTGGGATATTTAACCTTCCCTTCCCTGCTGCTCTTCAAGCACTTCTGAAGTTTACATTTAGAGTATTACCAAAATAGCTCAAGATTTTTGTGGGATTAAACTTGGATACACTTTCAGGTGTTAGGATGACCATGTCATTAATTCACTAATATTGCAAGCTCAACAAACACTCTGTCATAATGTAATGTCGACTTGTTGTTTTTTTTTTTCACTGACGGGTTGAGTTATATTTGTTTATACCCCAGACTGCATGATCATGGCAGGTTGTGCACTGCTCAAAACCAAAGCAGGTAGCCAGAAAAAATGAAACAATCTGAAGACATACAACAGAATTTTAAAAGAGAAATAAAATGAAGAATCAAAAGTATAGGAGGAATAAAAAAGGCCAGATCTGGAAGGAAAACTCTTAAAATCAACCATGATAAGCAACAGTACAGAACACTTGTAATTTAGACAGGTAAAATGTCTGTTGAGGGCATATTTATAATACTGATTATTTTTGGACTATATGAGATATACTGAAAGCTTGGTATGTAACTTACTCTTCTGTTTGACTGGCAATTATACGACAGACATGTATTAGGGCCAAAAAATGCTGAATGCCGTTTACATTAGCACTGCAAGAGATGATTTGGTTCTTCCCATGTTTTGCATTTTTGTGTTCTTTGAGGATTTTTTCATACCTTTAAAGTTTCTTTTAAGTAACAAAAATTGCTTTACATCAGCTATAAAATGTGTTGCAATTCTTCTGGAAGAAAACAGTCGCAGTGCTGATGTGCACAGACCTGTGTCGATTTGCTGAAGCAGCATTTTTCCTCCTAAACAACAGCCTTCAGCTACACTATCACCATGAGACATCCTGAATTCCATACAAAGAAACCCACACAATGCATAACGTTGGCCTCTACCAGTTGCAGATTTAGAGGTGTGCAATGCAGAGCTCTAACAGAAAGCTGGACAGTAAAAAAGCAACTACTGTTAGCCTGAATTTAGACCTATCCAATCAATACCAAATTTTCATTGCCAATCCAGTAATCTATATTAGATCAATAATGTTTACATTACAGAAAATCACTAAGGAATCACTTTTCTTAAGACCTGTAGGAATTTCAGCTGTTGGTTTTAATTTGAGGATGTGTTTTTGAGTTACATTATTCTTTAGGCACACAGTTTTTAGTTAAAATAGCAACAGTCCTTCTAAACTGTGGTAGAAACAATTCCTGCATTCCAGGAAACTGGTTTGATTAAAAGCAGTGCAGTGACAGCAGATTCTTAAGGAGTGATTATTTAAATATGTGCATGCGTATCACAAATTGTCACCATATTAATTCTAACAGAATACTGTGTGCTGTCTCACTGTTTCTGATCTTCCAAATTCCACATGTAAGAAGTAGCAGGATACACTGGCATCAGAGATACAGACATTTTGAAATTTTGCTAAACAAATGTCACTTAAAATGTCCTAGAACTTGGGCTGTGCTACTTAGGTTTCAGAGACTTGGACAGGAAGGGTCTTTCCGGTAGTGAGAGTGCTCAGTATCAGCTTAGTATTTCCAAGTGCTTTGTTCTTTCAGAATACGTAGAAAAATTTTCTTGAATAAAAACTATTTCGTGTTTCCAAAATTTTCTGCACAAATCTAAAAGTGGAAAGTAATAGTTCTGTTGTTTTGGAGGAGGGGTAAGCTTTTTAAATGAAATTTCTACTCCAGACACTGATATACTGACAATGGATTTTATAGTCAAAGCTTTACTTTCTTCTAACCCTTTCCCTGTCAGTTCTGGAAAATTCAGATCTCAGTGTTGGTTTGCACATTTTTGACCTCTGCAATAATACTTTGGCACTGCTGGAGGAAACTGCATGATCAGACTAAACTGAGAAGCTAGAGAAAAATAGGGATGGAGATTTTATTACTGCTCGAATAATGGTGCAGTGTGCACATGAAAACTTGGGATAGTACAAAAGCAAACACTGAATAAGGGAGACACATGGGAAAAGGGCTACAGTTGTTGAAACTGACTCTTCCAAATGCACAAGTGTACAATTCAGATCAAAACCAGTCTTATTCTAGCTAGCACCTCAGCTATGATTAAAAATGGATGTATTTGGAAATATACTTGAAAACCTCCACTTAGAATGTGAAGAAGAACCCCATGCCAGGATTTACCAATGCATCATGAAAGGTTTTGGATAAATGGGTTTATTAGTAATTCTGGGCACATACTTGGCACCTGTATCTGTGCAACAAAAAAAAGTTAAGGTGTGGAGTTTTTTGCAAGAGAAACAGGTGCTGCACAAAGTCTGTTTGTAGCAAGCTAACTTCCTCCACATTGAAACAAATTTAAAAGAACCCACTGGGAATACCAAGCAATTTTGAGAGAGAAAAAATGAGAAAACTTGAAAGCATTGAATTAAAAAGAGAAGTTGTCTACTCACTTCTTTTTTCTTTTTTCTTAAATTTTCCTTTCTTCTTCCCATGCTCCTTTTCATCATCAGATACTATATCTGGAGGCTCATGTAAGCTGTCGTGAGGTGGTGAAGGCTCACCAGTGCGGTACAGTCCTGGGAATTTTGTAGGACTGATTTCTTCAGAGCTGGGAGTACGAGCAAGTCCCCCACTGTGTTCTACCCGACGGTGTTCACTGGGGCTGCTCGTGGGAGGCAGGAAGCACTCGGTCATTCTGATACGCGGATATCAAAGTGAAATCTTCTGCTACCTGTCCATCACACCTGCATAAGAGGAAAACAAAAAGAAAACCCACACAATTTTAAGCAATGGGTTTCAGAACACCTTGTTTAGAGCACTACCCTGAAACCATAAACAGCAATACCTTCTACAATGAGAGTTCCAACTTCCGTCAAGAGAAAGTAAAATAAATCAGGTCTGAAGCTCAGTGTTTGCAGAATTTGTTCGTTAACTCCTGAGCCATATTAGCATGTGAGCTGCCATTTTAGCCATTTCTTCTTTATAACATACAAAACATATATTAAGTATCTGAATATTTTAACAGTGGAAATAATTCTTACAAAATTCATAGCTTGCATACTGATTGGTAGTATTTACTACAAATTAGTTTGCTGACTTTTAAAATTTTTTTGATATCAAACAGATTTGCCTGGAAGCTCAGAGTGTTTGTGAGCACTGCCCTTAAGGCAAAGATCATTTTCTTCTTTCCCAAGCATATTTTATAGATGCAAATAAAAACTTGCCTAGCCTGTTGCAATAAGGGGGGGAAAAAATAAATAGAGCTAAAGCAAATCCATCTTTTAATTATGCTACTGCAAATTAAAGAAGGTAAAAAAAATAATGATTATGTTTTTCTGGTATATACAGTAACTTCACCTTTGAAGAGACTTTATCAGGTCATCTGCACCCAGATGCTGGTACATTGTTTGCTTGAGAGTTATGGCCAAATAAAAGCTTATACAAAAATTGCTGAAGGAAGCCAATGCATACATTCTCAGCAGTGGAACTCATCAGCAAAAAAACTGTTCCTGGCACAGATAAATGTCAAAAATTCCACAGAATGGATATGCTGCACAGGACACCACACCTCTGGAGTCCACTTGTCTGGATTTGGCCCTTTGTATCTAAATGGTCACAAAGGATTTTGTTATATTCTATTTTTAATTCATATCAAATACTCCACTGCCATGATTATTTGATACTGTGTTTAAACAATTAAATGGCATGTTCAAACATGGGATTTTATGAGAAATGTCCAGGTATGTAAAGCTTCAGAATGACAGCTATCAAAAAAGGTCAAAATTTTCAATTATATAAGCATTTTCAATATTACCACTGACAGACTGGCTTTACTATTGTATTTCATCTGAGTAGCAGAATGACCTGTAAAATTCCTCCTCAGTACATTTGCATTTCATCACCAACTCCTCCCCCTGCTCCAAGAAAAACAGAACCCAACATATCGCACCGAGAGCTTCTAAACAATAGAGAGTATTTCAACAATAACTCATGGAATTATATTGGAAATATTACATATAATTTTTTTACGCAAATAGAATGGATGGCATCTACAAATCAATCCACATGTTGAGTGGACAAGATGGGCAAGTGCACAGAGGGCAAGAACAATGTTGTTGCAAAAGCACATGAACACTGCCCTGGAAAATGAGGACACGCAGGCTTTGCCTGTGGAACCCAGCAGAGCTTCTGGGACTAAGAAAGCCTTAACCCATACATTCCACAACACTCTTCAGCAGTATTGCTCAGCTCCTGGGCTTTTATTTACAGATTGGTAGCATACAGAAAAAATATGACATGGTATTGTATTCTGTCCAGTTAATAATTACAGATGAGTCCAGCTAAGTGCGTTTTGGGGAGGGTGGTTGGTTCACTTTTTTGGGGGTTGGAATTAAAAAAAATTTTTTTTTAATTCTCATCCTTCAGCTCTCTGTATGCAGATCAGAGCGAAATTTTAGAGTATGTATGCAACAGTATCTCCCTACAGGAGATCACTCACAGTGCTTATGGAAATTACCAGTTACTCAGATCAGAATTTGAATAGGGCACAGTAAGACACAGAATTATGATGAGAAACAAAATATTCATCAAGTCTTTATTTAATACTGTTCATTCCCTATTCTGGCTGAAGTGGAGGCACTGGCTAAAAATTAAGACAATGGGGTATATTGATAAATGCAACAAATTAAGACTATACTTATGTTTCTTACTTTTTTCTTTTACAGCTTCAAGAAAGCATTAATTTCCTATATGTATCATTTTCTAGGCCTTTAAATAAGGGAGAAATTCTATGATGCTCAAATTATATCAAGACCTATCAGCAGGCGAGAACCTTTAAGCCTACTGAAAAAACCTCTTCCACTTTTACTAATGGATGTTAATGTCCTACTGCCATATAAATCTGCCCATTTCCTCTGACTTCTACAATTTTCTTCTGACAGCAATAAATGGCGAGACTGAAAAAATCCTGGACCTTCTAGGCATTTTGAGAAGGAGCATTTCTAACAGGCTTGCTCTTCTGCCAGCTTCTCCCTCTCAGACTTTTTCTTCCCAATCTATTACTGCTTCAGTCCTGCCTCTCCTCTGCAGCAGGTCCCTTCCCTCAAACTGCTTCTCTTCACCTATGCAGTTCTCATTTGTCAGGAGAACTGACAAATATTGTTATGTCAATAACTCACATGCTGCCACATGTGGAAGGTCACACTACTCCCCCCATCAACTCTCCTCTACCTCCAATTCCAGCAGTTTGCTCTTTTTGAGATGATTCAAGTTGCTAGCTGCTCCAACAGGCTTCTGCTGCTGAGCTGGCTCGTGGAAGAGCTCAACAAGCACTAACAATGAAAAGCAGAGAAGAGGCAGAACCACGATGACGGGAGTGCAACCTCTTTCTCTGGGCACCTGTTTTGTCATACTGCACACACATCTTCATCTCCTCAGATTTCAATTCTTTCTTACTATTTGTAACTTCAAGCTTTGATTTCTTTACTACCCAGTGTCAGTACTCCCATGGCTCTTGTCTTGACTTACTACTGTTTCACCCTCAGTGTGTCACAGACAACCTGACCTTCATCTGCTTTGGTCTCTGTGACTCAAGCTCAGTTTCCCACTTTTCCCTCATCTTGTTTTCATTTGGGTGGTTCCTACTTTCGTGCAGCACACCACTTCCTTGCAGATGGAAGTTCTCTCTCTTCTTCCTCTGTTTCTTCTATCTGATTAGTTACCAGTTCCCACTTCTTCCTGAATGTTCTCTGCTGCTGTTTTTTGTTACCTCATGATTATCTACCTAATCTTTTCACCTTGTCCCCATTTTTCCCACTGGCTCTCAGTCTCTCCCCAATATCACAAGAAGTCCCTTCTTACCTCCCTGCCAAGAGCAGGCTCCTTGACTCCCACCGCTTCTCGTTCACTTGACATTTGACTCCTCTTCCACTGAAGCCACAAATGCTGTTACATGACAGCATTAGAGAGCTTCTCGCACTTCAAGCACCTTCTCAGACCTAGCTACTTCATTCAGTACTCCCAAAATGCAGTTTCTGAACCAACTTCCTGCTCAACACTGAGTCGAGCCTTCAGAATAACTGAATGTCAAATATAAGCCTTCACTGAACATGGGCAGAACCATGACCTTTCCTCTATTCTCCAAGGAAATACTAAATTATAAGAGACTTTAAACATGGAAAGAAGGTACGTCATTAGCACAAAATCTAGCCGTCATGCCATCACCATCTTCTAGACCATAGACCAAGCACAGGAAAGTAGGTTGGGAAAAGGAAGGGAGATGCCTTCACAGGTGAAATAATGTGGTTTTCCAAGTCTCATATTTGAAAATAACTGAACTTTTTCCTAAAAAAAATCAGTCTGAGCTACATATTTAGTAACTAAAGATGAGGTTTGGAAAAACCATAGAAAAGGGAAGACAGAGAGACATGACAGCCAGCTTTAATAGATCTCACTTTCAACAGCGTGTCATCTAAGTCAGCATGAACACATTAAAGAGAGGCACAGTCTGAAAGACCAAATTCACAGCTCTTTCATTCAGTACAGAAGGCTTCATTATTTCTGTTTTGCACTGAGTCTGTACTGTGACTCTGACAGCAGCAGAAACAGGTGATTGCATGCACAGATGTTATTTTGTAAAGCTCCTGGGCGGACCGAAGGATGTGGAATTTTTCTGCAACAAGTATTATGCAAGACCACATCTGAAGCACAGTGGGTATCCCCCAGTCATTTCATTTTGCCAAAAAAGAGACCCTCTGAATACCTGGGTGTCACATTGAAAATAGTCCCAAGAAGTTAATGATCAAAAGATGGAGGCAGAGTGGGGACACTCACTCAGCTACCAGTACCTGCTCAATCACAATTCTCCAAAAGCAAGACAGAGAACACAGCAGTACCTCACTCATCATCACAGACCTTCAGTCCAAAAGATCTGGACATGCATGAAGGACCTGGTTCTTGAAGAAATGAGGCACACCATTTTTGGACAAAAAATATCCTAGTAACAAACATGCTCCATTTTGGAAAGTAATGAACCATAAGAAGAATAAAAAATGATCAGTTGTGGGCTAAGTATGTCAAAACACTTCAGAAAACATGAGTGGTACTCATATAATTGTTGAGACTTTTTAATAAGATGAGAAGATCGAGTTAGAATTTATTTACCAAGACTATCCAATGTCTGTGTCACATCTCAATTCTGTATCTATTGCATTTTTTACAACATACTGAAAAACTTAATACAAATCACTGCTTTCATTTGAACACTTCTTAGACTGAAATGCTGCCATGCAGTCAAATGTCAAAATGACATCAGAAGCCATCTGTTTCATTTAATAAGCAGTGGTCAGATATAAAACCAGTGCCCTTTCCTTTCTTTAATAAGGTAACATGGTCATGAAAGGAGAAGGAATAGGGAAGTACTTCATGTAGACAGGCAAAGCAAGTTTAAAATTTCACAAGTCACGAGTAATCACACAAACACAGCATTAAATAACTCCCCTGTGAGTCACACACTCTTCAAAATTGGCAAGAATTAAAGCCTCAAGAAGGGACTTCACAAAGTTTTTTTGATAAAAAGAATAAAATACAAATTGTTTAGCAGCATTCAGCTCCTAAACCTCAGATTACTTTACAGGATATGTGATGCCATGACAATGTTGGAAAATTTACTTCAAAGGAGGCTGTATAATCATGCAGTTGAAGTCACATAGGAGTAAGCTGTACATTTTTCAAATAATGCCAGCATCAGATCAGCTCTAAAGGTACAAAAACAGCTTTTGTGTGGTCTCTCACTTACCTGGGGGTGGATAAAGTCTGCCAGTTACAGCACCATCCAAGGCATTTCAAGTTCTGCTCTGAGAGTCCATTCCAGCTCAGGAAGAGTGATATACAAACAGATGAAACTACTTAGGTCTCAACAATCAGTGAGCTACAGACCACATCCATATCTGAGTGGACTCTTGGAGGAGCCAGCTCACATTTAGAATATGCAGCTGTATCCAGATTAGTCCCTATTATTGAGCGTAGTCCAGCTCTTCAATAATCTAATCAGTAAAGAGCCAGCCTTAAAACAAATAATTAAATAATACTCTAGACATTTTAGAAATATCAAAACCAAGGTTTCCAATCCCATTATGATAAAGTTTTCCAATCGCATGAAGATAAAATCTCCAGATATGTGGCAGCACGTGCTTTCCAGTTTGGTTCACTTCAGGGAAAACAGTATTACAGCCCCTAGCTCTGTAGAGCTCCATCAGGATGCAACTCACAGGCTGTTTCCCAGAGACACATCTTGGGAAAAACAAAAATTGGACCCCTGGAAGGGGATGGTTGGTTAAATGCTTTGCTCCAGGAGAGAGCACATTGAAAAGGCATGGACCAGGACTGCCTAGGAAAAGCCCCTGTCCCATGGCTCTGCATCCTGCACTGCTTATACCACCACACTATTTTGCTGTAATATCCTATTTCCCTGGAGAGGCAGGCTGTGACAGTTTATATCCCACTGTCTGTCCCACTACCTCTTCAAAGCAAGTAGTCTACAAGAAAAGTTTGGGCATAAATCTTTGTTAGAGGGTAACAACCAAAGCCCTATACAGAGGGTACAAAAACTATGCCCCACATGTGGCTCCCCCCATATGGCTCATTACCATCCTTCAGGGATATCCCTGCAAGCCCTGCCACATGTCTTTCCCCAGCTGAATCAACTGCCATGGAAGCAGTTTCAAAGCAGTGCACTACATTATGATCACAACCAAATATATAAGAGGCATTCTCGCAAATAACTGTCCAGCTAATGAGCTGTTTCATTGCTTTACAGGGCAGCTTTCTCAAGTAACAAGCAGAAGGCCTGGACTCCGCTCCATGAAGCAGATGGGCACTGTACCCAGACCAGACTTCTGCAGCAGTACCTTGACTAATCAGCCAGCTGCATTGCAACTGCTACTGCCCACCCTCAGAATAATTTCTTGTTCTTCAAACTTCTTGGCAATGTGCTACTCCACTGCACAGGACTCTCTGTTTTTACCCCCAGTAAATCTTGCTCTTGGTTCCCATGGTCTTGTCAGCACAAAGTAATCCAACACCTCCAGTATAGTACTCAAGCCCCGTACATTAGTTTCCTACTCCATGGTTTAGTCACACTCTTCCTCAGGCTCTCTCCATTTGCTTCCTCATCCCCTTTCCTGCAGTCCAGTTCCTCCACCATCAGGGCTGTACCTCCTCTATCTCACAATCTTTTCCTCACCAAGCAGGTGTTCACAACCTAGACCTGTGCAACTCCAGTTTCACCATTCCTGTCCTCCACACCCAGTGTCTCATCTAACCTCATCTCTTGGCTGCTTACTGTTTCCCAGGCTTCTCTTGCCACCTTCTATTTCTCCCACAGTCAGTTCTCATTAAAACTTCTGCAAATCATGGGCCACACATAAGCAAGGCAATCTGGGAGGTCTTCTCCTGCCAAATTAAGGTTTCCCCTCTAAATTACAAGTAGCAGTTGAAAGATTTGCCTGATTACCAAAATATTCATTATTACAGAAAATAGGTATTTTCTTGCTAGCTGAATTCTCAGAAACAGTTTGAAGAATTTGGTTTGTGCTTTTAAAAAAAAATTTAAGTATCAGCCTCCGAAACAAAACTTTTCCATCCAAATTAAGATATGGTAGCTTTTGATAAGAGCTGAATTACTGAGAGTTGAATTGAATACTACAACTGTCTTGCTAACATATTGAACCCTCCTATACTTCTGAAAACCACCACACTGTGCAACATATGTAATACCCACTATTGCCTAGACTGGCCTTAGAATTATTCCTGGTGTGACAACCCTGCCCCTTCTCTCTTGTCCACCTCTCCAAATTTCCACTTGTACCAGTGCTAATGCACATAAAACAGAACAGAAAGTTTTACTTTTACCACTTAACAAAGGAAGGCAGAAAAATACAACAAAAGGTGTGCAGTTTACTTTCTTAACAATCATTATAAACATAGTATCACCACTGGTTTTGTTTGCCCTCAGGACTGCATGCAAGTTTTTCTACAATTCACGTTTTCTGACAAGTCCTTCAAAGAGTTGTCTAATCCCTAGTCATCAAAGGTCTGCAGCAAACTGTACAGCAATTATGATTTATCAAATTAATACTAATTTTTATACTTTAATCAGTTCTTGGGCTGGATCTATTTAATGACAAATTCCCCTGATCAGAGATTTAAACTACAGCATCGTCCCGTCACACTCCAGTACCTGAATGCAGCCAGCTTGAGAACAGCTGCCAACTTAGTGGAGTCAGAGAAAAAAAAACATAACATCCTAAACCCACGACTGGTTGAGCTGAATGTACTACAAATGCTGTTAAAAAAGCAAGTGCTATTCAGACTAAAAAATGCAAAATGAAGCAGAAGAAAAATCAATGGATTTAGCATAAAATGTTTTACAGGAGTTTAAAGCATTTCTGCTATTCTTTCAAGTGCATCTGCAGACTATCTGTGACAGATCAAACAACAGAGAGGAATCTAGTATTCCAGAGAGGCCAGAGCTCTGCATGTTCAGTTCCAACACCCAGTAAAAAACAACTAAGCCTATTAAAGCTCTAATTTTGGGGTTTGTGGGGGTTTTTTAAGAGTGTCTTACCTAACACATGCTAAAATACTAGAAATGACAAGGGTAAACAGCAATTATCAAAGACTCTTTGCTTTGGATTAACAGTGGCAACAAATCTGGGATATGCCCACACACCAGAAATGTGCAATATAACACACTGGCCTTTCTGTAACAGCAGTAATTCACCTGGCAAATTCAACAGCAGCACTGGAGACGCAGTAAGGCGTTGTGAGGCTCCTGCCAGCAGGTAGAGTTCAAGCTCTGCGGAATGCTCAGCCGACTTGTGCAGGCAAGTGCCCTGCTGCTGCACTACCATCATCTTTCCAACCCGCGCCAGTTACAACGAAATCAGGAGCTGTGTGTGTCCCTCTACAAACATCACTTAACTGGTGTCTGCTGGTGTGCCCTTTGAGAGCCCTCAAGCAGACAGAGTTCCATAGGGACAGAGCCTTGCCACACTCTGTGTCTTATACACTCAACCGCATAAACCTGCTTAACCTGTAGAGGGAGCGGCAGAGCATGGGTGCTGCCCAGAGAACTGCACACTGAGTCCAGGCAGTGTCGCTTTTTAATCCACTATTGAGATATCATCTTTCTGACTGGATATAGAAAAAAATCAATTAGAAGCACCATGCTTCTTCACTGATTTGGGTGAATTGTGACCATTATTTTATTCACAGAATTTTCAAACATCATTAACTTTGCAGAAGTCACTTTATAATCCTTTACCTGGGAGGTCAGTACAAATAATCCAGTTTACTTTACCAAAGGCAAAGAATATTCAATTCTAAGGCCTTATCATTTCCAGAAAGAAGCAATTTCTGAAAGTAGATTAATGACACACAAACCTTTAGGGTTTGAACTATGAAAATTAAGTTTCTTATGCTTTATATTGAATTTTTGCCACCATGTACTGAACAGATGAAAAGATCTATCAATTACAGGCTGTCGCTTGAACTCTGTAGCATAAGGAGAAGCTAAGACCAGCTTTGCTTGATCTCTTTGTAGTGTGATACACGACAGAGATGATCAATTTCCATGTATGATTCTTTTCATGTTTAAAACCCTGCATGTTCCAGTGTAACACAGGCAAAACATATTCAACTTTTAGTGACTATTAAACAGAACTATGGTGGTTGAGATAAAACCCATTCTACCATAACAGCAGAAAGGAAAAGTAAAAAAAGACTTTGATCCAGAAGCACTGCTTATATAACAGCTTCTCTGATTATTTTTAGTGATTCTTTAATAACTATGTATATCAGCTGATTATTCTTAGTGATTATTTGATAACTATGTCTACCTGCATCACCTTTGCTTTTGGCTTAAGAGTCCTGTTTATTATCAAGCTAACATCAATGGCTACTGACCTGGAAGCCAGCCTTCACTGGTTTCTTTACTAAGCCCAATTTGAGTAACACCAAGCACGGACTGGGTTGCATGCAAACATTTCCCCAACTTAACAATAATGGATTGATGTGTAACATTTCTGTGCTCCCAGCACAGCAGTTTTTAGCACAGCCTTATTGTAGATGCAGTTCTACCCACCAAAATGTTTTTTCTGACATGGCTTGTTTCACTTTGAGATCTGTTTTGAGACATGCCAACAAAGTAATTGTTTTGCTGATCCATGTTATGTCTACAGCAGGAACCTGTGGGAATAGATGTCAATGTCACTCAAACTCCTGCTATACGGAAAAGAAAATTTTTATTTTTAGCATGGTATCTTAAGTTTCCACACAAGAGTAGGGCTATACCATCTCCTCTTCCCAGACATATTCCTATTAATGCCAGTGACAACTCTTCATCAACACCACATGAAGGATTTAGCCTTTCATCAAATTTCTGAATTTTTAGTTATTTTTTTCAGTACCATATGTAGAGATGGGATTAACAAGTTCTGTTTTCTCTGTATGCCCCAGATTCACTCAATACCCAAGGGGAAAGTCAATTTAAATATTTACAAGCTCAGCAGATTATTAATTATGATTAACATCACCACCTCCAGGGCTGAGATGTTGCAAAATGTCACGCATGTGAACACAGAAAACATTCACAGATAGATGCAAGGCAAGGTGCAGCACCACCCACCATGGGGCAGCTGTTGGTCTCTGCAGAGAAAGCAGGAATCTGTCATCCATTAAAATGCCAATTACTGGAACAGCAGCAGCACCCACAAGTTCACAGTATTTGCCTTGTCTTCTGTGCCAATTTACCTAGTAAACAGCCTTAGAAGAAAGCCTACATGAAACATCAGCCTTCTAGAAAAATGTATAAACATCCTTAGAATTTAAAATAAAATTCACATGTATTTTCTAAAACAGGCTTCATTCAGCTTAGTCAGTAGCATTTACTGCAGCAATTTTCAGCAATCCTATGTCTTGAGAATATCACAAAAAAAACCCCATACCTTAAGAAATACACTGATGGATGTTCTCAACTTATTTGCCAAATATAACAAAAATTAACTGAATAATAACACAAATACAACATTAAAAATACAAATGCTCCACAGATGGAGGAGAAGTTTGGCATTTGATAGCACAGAACCAAACAATTTCTGATTGCCATTCCAAAATGTTGTATTGCCTTGTCTAAACATAAGTCATGCTGCTACAATTAAAATCAGAGTAGACAGTTTAATGGAAGCCCCAGTACACATAAGACCAAAGATGGCCTTTGTCCTATCCCTCCCTCAAAAGGGGATAAACTGCTTCCATCAGTGTAAGGCAATTTTAAGAGTGGTGAAATCCTTGCACATAAGTACTAAAGCCCACCAAATGCAATTACCTGTCAAAATATCCACCTACAACTGACTGTTCTAATGATACACACTAACTGCAAACTTTTTTGACATGTTTGTGTATCTTTTAGATGTCTTCAAAGTTCGACTGAAATAACATTAAAAACTTACTTCCTAAAGGATTTAAAGATAAAAGATAAAGAATGAGCAACCAAAAGAAGCCCATAGAAAACTGCAAAAAAGTTTGATCATAGACCACATAAGATATCATAAAATTGCAGCACATAAAATGAGTGACGCAGGTAAAACTGATGCACCATCTTCATTGCTTTTTGGTGGTGTATACAGGTCCTGGCATATTCAAAGATACATTTGTGAAAGCCATTGCCAGAAAATTAGTTTTTAATTATCTCTGTGAAGGAACATGCATTTAAATACATATATCCTAGTGTATCAGTCACACTAATTTACTGAACCATCCAGACAGCAAAGAACTCCACATATTCATCACTTCCTCTTTCAGCTGGAAAGTTGAATTTTGTTTCCTCCAACAACGTTTCAAAACCTGACTGCTTAAAAGGCATCTGCTCACTGGTGACACACATTGTATGAATTTTGGAGAACTGCAACCCCAAAGTTCAGGATGAAAACTTCAGAAGCATGACCTGTGAAAGATCCCTGCATCTAAAATTAGCAAGTGGCCAGAACGAAGCAAACTTAGAGAACCTGTAAGGATTAAAACATCTGAAGAACAAGAAAAGTTAAAACCATTAAACTGATATAATTCAATGAGTTTCTGGGTAAATCTGTTCAATCACTTGGTATTTCCCCACCCCCAAGCTCTTACATTTTTAGTCCATTCAATCAATTAAAAATATCCCATAAAAGGTGAAAAGCTCTTTAGGCTATCTTAAAAGAACAGCATCTCCTTTGAAGCCACCACAATTGAAGATTGGAAGAGGAAATGACACTTTTCTTTTAATCCAATTTTTTAAAAAAAGGTATTTTGGGTTTTGTACAGATTAGCATTACACTTTTATATATAGCATTTGGTTCACAATATTAAAATCTACTGGAGTAGTACAAATACAGTAAAATATCTTGTCAACTTAGTTATCTTTTATCAGTAATTATACACTACATTAATACACCCAGTATCAAGTATATGAAAGCACTATATTGGACATACGAAAACATTAATTGAGAATTATGAACTTCCACAGTATTCATGGTAGAAAACTACTACTACCATGAAACGAGAGAGTTTCATTGCTGGCATGTTCAACACTAGAATTTACACTTAGCACGCAATTTAATTCACGGTAATAAAACTCAACGAAAATTTATTTTCATGGTAACATCCAGAAAAATTCTGCACCTGACTGCTGATCTTCATTTACAAAACACAACAGGGCAGGCTAGAAATGTTAAAGTAGCAACAAGCTTCACCACCAGGGTAAGTTAAATGTTAAACTTCACAAAAGTCATTATAGGATGAACATTAAATTATAGCTTCAAACTCGTAGCTGTAACTCCCATTTTACAAAGTTACGTATGATTTTAAAGAGAAATAATATCCTGGAAGAATTCTTACTTATTTTTTTGTGAGAAAGAGAAGCTGCAATTTTTATCACTGTGATATCCCTTTTCCCACTAGTGTCAAGCTAACAGAATTATCATCTTATGTTGTGTTTTCAAAAACCATTCTTCAAAGTCTGGTAGTAGAGTTCTATGATCAGTTCCAAGAGCTCCCTTCTGCCAGATGTCCTGACCTCTAGTATTAGAAAAAGCCCAGCGATCCCACTGAACTGTAAAACAGGAAGCAAACTTCATGAGCTGCCTTCACCTAGATAACAGAAACCTGTGAAATCTTCATACTAGAGAGGACAAAAATGTAACAAAAATACATTTTATCTATACATAACTATAGGAACTGACTCAAGAATAAGTCACTGCTAAGAAATGTAAAAAACAACCAACATGAAGCTAAATTTATTTTCCTTAAAATAATTTCCAGTTTGGTCCAAACTTGCATTCTGATTTGGAATGTCAAACCTTACCAGCCAGCACTCGCTCCTCTTTCTTCCTCTCCAGCAACCATCTGGCCGCTCCCACCTCATGCAAACAGCCATCACTCATCCCTTGCTTTCCTCGTGTGCCTCCAGAGACCAGAATAGCCAGTCTAAAAAAGCTCTGTTCCTTGTGGGTGAGAAGGAGAATAAAGACGGCAGAGTGGATATGAGGAATCTGCTCCTACTGTTCGGGAAGCTGACCCCTCCACTGCCATGAAGGGTGGACCTATTCCTATGAAAAAGTGTAGCCCCCAGCAGCCAAAATAGTGCATCTCTGCACCTTCACATAGGGTCTTCCCCAGCACTGTGCTCCTGTTGGGCTGTAGCTGGCAAGAATCATTAACCATTCCCTGCTTCCTCCAGGGAAGACAGCAGCCTAGATGGAAGCAAGGCAGGGATTACCTACAAGGTCACACCATAAATTAATGCGTAACACCAAGGATCATAATCCTTCTTTTAAAGAAATTTTCTCTTTGCACTGATTGCTTAAGGTCTGTATTTCTGCCCATCTTCCTAGCACTTACAATAAATGGACAGATGGCAAGCTCTTAACGATTAAGGACACACTAGCACAGACAAAGTGACTTACATCACATTCCTCAATTATTATTATTATATCAGAATAATTGCATTACTTTATTCTGCATGTAGAAAACAATACTAAATTTGCTTATTTAAAATATAACATTTTCTCTACGAATATTTTTTAAACTGGGCTAAATATCACAATACTATTAACACACATTAACAATTCACTACATTTACTCAGATTTACATTATTACTGTTTTAGCATCTGGCAAGCACTTTTTCTTTATTATTATAAAATTATGTGTTTAGTAAATAACTAGTTGCTATTTTTTAGTCAGGATCCTACACCAAGCTGCTTCTGAAAGAAACTGGGACATCTTCATTATCTGTACTTTTGTTTACTTAGTATCACAGGAACTAGACAAGGAAAAAATACTAATCATGTTTTCTATTTAAACACACCTTAATTAATTATCAAAGGAAATACTCCGCGTAGGTAGTGAACTGATTGCTCTAAACACTGTGATCTCACGGTTTTGAATTTGCAGATCTCAGTCTCTGATGCATATTTGGAATTCATCATTAGATAAGAAAAAGAGATGCTTTCTGTGCTTTTTTAATGCACAATTAATAGTAAACAACACTAAGGACCCAGTTACACATTCCAAGTATTTTTGCTCAGACACACTTCATTTAGGCATTAAGTGTTGTTTTTACCTTCTTATTATCCACTGAAGTCACTGTACTTCATATTTATCTTTTTCACAAATTCTTCCCTACTAGTTCAAAATTGTCACAACACTTTACTGATAAAGCCTAAATAAATTTTTCCTAGAACATTATCCGGTAGTAACAGCACAGAATAAACTAGAAAATCCTTGGATATATTTGAGCCAAGGGCTGTGTGAGCCAACCTACCAGATCACCACTCCTTACTTGCATAATACCATATACAACCTCCACTTCCCAGCAGCTGCCCCAAGTAAGCAGTCATTCCCCAGTTTTTACTGCAGCCTCAAGAAAAACTGGAATCAGGGAGCACTGGATCCCTGCTGCTGTTCAGCTTTGCAGATTTGCTGTTGCTGCCACCATCAAAGTGGTGGTCCTCCACACCTCCACACCTTCAACCAAGTTTGTGTTCCTTGACATGAAGCCCAAAAGGTGAGGGATGGCTGGGATGAGAAGGGTAAGTATGGACAGGAAAGGAGTCATACTCTTCCTTTTTCTAAACTCAACCTGCATCTGTTACCCTTCTGGTTTTGGTCACGGCAAGCAGATGTAAAACTTATTTGGACAGCAGTCACCCCTCAACACCACCACATCTGAGGATGCAGCCTAAGTAAAACTTCCTACTCCGTAAGGTACTTCCAGCCCATCTCTGGGCCCATTTGATATACTTTTAATATTTCTTGAGCAACAATTTTAAAACTATGATCCATGAGGCTCTGGAGAACAGCAGAAGGAGATGATGAAGGATGGCACAAAGCAAACCATGACTAGTTGTAAGGGTAGCGAATCATTCACTGAATCAACATAATCAGATACATTCGTTCACAGACAAGCTTGGTAGATTATGCTACACTATACTACCGTAAACTGAAGGTAAATATCATACCTTCATATCATACGTACACATCATATATTTTGGCATTTTGAGGCTAGCTACACGACACCAAGCTTTACAGAAGGAAAGAAAATTAGCATTTGTTGGTATTTACTGCTGAACAGCAGCATCTTCCATATTAGTCTAAAAACTGCCTGTAAGAAATAGCAATGTTTACTCAGGAAATATGCAAACCTTTTCTGTAAGAAAATACAGCTAAAACTTACTGCGAAAGAGTGCCTGAAGGGTACAGTGGAGATCAGAACCCCAAAGTGTTAGATGCAGTACTTGTTCATGTCAGCTTTGCTTTAAGGACACAAACAGAATCAAGCCATGCAGCTCTGAAGCAGGAACACAGTTATTGCAATTCCAGGACAATATATTCCAGTGTAGACATGCACACATCAAAAAGGAAATAGTCTGCCATACAGAAAAAGAACTTTCTTTCCCACATAACTACAATCACACCAGGGGTTTTACAGTAAAATCCTTACTTTGGGGAAAAACCCCACCAATCCAAACTACAAAATATGCCTGCCCACCCCTGAATATACCTTAACTAAGACATGTGCCAAAGTTGCACATGGAGTATTAAGATTTGAAGGCAGCTATTCCTATGCTCCATTTCAGATGTGGGAAGACTAAAGAAACCAACTTATTTTCTGCAAGCTAGAAATAAGATCCCTAGGCCAGGGAATGTAAAGTTCCCTACTTCACCATAATAGACACTCTATTCTTGATGTAGTTAGCTAGAACATTACAGCAAGGGGGTTAATAAATTTCACACACTTAGAAGTACTAAATGCTCAAAACTACAACAGTTTGGAAGGGCTTTTTTAAATTTCTGTTTATTTCTCTGTAGGAAAGAGCCCCCCAAGAGCTTGTCACACTGACTGTATGGATTAGACACAGACTGCACTGAAATGAAGCACAGCACCATTCACCATAAGCTGCATGCAGCACTTCAAACAACATCAAAACCCAAACCTACGGGATCTAAGGGATCCCTCTGCCATTCTCCTGCAAGCTCATTAATAAATTTACATCCATTACCATCCTGCGTCATATCCAACAGAGCCTTAACATCACTCCTGAAAGGGTGCATTTCGGCAATGCTGAGCACTCATGGTAAGCACTTCAAGCCGTTTCCAGATCAGAAACACTTTTAAGAACGCAATTAGGGCTGTCTTCCTATGCTGGAACAAGGGACTTGCACAAATCACCCTGGTTTATGCAGCTGGCAAAAAAGCCTTAGCCTAGGTTTTTTAAAATGATTATTTCCTATTAACAATTATCATTAACCTCAGAGACATCAGGGTGGGGGAAATCCAAACCACATCATTCTCATGAGCAGATACTTTTGGTGTGGATTGTTGGCATTTTCTTTGTCACTTGTTTTAACATCTGTTAGCACTTAAAAATAAGATGTATTTCCTCATACATCACCCACTGACATATCCTTGGAAGTGTTCAAGGCCAGGCTGGATGGGGCTCGGAGCAACCTGGTCTAGTGAAAGGTGTCCCTGCCCACGGGAGAAGGGCTGGAACTAGATGGTCTCTGAGGTCCCTTCCAAACCATTCTGTGATTCTATGATGAACAGTAACACAACACTTTCTAAACAACATTATCAGGTAGGAAACACGACATCCTTAGAACCTGTTAACCACATTAAATGCAGAAAATTCACAATAACGGTAAATTTTCTGGGTTTTAAGATGCGACTTCTAGGTGAAGGTAAATTAATAAAAATCCCTGACTTCTCCCTCCCCACAAAAATAACAACCCAAAACGACCTCGCAGAGAGCCAACCCACAGCCCAGCACGGCTCTCATCCGAGACTGAGCTGCAGTGAACCCTGCACGATCCAAAGGCAGCAAACGCTTAATGAAACAAGGTGCCCGGCGCCTGTTCCCGTAAGGACAGGAGGGACAACACGGCCCGTAAGTACCGCACACGGGCAGACACCCGCCCGGACGGGGAACGGAGGGGAGGGAGGAAAGGAAAGGAAGAAGCAAGGAAAGAGAGAGGAGGAAAGGAGAGACGGAGCAGAGACGAGAAAGAGAGAGGAGGGAAGAAGGGAAGGTAGCGGAGAGGGAGGGAGGACGAGCAGCGACCCGAGAAGAAATGGGGGGAGCCTCCCGAGGCCCCGCCCCTCCCTCTCGAGCAGCCCGCGCCGGCCCCTCCCCCACCCGGCAGCCGCGCGCGCCGCGGGGCGGTGGCGGCTCGCGCCGCCAGTTGTGTGCTCCCCCTCTTCCTCCGCCCCCGCCCGCCCGCCCGGACCCGGAACGGCCCCGCGCCCCTCACCGGGGTGTCGGGCCGGGTCGGCCGCCCGTCCGCCCCCCGCGCCCCCGCACTGACCGTCGGGGGGTCCCGCTCGCCCGCGCAGCGGCTCCGCCTCGGCCTCACGCGCGGCGGGCACGCCCCGCCTCG
>NW_024580666.1:6955430-7174531 GCF_017639235.1 Corvus kubaryi | reverse complement strand
TCCCGCCGCCGCCACCGCCGCCCGGCGCTCGCAGGGACGGGCGGGGAGCGGCGCGAGCTCACGCCACCGCGCACGCGCCGCTGCCTCGCTCCGCGCGGCCGCGAGGGCGGGGGAGCGGGAGCGGGCGGGCCCGGTCTACCCGCGCGCGGAGCGCGACGGGAGCTGTAGTTCCCCCCGGGGGACGCTGCCGGCGGGGGCGTGAGGTCGCTGCCGGCCGCCGCACTACAGCTCCCAGCAGCCGCCGCGCCGCGAGGGGGGGTTCCAGCTCCTTTGGCCCCCACCGCTGTTGAAGCCCTCGGGCCGCGGCGGCGGGGCCCGGCTGCCTGAGGGGACCCCGGTGAGATACGTATGTGAAGCTCCCTCAGCAGCCGCCGAGAGCCGGCAGGCAGCAGCCCCATCGCTCCTCTGGGAACACAAGGAACGTAAGAATCCCTGGGCCATGAGCTGACAGTGGCCCTTGTGGCCAGGAAGGCCAATGATATCCTGGGTTGTATTAGGGAGAGCATTGCCAGCAGGTCAAGGGAGGTGATCCTGCCCTTCTGTTCAGCCCTGGTGAGACCGCATCTGGAGTGCTGTGTCCAGTTCTGGGATCCTCAGTACAAGAGAGACAGAGAGCTCCTGGAGCAGCTCCAGTGGAGGGCAACAAAGATCATTGAGGGGCTGGAGCATCTCTGTTATGAGGAAAGGCTGAGGAAGGTGGACCTGTTCAGCCTTGAGAAGGGACGACTGAGAGGGGACCTCATCAATGTCTATGAGTATCTGAAGGAGGGAGGATGCTAAGAGGATGAAGGCAGGCTCTTCTCAGTGGTATCAAGCAATAGGACAAGAGACAATGGGCAGAAACTGATTCGCAGGAATCAGTTCCACAGGAAGTGGATATGAGGAAGAACTTCTTTACTGTGCAGGTGACCGTGCACTGGAAGAGATTGCCTAGAGAGGCTGTGGGGTCTCCCTTGCTGGAGATATTCAAGCGCCATCAGGACACAATCCTTTGCTATGTGCTCTGGGATGACCCTGCTTGAGCAGGGAGGCTGGACCACATGACCCACTGTGGTCCCTTCCAACCTGACCCATTCTGTGATTCCGAGATTCTGTTGATGGTGATCAAAGACAGGTATGGACGAGTGAGTTATGAGATTACACTTGTCAGAGTGGGAGGTCAGCAAACACCAAAAGCCATCAGTCTCAGTGTGGGAGCTGATACAGCCCCACAGGTGGGGGCACCTGGGCCACCTTCCCTTTGATGTTGCTGCTGACAGAATTCCATGTCCTCAGTTCACATGAAAACAGCTACTGGCGCTGGCTTCATCCCACATAACAAACCTGACCTCCTGAGAGGAGTTACCCACTCCTCTCTACCACTTTCTGGAATGTGAGGGAAATTGAGAAATGCTCTGGATGCCGCTCAAGGCAACCTGTGCCAAGGAACACATCCCGATCTCAAGACACATCCTGTTTACAGTGATGTTGTAAGGAATTTTGTGGGGTTTTTTTCTCTCTTACAATGCAAGTTTCTGTTACATTGAGCACCTGCGTAATTTGAATCCCTTTCAGGTTTCCTCATCAACAGGGCAATTTGTTTCAGTCAGAAGCAGGGCCAATTCATTCCCACAGCCTCAAGCATAATCCCCGGCCTATTGGACACATTAATACTGTGGCAGCGTGCCACCTGCTCCATTTATTCACTTGAGACTCAGTGCTGCTTAGTCCCTGTCGAATGAGCTCTTTGTGCCACCTCCTGCGGTAATGTAAAAGGTCCCCCACAGGAATTTGTGCTATTCAGTGGAAGATACAAAAGGGAGGCTTGTAAACACTCTGATTAGTGTTGGAGCACAGGGATATTGTCTCCACCACGTATTACATAACCTCACAACTTCCAATCTCCCTCCTCCTCTCCAGAAGAAACAGTTTAACAGTAAGGGCTCACCAGACTATTTAACTTAACATCACAGCTAGTGTGTTTCTTTTTTTGTTATATGTAAAGGCCATCTTACTCCTGGCTAAAGAAGAGAGAAGGGTTAATTCTGTAACATCCCATAGTAACTGGAGATGGTTGCCCTAGAGGATCTCCACTTGAAGTGACAGTGGCCAGAGGCTCTCAGCTCTGAAGAATGTGTATTATCAGAGGCTGCTGCCAACAAAAGTTCATGCACAATGGGCCCATCAGCTAATGAACCCAGAATGAATCTTCTCCCAGATTTTGAGGACAAACAAGCGATTGTGTGCAGTGCCGACTACACCAATTTACTGCCATGTGAAACACATTTGGATGATTTCTGACTTGCAAAATTCACTGTGGTCTGAGGCGAATTTACACATACTGAGGTACTTTCTTACACCCTCAGCTTGCCCCACATTCACTCAATAAATTCTTACTGCTTTAAAGATGAAGCAAGGATTCTGAGGTGGGAAGCTCTTTGCTTGGAATATCAGTCTCACTGATGTACCTGAGATTCATAAAAGTAATAAAATAATAATGCAGGGGAGCTTCAGAAAGCCTTTGGTCGGGGAAAGAAAAGGGAAAAGGCATAGGTGTGTTAATAATTCCTTCCTCCTACTATTTCAAGAAAGCTAGTTCTGGGGTTGTCCTGGAAAGATGGGAGTCTACATGGGCTGTACCATTCTGGGCTAACTTTAGACATACTGTGTAATTCTCCTTAGCAATAAAGGAATACACAGCAGACATAAAAAGATTTAGCGTAGGAAAGAAACTAGTTGGCCACATACTGAAACAAATGTGAAACAATGAGAGCCTGAAGATACAACAGGAAAACCTAGCAGTAGTAAATTAGTTGATGTCTTTGGGGGAGAAAGCATGTTGTTCACAGACATTACCAGAGCAGGAGAAACAGAGCCAAAAAAAGTGTATGACGCTGAACTCTGCCTAAGCAACTCCCATGAGCACTGTTACGGAGTCATAGAATCACAGAATGGTTTGGGATGGGAGGGCCCTTAAAGACCATCTATTTCCAACCCCTCTGCCCTGGGCAGGAACATCTTGCCCTAGAACAGGTTGCTCAAAGTCAAATAATTCCAAGTTCTCTGCAGTAGGAAGAAAATTTATAAATACTTAAGCAATGAAAAGGGTATAAGAAAACTTGAGCCTTGGCCACCCTTACATCCTACATGGATTTGTCTGAATCAGACTTACTCTGTTCCTTGCAATGTTTTGTATCTAAGTATGTTTTACCATGTCAATAGCACAAATTTTAATGACGTACTGGTGATTTGGTGAAAGATGTTGTGCCAAGGGAATGTGTCAAATCTTGGTACAGGTGTTTCTTTTGCCAAGCCCAACAGACATTATGCCCTAACAGGAAAATGTTAGGTTCTTTCTGGAGTGTGCTCTGCAGGTACCTCATCAGCATGGTCTGTCCTCTCTTCTCATTAAACTCCTCCCAGTTTACGGGTCTTCAGGCTTTGCCCATGAAGGTGTAAGTGCCAGCCTTGGGAGAGGGCACCATAGGTCATGGGGCTGGAGACACCAGAGCGTATCCGTGTTGTGTGGGTCTGTGTGTCACTGTGCAATTGCAAGCAAACTTCAAGTCACTCCAGCCAGCAGGATGAGGGGCTTGGGAGCCAGGTATCAGAATAGCCATGATTCTGATAGTGTGGAGTGACCATAGATATATTATTAAAGATACAAGCAGGCGTTCTTATATTTATTTTTAGAAATTAGATGTGAAATCCATTAAGCACACTAAAAGCAAGCCAGGAACCTTAAGAAACGACAGGAAAGCAATGGCATGTTATGATCTTTGTACTCAAGTACCTATAAGGAAAAACAAACCAAAAAAAATCTCAACAAACCAAACCCAAACCCCAAAGCCACTAAACAAAAGCTTTTTTTATTTTTAAAGAAAGAATAACAAAAGGCCCTCCACCCCTTTTCGGTCAGACCCCCTACACACTAGGGATTTGTATAATTTCTTACGATATGAATTCCCTCTTTGCTTCCCTTTACATTCAGTGATTTACAGTTCTGTCCCAAAGGACAGTGATAAAAGTGGACAGTGCTTTACCTGGAGAACATTCCTAAGCAAAAGAGGTTTTAAAAACATGTTCTCATGTAGATGATGGTTTGCTGGTTATCCGGATGTAGGGTGAAGTAAGAGACCCCAAAATAAATTACGAATTTTCCTGCAAAATTAATAAGACTAAATAAACAACTTTCTAAAATTGTTAGATTTTTCAGAAAGAACATTCTGAGTATTAATCATTTATGTACAGAACAAGACTTTGAAGCTACACTTGTAGATATGGAAAAAAACTGCTGGAGAGTTAATTCTCTATATTATTCTATCCATCTAGATCAGTAACTTTTGTAATATGCTTTCTGGTAATGTTTCTGTGAGAAACTCTTGAGAAAGAAAACACAAGAACCAGTAATGTCTTTTTATTAAAATACCTCTTAAAACACTCATCATCATAAAATACACTGGGTGTTGCTGCATGACATTTGTGTACACACTACACTTTCAGCAAAATCTAGACAGCATCAGGAATTACAAAAAGTAAGGCAAGCCCCAGAAGGCGTGCACTACCTTCTCTCAGGCCACTCCAGACAACTGTGTTTACATTTTTATGCCATTCCCCACACCATTTCCTGGACACCTGTTAAGCTGCTCCCCCCATCCCTCCCACCCCCTTTGATTTGACCTCACAGTGAAATTCTGAGGATGTAAATGGAGACAGTATCATAGATCCATGGGGCAGCAGGTACCTGACCAGAAACATCAGCCCTGTTCCTCCCCCAAGGAGATTCTGAGCTATCCTCATATTTCCAATAATTTAAGACTGCAAACATCTGAAGCATGCTAATGATCTCCTGCTTGCTTGATTTCTACGTGTCTCCTGTCTCAGTCAGGAACGTTGAGCCATCACCCTCCAGCTACAAACAGTCACAGCTACTCTAAATGTATTCTTCCTCTTCATTCAATTAAAGAAGTTCTAGCAGAAGAAAATATAACATGAATTGTAAAATATTGGAAGAACAACTCCTCCATTATAAGCTAAGTTTTTCTATTCTTGTCTATGATCTTTTATCACTTAATTGTAAGTTTTAAGTATGAAGACATTCCATTATCCACAAGTTCAAAACAATAACATTCATCTTTCAAGTACATCTTTATAGCTGAAAAACACACTGAAGAAAGTAACATTATTTAACAAGAGTAGGTTTTTCTTTTATTATTATCATTATTACTATTATTCCATCTTATTGAAAGAACTGTATCATGAGAAAAAAAAATTGAAAAAACATTCAGGCAAATTTTTCAACAAAATAAATGTAAAATGACTGCTTTCATTTGTACATGGTACAGATAGGTGTAACTTGAAAACAGTTTAATCCCTCTAGACTGAGGTTAATGAGAGAAAAATGAATAGTCAAATTCCTTTTTGTGTTTGCATATGCATATATGCATAAAAAAAATTCAAGGAGTTAAAACCCACATTATTATAAATACCAAAAACTGATCAATAACTACTCATACACTTTATTCTTGTACTTAGTACCATTATCAGTGGAGCCCTTAAATGGGTCATAGTAACTGCTATTAACTGTCAACATATAAAAACTCTTACTTAGAAAAATGGACAATGTTCTAAACTCAGAACACTTTAATTTTGCCTTTGCAGACACATATTCCCTTCTTCATTGACAAAAATTTATGGGGAAAAAGAAAGAAATTTAATAATAATAAAAATGTTTTGGAATAAATATTCACAGGATATTACTAAATGGGAACATGCTTGCTGCCAGCTGCTCAGCTGGTAGACCTGTACCACTTGCTTGTTCCTGTCATTTCATTCTTTATTCCTTTAGTCATTAAATCCATCATAGCCTTTCATGTTTCCTTTACTGGACTAAATGTTCAAGGAGTAACAACCCTAGAGAACAGTGCAAAAGCTGGGAGATGCAACTGCACTTTATTTAGTTTAACAGCTTTATTTTGGGATCTAAGAGAAGACTGAAAAAATTATTTTGTTTAACACATAAATTACGCATCATAGGCCCCAACGAACTTACACGAGAGCAGGGCAAATGAAACTTGGAAGAAAAGTGTCCCATACATAGTGTTTTGTTGGGCAGCCCTTCTAAGAAGTTAGGATTTTATCCATGACAGCCCAGGCTTTGAACTTGTAGAGAAAGCATGAATTTTAATTTTTCTCCAAATGCCACTTTCACAATAAAAAGCTAACCTCAAAAACTGGAAGGCAATAAAGTTAAAAAACAAAACCAGAAACCAAACCCCCAAAACCCAGCCCCTAAACAGCATCCACCCTTCCTCCAACCTAGCAGCCATTTATTTATTTGTTGAATTTAGATAATGGAAATCTCATTACCATATTCTAAAAGCTTCCCTACTCTAAACTACAAGATAGAGTACTATGTTCTGAAAACCAGTATAGCCAATACTTTCAAATCAAAGGAAAACCATCAGAACAGCAATGATGAGCATGACTGTACCATTTGAGCAGAAATAAAGAAAAACAAGTTTCAAACATAGTGTTTAAACATCTACTAGTTAGCCTCACTTACATGAATTTAAAAAAAAAAAGAAAAAAAGTTTTCTGATTCTATACATCCTCTTTTGCAACCAGGTACATGTAATTGCAACCAGCAGGCACTCCACCAAAACGCAGTATTTGCAATCCCCGTCTCTTTAACCGAGAGAGATCACTTTGGCCTCAGTATTGCTATATTACAATTTTCCTGCTTCAGAACATGCAGTTCATACATTTGACAGTTTTACTGCCGTAGTCGATGCATTCTGGCCCGATACACTCACAGCAGGCGTTGTGAAACCATCGGTATTTGGAAGCTCCCATGGACTCGCAAGAGATCTTGCACTGATGTATTGACATGCAGTCATCAAAATACACCACAGTACACATGTGTTCTAAATAAGAGGGGGAAAAAATTTGGTTTAAAAGGTCTTAAAGTGTTTTCAAAGGTTAGTTAAAAATCAGTTAAATGTGCAGCTTTAGAAGTATGATTGCAAACCGACAGGACTATGAGGCATAAGGAAATAAAGGTGACAGTAAAAGCGGAGAGGCAAGGCAGAGAGACAAGGTAAAATCGATCAACTTCCAATTTTCAGCATCTACAACTCAACCTGTTGTCTGATCTCGTTCTGGGTTAATTTACTTCTATATTCACAGGCAAGAATGTTTTTGAGTTTTGTCCCCCAGTTATGAGAGATACCTTCTAAAGCGTAAGGATCAGCTATGCCGAAGTTACAATCAGGAATATGTCCTCTGAAGGTAATATGCTACCACAAAAAACTTCAGGTTTAGAGAAGTTATTTAAGAAAATCATAAAAACCCACTTATTTGGATGTAGATGTTTCTTTCTTCCCTCCCCCCCCCCAATTCCACAATAATCTTCAACCAGATTAAATTACAGACCTAAAGAATCCTGTTTTCATCAGCATGAAACTGCACACTCTTTTCTTCCTTATTTTTAGCAGCACCACCAGCTTCCTACTAATCTTAAGAAACCCCTTCTGCATAAGTGTTGACTTCATGCTTCTAACACCCATGCAATTACTTGAAATGCCATGAAGTTTGGTGTTGCAACATCAAAATGGAGCTAAGGCAACAACTATAAAATAAAAATTCCCCCCCCCCCCCTCAGTCCAATTTCCAATTCTCCAAGCTGACAGATTCCACCATCTTTCTTCTGTACTGACCAGGTGATTATACCATAAAACTTTGTTCATCCTCCAAAGGACCATGATTACAAAACATTTACCCAGAGCATACCTTGGCACACATTGGGCGAAGCACAACTGGCAGCAAACTGTCTGCAAACATGAATGTCTCACTCACACACAACAAACCAGCTTGTGAGCAGGAGATGTCAAGGGGCTTTCTAGCTTATTACTACTCATGGTGCACCTAGGAGAAACCCACTGATCTACATTCCAATGTGGATTAGAAAAAAGTAATACAAACTTAAATGGTAAATCAAGACAGTGGGTACGGTTTGGGTTTTTTTAATGACCAATTTTGACCACCATCAAATTATTTTGCTACTACCAAAACAGCTGCAAGAAGGTTAGAGGATGTGCTGCCAGCCCACTGAAAGCAACAGAGTATTCGTTGCCTTGGTCAGGCTCCAAACTGATGTACATGTCTTGCAGGCACCATATACAGTGCAACAGGCAATAGGGATCTTGGTGAGGAAAGGCAGACCCAGAGCTGAAGCAGTTTCTGCTCTCAGAAAAGCTGTGCTGCAAGTAAAGCTGCAGTTGCCCCAAGAAAACTTGTGAAGTGCTGCTGGGAACGTCAACGAAGTGCTTGTGGCTGTGTAAGTCGTGCCCCATTCTTGGCACTTCTGTTTCTATAAACCCTTATAATATATCCTGAGGCACAGCAATAATTCCTCTATTCCAGAGGAATAGAGTTCTCAGAGAACAAAACCTCTGCTTGAAAACAACCAACGTATCTACAACTTTAGTAAGGGCGTTTGATTGACAGAGAGGAAGAGGAAAGAGCTGAACAGAAGTGTATGCTATGGTACCATGTGAAAAGAGTGATAGGTATACATCTGAAGTGTTCAGCCAAAGCTGAAAAGTAGTAGGGAGATGCAGCCACCATGGCCTCAAAGTCAAGAAGGATCCAGAGGCCAGACAGCAGCTCCAACTTTTATGGGGAATGCACAAGAACTTGGCAACATTTTATCACCAGTGACAAAAAGCTCAGATTGCCATGGTCCCAAGAAGGAGCACGTACCATCCATTCCCAGAAGGTCCAGATAGTCCCAGGTATCTGTCCCCTTCACTCCTCACAGGAAGTTTTCAGTGGAAGGGTGTGGGGTATGCCCAGCCACTGCCCTGGAGGGATATCTGCTGAGATAAAAGATTTCACACTTGCCCAGCAGGACTCCCTGGAAAGGAAACGACTTTTGGGTCATGGCGAGGAAAGGTAGACCCACAATCCTTTGGGATACCCTATGCAGATCATTCTGTAACCCATTGGTCTGTCCCAGACCCTCTGTAATCCATTGGTCCCCTTGCTGATCCCCTGTATCCCTATAAAGGCAAGCTCCCTCGAGCCCCTCGGGAGAGTTCTCGTCCCTGGCTCTCCCCTTTGCTGGAGGGGACCCACAATAAAGCTACCTTCGTGCGGAACCAGCCACACGAGCCTCTCGTCTCTCTCTCTGGTCTGGTTTGGCCTGGAGGCTGCCCTGCAGAGCTGAGCTGGAATCACGAGCTGATATCACTAAAGAGCTGACAGCCTCTGCAAGGGCTCCTCTGCCAGCAGCTGAGAGGAAGACACCGGGCCTCGGGAAGGCGATTCCTTTCGGGACCATCTCCCCAGACTGGTCATCTCTTCCTGGGTCACAGCTTCGGACCCCCACTACCAGCTGTAATAGAACGGTAGGGATGAGAAAGTAGAAGCAAGTCTCCAGGCAGCATTCCTCATGTCCCATCAGTCATCCAAGTCAGTGCTGGGGTTCAAGCACAAGAACCTTACAAAAGCCTCTGTTGCTCATTACTCATACTCTTTATATCCTTTTGCTCAACCTCTATTCAGTCCTTTGACACCTTTTTAGTAGTTTTCTACTGAAGTGTTACTACATTAAGTTTGACCTTAAATTCCATACACAGTCTTAGAAGGTGTCAGCTGGAGGCCCAGAGCCTCTGCCTCAAAACAGGCAATCCTGGCTAATCTAGAAAGATTTCTTCCTGTAAAATCACCTTTTGGGTGCTATCTCCACCTGACTGACCTAGCCTCTGGACAAGCCTGAGAAGGTAAAATGATTCCTGGCTATCTCCAGATCGGAGTGAAACAGCTCTTTAAAGGAAGCAACCACAAGTGCTCACTGCTATCTGTTGATCATGGCACTCCAACTTGAAACACACAAAGGAAAGCCTAAGGTCGGTCAGGGAAGCTTGTCAGGAAAGCTGTGCACACTGAGGTGTGCTAACTGCTCCCAGAACTTACAAGCTCCCTTCACACCAGAGAATGTCGTCCCTTCTGCGTAAGGAGACATCTGTGCTCACCTTCATGTTAACCTCATCTCTGACAGCTTCGGCAGTGTTAGTACTGCTTCAGAAGTCCTGGTGAAGCCCCCAATTCACCAGCTAAAGCTAGCAGAAACTTGAAATAAACTTCCTAGAGAAGGAGAGCCTATGATTTCTAGAATGTAAAGATCAAAGACACTGAACTGAGAGATATCTCTCAGGCTAAAGGAGGCCAGAGGAGCAGCTGCACCTGGCCTATGACTCTGGCAAAACTAGGTGGCATCAGTCAGCTCCTGTCAGACTGCAGGGACTGGTCTCCTGAACCACTCTCCCAGCACCAAAGCCATAACTCAACCTTACTGTGGTGGCAGCAACAACCAAGGACATTAATCTCGACTGACCATAGAGTGGAGAAGAAAGTTTATTTCCACCTGCACACAAGTCAAGAGGATAGGTTCTCAAGGACCAGTAAAAAAATGCTGCAAAGGGGAGAGAGCAGACTGCGTGTGGCAGGCCAGAGCCAGCAGCAGATCCATCTGGTCCCAAGTAGCTCATGTAAACAGCTGGAGGACATGCTCCATGTATATGCTACCAAATTGTTTCCAAAGTCTTGCTCACTGAGAGACTTGCCAGATCTGAACAAGTCAGATTGGCCAGGGTGCACTTTGTTTGTCTCAGGGCACTCCTAGTCCCCTCCTCAGCAGTGCCTTTGTGCTCATGTAGACGCTGAATTACTGAAAGCAGGAGAGTTCCTCCCCTCAAGCACTGAATCCTGCTCTATAGGCTGCAGAAAGAGAGTTACACAGGGGGAAAAAATACATACCTACAGGCTCAGCTGGGATCTGGGAGAGTATTTAAATTGTTTCACAAACCTAATTACAGAGTCATCACTTGGCTCCCTCAGTGTAGATAAAACCAGTACTACTTAGTGCAGTAACAGCTTTCTCATTTGCATTTTGCCAATTTTCACACACTAAGGACCACAGGGTGCAGGTGCAGGGAGGGAGAAGGATGGAGCAGCAAACTTTTTTTCCTGGAACATTAGTTTCTCACCTTTTTCCCTCCTCATACTTCATACTCAGTGAAGGTTGTGTAGGGGAAACAACAACCAAGTCTAAATTAAAAATGAACAGAAGAAACTACCAGGCTTTGCTATAAAAGTATCTGAATTGGTGTAATATAGAAGAATTTAGCAACTCAGAGAACCTTCCCAGTTAATGATAATTTGCTGTATGGGACCTTTGAAGTTAAATGTGCTATGTAACTTCAGCTGTCTGCTGGCCAGTTTATTGGTAGCTCTAAAAGATCTTTAAAAAGGTAACTGTCCACCAGCAGTCATACCATTTTATCATAGAACATCCTGGGTTGGAAGGGACCTTAAAGATCATCTAGTTCCAACCCCCCTTCTGTTGGCTGGGACACACCTTCTGCTGGAAAAAAGACTAATCTAGTACAGTAGCAGGAAGAGGGGAAAGTGAGAACAAGGAGATTGACCTGCAACTCAATATGAACAATCAATTGAGATAATCTACTACTTTTGGACAAGTCAATTTTATGTCAATCAGAATTTATAAAAAGAAACATTTTTAAAAAATCTTCTAGACTTCCTACAGAGGCACATATCTCTGCACTGGATTTCTAGCTCTCCTCTCCCTGTTGCACTGGAGGGGAGCAGAATTGCAGAGCAGATACCATCCCCTGTGTCACCAAGCAATGTAAGACAGAAACTCCTAACTGCAACACAGATTCTGTTTTATCAATTGCCAAAAAATTATCTAGTTCCCCTCTCTCTCTCGCCAACATCCTGTCATCATCTGAAACAACTAAGCTTATTTAAACCTCTGAACTCACAGTTCAGAGCTCTGAGGGTATCAGCTAGAAGCAGAGAGAATGAAGTACAAATGTAGCTCTAGATTAATAACCATCACAATCCTCTCTGAAGTAGAGGCTCAAGTGCCAGAAACAACTGATACAAAGAACTACAGCAGCTCCAGCAGGGCATGCATAACTTAGGCAGCTAAAACATTACAAGTCAATTCACAGGAGGAAAGGGAAGACACTCATTAGGAAAATAACGGGGAAGTTCAAGGTCTGGCGGCTGGGTTCAGAGTAGGCTGGGGTGAGAAAGGAATGCTTTATATCCCACCGCACCCCACCTCCTCCCAGATCCACAGCTGCCCTCCCAGGGCTGGTGGCTCCATGCCACTTAGACACAAAGCTCGTGGTTCCAGTGGCTGGTGCTGCTTTTTCTGGCACTCACCCAGAACTGCATCAAGCAAGTCTGGCACCCTGGGCCATCTTAACGGCGATCCCTGTGAGAAGGCACAGCAAAGCTAAAATCGGATCTGTGTTACACTACATGACAGGGGGTATTTGTAAGCAGAGCCTTTCCAAATTTTGAAATGTATTCCAGAAGACAGCACAGAGACCACTGTTCCCCTACAAAATCTACCTCTCATCAGCCCCTCTCCCTTTACAGGCCGTGCCATCGGCTGCTGCCAGCACACCATGTTGGAGGGAAGCATGCAAGGAGCCACAGAAGAACCACAAAATGGAGGAAGCACAGCACTGTAAAGAAAACATAAGGCATCTGTGTTCCTGCTTACAGGAATATTCTTTCAAATCCCTGATCGTCATGGCCCTGAAGACAACTGCTTAGCAAGCCACCTTAAGGGCATCTGCGTTCGCAAGACCTGCCCTCAAGCCTAGCAGCATTTTTGGGGAGAAGGAAAGGGTAAAGACATGGTCTGTTTCTCCCACTGCAGGCTATGCTTGTGTTTACTGCCACTGAGCACACACATCACATTCACATTCACTCTCTTTCAGTGGTTCTTCTAACACTTGCCAGCTTGTTAAAGCAGTGACCCGATTGTGTGAGTGAATTTTGCATGGGGAGAAGCCATCAGGCTCCAGGAACTTCCCTGGCTCCCTCACTGTGCCCATGCTCACAAGGCTCTTTAGTCCCAACCTAGAACCCCTCCACCTTTTGATTATGGGTTTCCCAATGAACTCAGCAAAACAGTATTAAAAACAATGCTACCTCATGGCTCACACAACCTCCAAGACAATTCCCCAGCTGTCCTGCTTCCACCATAAGAAACATCAACTGACCAAGGCCCAATGCTAATTTTTCTTTCCACCTCTTCTGTTTTCAATGCTCAAATCATCAATGTTTTTATAAGCAAAATTTAATATGACTTTCAAGAAAGCAGAGCACTACAAAGTTATGTACATTGCGACCAAGAACAGACTCTTCAGCAGGCTTACATATTTAGATACTTAAAAGTATAGGAATAGGATGCGGAAAGTAATTTTCTATCTTTTCCAGTTCTTCACTGGTCACTAAGATGGAGAAGGCATAGCCAATGACTACAAGAACAGCTCTGACATTTATTTCTGTTTTAAGTGTCTGCTGAGGCCTGAAAGCCAGTGGCATTTGGTAACTATTTCCAAATATAACTGTTGTTTTTGGACTGTCATCATTCCAGTAAGAGCTCTCTCAACCTAATCTTTAATATGTTCCTAGTAAAAGAAATGAAGGAGACTTTTGACTAAGAAAAAAATGCAGTGTTATGTATTTGTCTGTGTTGTTGAGCTAAAAACTGCTCCACACCCTTGAGATGCAATTCAAATTCCAAGCTTAATCCAAAACTATCATTAGCCCATCCGTTGGTACGGTAGTAAAGGACTGTCAGGAAACAGCCATCTGGGTTGCAGTACCTAAGTACAGTGGGATATATTCAAGGCTGTACTAAATGTATTTTTTTTCCCTTGAGTTTAATTTATAACTGTAAGTACTGTAGTCTTTGCACACAGAGCTTTTTGTGACTTTCCATTTTACATGGCTTTGTACGTTATTCTCATAACAGCAAGCAAGCATTTTAATAACATCAAAGACATATGAATGAGATGCTTTCTGACCATCTGGTTTCCTAGTTCTGGAATTAATTTATTTTTCTAATGTGCCTTAGCCAAAGGAAATTAGAAAAGTTGCCATTATGGTTCCATTTAATCAACAGCAGTCCTCCTCAGAAACACAACTAGGTCAATGGTTCACACTGGTATGGAAAAGCAGCGTGTCCATCAATTAGGGTATCTTTTATTGATAAGATAAAAGGGCATCACAATAGCAACATATGGAGTTACGAATATTTAGTGTGTGTTGGGAAGGAAGCAAAGCACTAAATGTACTAACAAAACAAATCAGATGCTCTTTTTCCCCTATTAAGCAGCAATTTCACTGTGAACTGTTTATGAGATTCTTTAAAGTCTGACGTAATGATTTGCAGGGAAAAGTGCTTCAGGTTTAGTATGGAAACCAAGAAACAGAGAGTATTTTTCTTACACCACTGTTGACACTACCTCAAACTTCTCATCTTCCCCCAACCCAACCACAGCAAACAATATTCTGAAGTCTGTTCTCTAAACTGAAAGTAAGAATATAAAAAACTTCATATAAAATAAGAGTAATATAAAATAAGAATCTGTAAGTTGAACCCCTACCACCAAGTTGCTTCTTTTGAAGACAATCTTTCACATACCCTTCCTTCATCAATCCTTCTGATCTTGCTTAGGTTTACTATTAATCCTGGATTTCATACAAAACATCCTTCTAAAGATTTCAAGTTATGCCAGCTCAGATGAAAGAAATAAACAACTGTTCCAATTGTAAGTGCTTACGGCATGTAGCTTTCTCAGACCTCTTAAGCCATGTTTCAGTTGCCTACCTCTGCACTGATACATGATTTGGATTCAGTTTCTGATCTGTTCTGTCTCCTAAGCTACAGGTACTTGTTTCTAGGTCAGAGAACATACCGTGCCAGTGCACATGAAACAACATGAACAAACTGCCTCATGCCACAGGACAATTATAGAGATAAACTCACGTGGTTCAGTGTCTCCTAAGATCATCAGTCATTTTAACACCATCTTCCACGTTCCTCAACAACTTTGCCTCACTCCTTCTGTTACGTCATGCTCAAAATTAGGCTGAACCTTTCACTTTCTTATGGGAAAAGAAGAAGCGAGCACAGAGAAGCATAGGATATGCACCGAGAAGGCTCCTGGAAGAGGCAAGAGGAGATGCTAGGGATTTAGACACTTCACTCATTACCTTTGTCACTAGAGTAGGGTGTGTGGACATTGTTGTTTGGAACAGAGACGTTCTGATGCTGTGGCTGGTTCACTGTTTCTAAAAAGGAGACAAGGTTCTCATGGTGTGACAGCTCTTCTGCCACAGGGAAGGAAACAATATTCCAGTTCAGCTGAGTGTCCCCTTCTGTCAGTGCCCGGAAAAGGGAAGGAATTGGTTCATGCAACTCCTCGACAGTGCTCTTGGATGTTGGAGGTGTGTCACTGTAATTGCGAGGATTGCACATACCTGCAGAGGAATGAAACAGTAAATTACACACAACTCCCTAAGCTCTTTTTCTTGAAACAAGCAGGAATATTTAAAGGATTAAAATTGCCTCTTTTTTTGCTGAACAGAACAGAATGCTTTCATATCTATCCCACTCTCAGCCCAATAGCAGAAGTGCTATCAAATACAGCAGGACAAGCTTTCCATAACTGCAGGTTTCAGATTACTCAGACTTCTACAAAACACACCTGTGACTTGTGAAAAGAAAAACCTCATCTAAACAGCACTTTGCTTCCCTTTCAGTGTAAGCATTACAGCTTAGAAAATGGAGGGTTCAGTGGGAGGTTTGTTTTCCCTGGGACAAGAGACAAAGCCCAGTATAATCGATAGTAGCATAAACCTGGAATGCAAGGTTAGGACTGAACAAAGGGAGTATCTTGATAAGTCTGAAGTACATGAAACTTTTGATCACAATTCAAGTATTCCATCTCATCTGCTGCAGCAGTGCACTAGATCTTTTTAGTCATCTGCCAGAGGTGCAAAGATCACTATCAGGACAGAGCATGAGTCTGAATTACTTTACTTGTGTAGAGACAGTCAAGATGAATCTCATTTTGCTGCTTAGCTGGAGGGCTCACAATAGGCAAAATACTAATTTCTAGGTTACCTCTTCCTTATTTTTCAATGTCTTCTGCAGTATTTTTTTTGAAACCCTGTAGTCTTTTTTCACTTTGCCAATTCCTACAAAATGTTTTTGTGATATGCAATGCTGGCGCCAGTTTTTCATTAACCATTTAAACACTAACATTTATTACTAGCAATGAAACTGAAGGGAATCTCAATATAAGTCCAATCCGTGGAAACAACCAAGGTTAAAAAGAAAATTTGTATCTGCATAGGTATTTTAAACTCAGGAGTCATAAAACACTATTAGAAGTCACCTGTCAAGGGACAGGCAAATCCATTTTCCTCATGTACATCTGGATATCATTTTGTGTAGTTTCACAGACAGAGGTTTAAAGAGCTATAGCTGCAAAGCACACCAGTTCCTGAAGTATAAAAGTGATTTGGGACATGCATGTTCAAATTCTACCTGCCTTACACAACCAGAGAAGTATCTCCTGCCCTGTAGATCCACTAGAACTCCAGCTTCACGAATAATTGTGTTTAACTAGAGCCTTTTACAAACCCATAATCTTCTCAGCCTAAGTAGATGGATTTCCGTAATGAACAAAGCAGAGGGAAGTTTGTCCATGATGATTAGCATGAGATCTAGCAAATCTTAAGCAAGTGGTTAGCATTACCAGCATTTGGTAATAGGAACACTCCATGACAGTCTGCTCCTATAAAAAGGTGAGCCAACTACAGAGTAGGAAAAAAAATAAGCTTCTTTTCCAAACAACATCAGGTCATACTAAAAAATAATTCCACTTACACAAACATCCTACTGTAAATGATTGTTTTCCTACTCCTCTCAATTAGGTTTTTTCTTCATGGACCTTCCTGGACTTACTGCTTTAATAAGAAATTTCTATCCCTGCCTTACCACCTTTTAATAAGCATTAATATTAATCATACTTAAAGAAGGACTGTATTAACCATATAATTGTAATAAAGGATGCCCACATGAAAATCAGTTAGGAAGCTATAAAAGGTAAGAGTTTTGTAAGGATACATCAAGAGATGTATGCTTTAGTTTATGTCATTGTGTAAATGTTGTGAAACAGAAACCAGTGGGCCTTTCTGGACCTGTCAGACCAGACCTCTGCTAAGTTGGATTCAGAAAATAAATTTCACCAATAAGAAAGGAAAAAAAATAACATCAAGATTGTTTATCAAAATCCTGTGGAATGTGTACAAGCTTGTGTGCATATCAGTGCATATGAAAATATTACCTTAGGATGGTACAAAAAAAAATTGCTCATAGTTTAATTGGTAAATGTTCATCCACAAAGATCCTTCACTCTTACTGTTTTTAAAAGCAAAAGAATTATAATAATATTTACATATAATAAATATTATAAAATAGAAGCTTTGGTTAAAATGAAAATAAAAAAGTTTAACTTAGGAGCAACCTGTAAGGATCAAACAAGTCTAAACTACTGCTTTGGAATGGATGAGAAGATGCAGAAATGGGCTATCAAAACTATGGAAGCAGACAAGCCTTTACACAATGGACTAGAAGAGCTTAACTCAAAGGAACATCAGGAGAAGTTTTAGTTTACTCAGTACTGGGAAACTGAACCTGAAACCTTGTTAACTCTTGTAGGGGTGCAGGTGGCTGCAGCTACTCCTTCTCCTGAGGAGAACTCAGACAACCACCTGTGGTGGTCAGCAACCCAAGTTTAGCGTGTAACTTTCGGTCATGCTGAGAACCCGTGACTCCCTTGTTTTGCCTTTTGCATGTTTTCCCCTGATTGGTTAAGATTTTGTCTTCCTGTTTTATGTAGGAAGTTATGTATATTCATTTTCCTTTTTTAATATGTATTAGTTCTAGAAAGTTCTTTGTTCCTCGACGCCCCATTGGACCCTTCCCTGACTCCCTCCTATGTGTTGTTCCCATTGGTTCCCTTCCTGTCAATCCCACCTGCTTGTCTCTATCCCATTGGCTGAGATCCCTTTCCCCACCTATTCTGTACCCAGTGTAAGATCCCTGAACCCTCCCACCAATTGGCCTCTTCGTCCCTGTCTTTTCATGGGAGTAAACCTGCGTGGAACACTTACGGAGAGTCCCCTCTCTTTACTTCTTTCCCTTCACCTGCGTGCCTGCTAAACAGCGACAGATGGATACAGCCCCTTTTGGGTGAGGAGCTCTGCCCCGTTTTCACTGTGTGCTGGGCACTGAGTGCCACCTTCCAGAGGGGTTTCAGCGTTGACCACCAGGCTTCTTTGTGTCGGCACATGAGGGGTAGAACCCCCTTCTGCCAGCTCCCAGTGGCTGAAAACCCCTCCAAACTCCTGTCCTGGAAAACACTATAGGAAAGAGCTGCAGAACAGTGAGTCAACTGCAGATTTACAAAAAGAAACTCGTGTGGACTTCACAATCCCAAGAGGTAGGTTCTTCCTCTCCCTAGAGATCAGTATACCATGCCTTGCTTTCTACAGCAGATAATGGTTCTAAACTAGGGAAATAACCTGCACTGAAAATGGGCATTTTGACAAATCACCTTCATGTAATCAGAGAAAATCAACGTAGAGAAGCTGAGAGCATGTACAACATTCAAGATGCATCCCTTTCATGGAAGCCAGGATTTTGGATGGCAGAGAGACTTAAAACAACCACAGGAGGATGAAGCTTTCGTTACGTTTAAAACAAGAAGCTGAACTAGAATGTAACTTCCTGAAGCAGGGACAGCACTCACTTGCAGAGATCCAAGCACTCAACACAACCTGTCAGCAGCAATGTGTTCTTGTTAAGACTAGCATCTACTCTTACAGTAAGACCTTGTCTGCTTCTTTTTCACCCTTCACAAAGAGCTCTTTTTGCAAATAAAAGAACAGTGAAAACACTGGGCCATGCATATTTACTAGTCGTCCCAACTCAATCCTAAAAGTGTCCCAGTGCTGTACCTGTCAATGCACCCTTTAGAGGCAGAAACCTTCACAGAGCATCCAACCCCACAACGCAGGTGCTGTGGAGTTTCCTCAAGATGACAATTCAAACGAGAGTTTTATATTTGAGAGACAAAATTAATAATGAGCTATTTAACAAGCAATACCTGGACTACTGCCACCCCCAGCTCCATAGAGCAGACACAGCCTTCAAATGTTTGGGTCGCCACAATAATTTATTCCCAACCCACACAACGAGCTGTAAGATGCTTAAAAGCACAGATTCTGTCCCAGTGTTTTACTTCTATTTTAAGACTGTGAGCTCAGCATGTGGCAGGAGAAAGCATTGTAAAAAAAGAAGAAAGTCCCCCCAAAAATGCGAACTTACCAACACAGTCACAGCACTCATCCCAAAGTGTGCCCAGGCAGAGCATACACTCTTTACAGCAGGAACAGTTCCCTTCCCCAGGGCGGCACTGACACAGCTCCTGGAATCAACAGACACTCATTACACTGCAGCAATCCCAGATGTAAAATAGCTACACAGCAGCGTGACTTTTCCTCCAGCCACAACTCAAATTAGGGCATTAAAAAAGCTTAGTACACTAATACAGTGAGTAAACGGTGAAACGGCTCCAGCCAAAGAACCGATCTGAGTTTACAAAAGGCTCTTTTGCAAGTTTGCCTTTTTTTTTTTCCTTAAAGATGACGTTCTGAAGACAAATCTGAAGTCAGCATTTAAAAGACAAAAAATCCTATTCATGGGAAAGGTGTGTGCACTTCCGTGCATGCCTAAATCTACAAGTTGTTTGAATGTTTTTCCCATCACAACGGGAAATTCAAAGCAGGATGCTTCTTTATATATAAATAGTGAGCGTACATTATAATTTAGCTAAAAAAGAAAGCTACTATAAGCCACATGTGCCTACTCAAGACATGCATGATGTCTACCATCACACCTATGCCTGGATTCTGAAAGGAACTTACCCAGTTAAGTCATCTGACCACAGGATTTTCTGCATCTCCAAATACTTGTTACACATTGCTCTCTGTTTGCAACATTAGAGATTTTTCTCCCCCACCCAGGTCTAGATGATTCATTTTTGCTATTATGAAAACAACCCCATGCTTCGTCCCAACAAACTGACACCTTGGGATACCTACGAGATGTCTAGAGCCTCTAGAAAGTGAAATGACCTACACACATATTTTTCTTTAACCATTAATAACCTAAAAAGATAGAAAAGGCATGGAAGCATAATGACAAATCTTTCTCTTTGTATTACCTAAACCCAAAGGCACTGGTTTAGCATCCTGCTGGAGACACACACTTGTGGACCGCAAAGCATGGGAAAAGCCTACATGGATGAAGAAAATCTAAAAACCAAGCAGTCTCCTTCCCTGTAGCTCAAATCCATACTAGTAATTCCAGTTTGGCCAAAAGACTGTGGCTACATGACAATAATTCACAGCCTTGAATTACATCATAGAGCAAAACACAGACAAGCCAAGAAGTCCCTTTGGTTGTCCTAAGAATTTGGTTTTGATGACGTCTGTCTGGCTATCACATTACACACAACTGGGGAGGAAACAAAATCCCATTACTGGAAACACTGACCATGGGATCCTTCCACCCCTGGCTTTACTGGAAGGGCCATCAGCAAATCTCTGTTACACACCAAGCCAGGGAGAAAATTATGCCCATTCCCACTCTTTGATCCCGTTATCCAGAGGCAGAGGAGGGACACACTGCAAGAGACTTGCATGGGCAGAAGAGAAGGGCAGGAAGGTGGTTTGGTTTGAAATTCTCCTACCCTGGAGTCACCACCCATGGTTCCACCCCAGCTACGTCAGGGACACCTCTCCTTACAGGCAGACACCAACACCACCTGCAAAGTGAGTTCACAGTGACTTGTTTGCCCCACTGACTGATTGAGAGTGAACCCCTGCCCCACACACATTTCTGCAATATGCAGCCCTGGTAAGCATTGAATTTTTACTTACAGAGTGGAAAACTACCAAGATTTATTACTTTTTCATCCTCAAAATTTATGAATGGCACCTATCACTATTTCCACATAAACTGTGCTGTTTCTAAGTAAAAGAAGAAAAACAGGCTGATTAACAAAATATATACATTTTTCCACAAGAGGAGACACCACAAACTTAGAAAGATGACTTATGTGAGTGAATGATGCATTTCTAAAATATTTATATTTGATAAACAGATTTTGTCAGCCTTTAGAATAAAAAGCCTGAATAGAAAAACTTTAAAAATAAAAACGAGTGCTGTTACTTTGGCCAGAGAATAATATTAATACATATTAGCATTAAAAATATCCAGTTTACTCTTCAACAGTAAAACCAGGCAAGCAACTTTTACTTTTTAAAGACACCAACAAGCCAGCATGTGGGAGGAGGCAATTCTCACTAATCTATTAAATGTAATGCATGAGTAGAAGCCAGAAAATTCACTAAACTAAAGTTGTTTCAGTTTTATGGAAGAGTATTCTCAGAGAATTAAATGTAACCTTAAATTCTGCACTTGCAACATGTTAACAAAAAATTCTGCTTAGCATCTGTGTGCGTAAGCACTGACTTGGGGACAGCATCATTACACCTACCAGTATTGTAACAAGTTTGTTTTTACAGGAAGGGCTAATGAGCAATGTAATCTTTAAGAGGCTTTTTTTTGTTGCTGTTTGGGTTTGGGTTTTTGTTTGTTTGTTTTTTATTATTATTTCTTTATTTTAAAGTTGGAGGGAGAGGAAGGAAGAAAGAACAACCTAATTAATTAGTCTTCTGCCACTTTGGGGCAATAGTTGTATGTTTTTCCATATATCTGTTTGCACATCCATGGTTTCCTTAACCAGTTTTGAGTCCTCCTGCCTGACTCATCCACACTGGATACTGGTACAGGATACATCTTTTTAAAAGAATGCTTACATGAGACGTGGGTGAAGCGAGGCAGAATAAGGAATGTTTCTCGTTGATAGCTGGGGGTGGTGAGGCATCAGTGGAAGAAAACATTACTCATAAGTCAACTTGGCAACTTCCCAAGCTGAACTACTGAAGGTGCATCAGAGAATGTATTTTGCTAGGCAAGAAATAAGCCTCACAGTTTAAAAATACAGTATTAAGTAGGAAGTAGGCATGTTTGTACAATAAAGATACTCCTGCTCCAGAGAGCAAAGAAAAATTTTTAGAAGATATTTAACATCTGTGTTTTTTTCAAAGCTTTCTTGAAATTCCAGGGGATATTTTCTTGGTGCAGGGAGAAGCAAGACCTGAAGGCATTGGAAACCTCTCTGCAAACTGGAAGGGGGAGTGAAAGAAAGAGAGCTTCTTTTTCCTAGAACAGTTTAATAACAGAAAATCTCCTGGAAGCGAACCAACCAGAACTGTTTTGTTAACCCAACTGGGTTACGTACTGCTACAACATGCACACTGAAAGCAATTTTTAGATGCCGAAGCCCTGAAGTCAAGGAGTGGCATTTATTTCATACCACAGGGCTAAAATGTCTTAGAAATCCTTTCAGGCTGACAAGTTTGTACACAAGATTAACAGGAGGCAAAGAAGACAGATCGAAAGAGATTTTAATTGAAATGATACCACACCAGCTGAGGTGGCTGCAGGTCTGTAGAGTTGGGAAGAGAAAATCCTGTTTTCTCCACAAAACAACCTCTCTTTAGAAGGATTGTAAACCCATGCCTGAATCATAACACCATTTGTTTCCTACACACAGCAACAGTTTAAAGCACTGTTGCAGATGAGGCAGCAAAGCTCAGCTTCCAGCCCAACACGGACATTCCACCCCAGCCTGACTCCTGCCAGGAGCTCTGCACCTCAAGAGCCAGCCTGGGACTCACCTCAAACCCGTTTGCTATGAACAATTGTGGGAACGTCTCATCCTAGAGGTTTCTGCCTTCAAGGATTTCCTCCATGTTGCAAGGACACAATATGCACCTCCCCTCCACCCAGCGAGCATAACTGGCCTTTTCATCTCCTTCACACATGGAAACATCAAAACAACCCACGCAGCCAAGTCAACAACAGATGTGCTGCAATAAACACTGCAGCACGCGCGTCGTGCGCGCCCAGGGCTCCACCTGGAACGCATGGCAACAGTCGCTCATGGACTCCAACGCCCCAGTCCCAGGGACATGGCAAGGAACTATGGCCAGAGCCTTCAAGGGAACTAATTTTGTGGGCTCATCCTCTACACTCCCAACTCTTACCCACAACTCCCTCAACAGCTACAGGAAGCTGCAAGGTTTCTTAGCGAAGGCTGACCTTATGCAGAGAGAGCTGCCTCAAGCTATTTTCTTACAGGCCTTTGCTTATGGAAAAAAGAGGAGCACGAATAAAGCTAGAGCCCAAGATGCAAAGGGAAAGCTGAATCCATGCAAGTTGTTGATCACATGCACTATTCTGGATCTAGCAAAATAAATATTTATGTAGGGACCACCCTTACGCAGAGCAGCTCCTAAGGAGTGGCAGTAATGACTGTACTGACTTCTAGCCATGCTGGCAAAAATATTTATGTTAACTGTATGCTTTTTGAGAGACCAGGTCTCTTGTCTCTCTGTGTCCAGGACAGGCAGCCTTGCTTTCTGCACACAGATGCAGATGACAAGCATTCACAATCTGTTTGCTCCCCCAGTTGTCTCTGAGTGACATTATCTTGGTTTCAAGACATGGATTTTGCCGAACTTGAACAGCAATAAAATCGGTGAGGGAAAAATGTCATGCTACAGTCAAGCAACCTCCCTCAACATGGTATTTTATTTTTAAGTCCAGATTTCTCCAGAAGAGTTTAGAGGGGAAAAAAAAACCCCATGGACATACTCTACTTGCATACCTATCCAGGAAAGAACATGCATTTCATATACCAGTGCAGTGCTTCTGCCAAGTTTTAAAACAAACAAAAAAGCCAAGAAGAAAGATGACAATTACTTTAAGTCAAAGCTTTAGGATACTTCCTATCCACAATCAGACTAGTCTGACCTGATCTGTTCTTCTGTAAAGAATGAATACTGACTGGTAAGTCAGGCCTGTGTGCAGGAAGACAGCAGCCAGACAGCAGAAATGAACAGTGTAATTCCCCTGCAACTGCACACAACTCATGCAGCCTAGGCTACTTTAGGGTGTCAGAGCATTGCATGTGATTTTGATTTTAGGGAAATGCTTTAAAAAGGGACTCCACGTCACCTGTACAAAGTAAGAGAGAACACATCTACCGCAAGTAAAGCAGTTCAGTGGTTTCTCTGCATGCACAGGGCTGTGTTGCTACAGAGATGCCAACATAATCCAAGGAAAGCACAGTTGTATGAGCCATTTCCATGCACTGCTGAACCTCAGCCATTTATTGCCAGCTGAGTAAGGACTCCAGTTGCATTAACTCCACGCCTCCTGGGCTGTGCTCTATTCAGACTAGCTCATAAAAATAAAGTTTCAATGCTTGCTGTCTCAAGCTTGGCTCGATAAGGAGGAGTTGTCTGCTGTTTCGTGGATGGTGGACTCCATCAGTGGCACCAGAAAAGGAGACACATCTTACCTATTCTCCCCTTGCTTACAGCAAAACAAGCAGCAGACCAACAGCTGCCAGGATGGAAATCCAGCATCTGGACCAACAGCCTTCCCCTGAATCAACAAATCTATACCACTGGATTTACTATTTAAGTGCCATGTACATCCAGTGACACAACTAGCACGTTACTTCTTACAGGTTTCAATCCTAGAGCTGATTTTAAAAAATGCAAGAGAAGGGGCTTATAAGTGCATCAGCCTGTCACAATGCACAATGTCCAAAATGCCAGCAAAACCACTGAAGTTCTGTTTGAAAAGGTAAAAATCAGAAGCCTCGTTCTTGCTCCCATATTTAACAACTCCACAGACTGTGGTGGGGCTGGAAGAAGCAGCAATTTCTTTTTTTAAATTTTAAAGCGATGGCAGTGCAGAAGCCGGAAAGAAGATGGTTGAGCCTACAGCCAGTCTTCATTCCACAGGATGGATTTGTGAATCTGGCAAACGTTTTTATTTGTGAACCAGACAAATTCTAAACGGAAGTCAGTGAAATGAAGTAAACATGGAAATGCTTCAGGCCACTTCTGCATCTCTTTTTGGGCTGTGACCATGCATTTACAGTAAGCACACTTGCATGTTACTGCCATATGATGTTTGTGCTCTCTGTTATTGCATTTCCAATCTACAGTGAAGCAGTAGGGAACAGTTGCTTTTAAAGAAGCTGCAGCTGGCCACAGGAAGCCTCCTTTTTCAGTCTGGAGTCAAGAAGCATGCTCCATATACCACTACTAAGGAAATACTTGGTAGGTACCAGAACTGCTTGCCATTTTGCTAGAAGAGGCCCTTTTGTTCTGCTGCACACCATGCCTCTTAACTCCTGCTCTAAGAAGAGCAACCTGGTCTCACTCTGTTTCTTTCACTGCACAGACATGCCGTGAGTCAAAAACAGCATCTGAATTTAACGTCCATTTCCTACCAGTTCAGCTCATAAGTATTTAGTTTGGTTTTTAGGCATCTTTTAATTCACTGTACAAACCTGATGTTATGGAGACCATCAGGCATCAACTCCGGACCCTCTGCTTGAGATTTAAGGAACTGGACAAATTGCAAGTTAAGGGAAACATCTCATATGGACATAATCCTTGGCTTGAAAAAGTTTCAATTAAAAAAGAAGAAACATGCCTATATAAATACGCACTTGGTATTCTTTCTCTATAAAATGGTTGTTAATCTACATTTATAGGGGTAGGAGACCAAACTAACCTCTTTAAAGAGACACTACTTAACATAAAATACCAGTTATTTGTATCTTTTCAGGACACAGCTTCAGGACTGTTTTTTGAACACTCAAAAGCAAGTAAAGGACACATGACTTGTACCTGTATCAGGCATTTACTGACATCGCTGGCACAGAGAGCCTTGTTGCAGCCTGTTGATGATGGGATCCACAGCAGGAACAGAAGGACAGTGACTGTGGGCGCCGTGATGTACTGTGACCTCATGTTTCCTGCAGGCGAGCAATTTTCCCAAGTACTTCAACCAGCACTGAAATAAAAACCAGCGACTGAAAAGGCTTTTGGGACACCAGTAAATTCTATTCCGTTCCCCCCTTGCAATTCCTTCAATAAATATGAATATTTTTTAAAAAAAGGTCAAATTGGGGTACTTAACAACAAACCCAAAACTTCCTCCTCCAGCTAACTTGTTTATACAAAGCTTTCTGCTATTGTACCTTTGGATTAAAACTGCAATACACTTGAGGTGAGCAATCTCAAGTTTGCAGTATCAAATATAAAATCCTGTAAACAGTGATGATAAAAAACCACCTCGGATGACAAAACCCACCAAAGGAGACCTAATTTTGTAAATGCTCAAAGTAGACAGATGGGTTTTGTGCAGTATCTCCTCAGGCTAAGGTACACACAGGACTGTAGGACCAAGGCCATACAGCAACCTTTTACAACAAGGTATGTTGCCCCTGTCATCTTTAATGCAGACAGGCAGTTGTTTTCACACGGACACTTGGATGTCACACAGGCTTTCAAACCAATCACAAAGTTGTTAACTTATTTTTTAAAAATATACAGACACCAACACTAAAAAAAATTAAAAAGTACCAGACACTTTGAACAACGTAACTTCCAAGAGCCAAGCAAGTGTCTGAGGTCAACCAGAGACGATGAGCATCTGCTACTTCAAACAGACTGAGGAACTGGGCTTGTTCAAAGCATTCCACCTTTCTCCCTTTGTGAAAACCCAGCCTGTTGGCAGGTGGTATTTGCGACAAATATATCACGATTAGCAGCATGCCACTGAGTTTTTACTTGTGCTTTGCATATGAACCCAGCCAAAAGAGGACCTATTGCAACAGGCACTGTACCAATACATAATAGAAGGCAGCCCATGTTTGGGCAAGCTTACAGTGAGTCTGTATTGTTCTCCTAAGAGAGGAAGAATGCTAATGGAGCACTGGATTGCTCTCTTTTGGTATCTAGAAATGTTTTTCTGTTTTATGAACTACAAGACCCAACACCCTCAATGAGCAGAAAAGTGGAAAATACGTAAAGAAGGCACGATCTGGACATTGAAAGTCTGCGTCCGATTAGTCCTTCTTACAATGGTTATTAAATGCCTCTGAATCTCGTTGTGCTGGGCACGCCGCCATCTGTACCAGGCAGGGCTGGGGAGACCCCCCTGCAAGACCCGGGAGCACGCACGGAGAACACGGCATCTTTTCCCTCAGCTGGGGGTCCCCGCTTTCCCTCCCTGCTATCCGGAGCCAAGAACGCTTCCTTCCAGCAGCTGCCGGCCCGGACCCGGCGGGTGTCGCATCCCGGGTGCGGGAGCCGAGGCGAGCACGCTGCCTGGCGAGGGGAGCGATCCAGCCGTGCTCGGGCGCGGGGCTGCGTTACATAAAGGGTTCCGAGGAGCGGGGTCGAGCGATGCCGCTTCCACACGCACTCCTCGGATGCGCACCGGGGTCCGGGCGCTCCTTCCCCGCCTCCCCCCGCCGCTCCAGTTCCGATTCACCGACCGCTGTTTTCCCAGACTTTTATCCGGCGTGGCGTCCCCCCGGAGCAGGACCCCCGCCTGCCGCCCCTCCTCTCCCGCAGCCCACCCCGGCGGCACCGGCTCAGCATCGCTCTCCCGCTCCACCGGGATCGCACCCGGGCCGGAAAAACCCCCAAAAAACCCCTCCGGCCGAACCACCCGCGCTCGGCTCCCCGTCCCCGATGCGGCTCCCGAGAGGCCCGGGGCCCAAAGATGGCACTGCCAGGGGCCGGGAGGCCGGTGACAGGGAGGGAGATGTGGGAGAACACCACCCCTGCCGAAGTGGCCCGGGGCAGGCGGGGCCCCGCACGGGGAGCGGGGTCTCCTCCTCCTCCTCCCTCCGGCAGGCACGCAGGCAGCGGGGCGGCCGCGCCGAGCCGCACCGAAACTTTCCTGCCACAAAGAAGCAGCCACGGCTCCGCCGCCTTCTCCAACTCCCCCACCAGCAGCTCCATCCCTGCGCACCCTCCGCCCGCTCCCTCGGCGGCGCTCACCGGGCGGCCCGGGCCGGGCACCCCGCGCTCCGCAGGCGGCTCTCGCTGCTCCGGAGGCGGCGACGGCGGCGGCAGCAACCCCGCGCCTCGTCCCACTGCTCCCCCCTCGGCCGCAGGCAACGCGAAGGCGGCGGCCTCGCATCATCGCCCCGCCTCGGGGCACCGTCAGGCGCCGGGACCCTCCCCCCGGGACCCTCCGCCCCGGCGGGCGGCGGCTGCGCGGAGCCGGGCGGGAGGAGGAGGAGGAGGCGGAGGCAGGGGCCGGTGGATGGGAGCTGCCGCCGGACCGTGCCTAGCGGGACGGGACTGGGGGGTAAGGCCAGGAGACTGCATCCGGAGGGGCTTCTTCAGGGGAGGACGGCGGAACATGCCCCCGCAAGCCGAGTGCGAGCAGAGAGAAACTCGGGGGTCCTGTGGGCAGGACAGGCAGCCCGGGGAAGCCGGGGCGGGAGGAGCGGGCAGGGCGGGAGAAAGGGAACCGTGGGGCAGCGCCGCTGGAAGCGCCAGCGGGAAACGCGATTAACTTCCCCGAAAGCTGAGAAGGTGCAGGCGCCCGGGGGAGGGCAGGGGCCGCCTCCGATGGGAAGGGACTCCGGGCTTCCGGACAGCCTCTCCCAGGACCACGGCTGGGCGGCGGCTTTATCCTCCCACGTGCCAAGCTCCAAGGAACCAAGGTAACAAGTTTGGTCCCTAGAAGAAAAACACAGGAGGATCCTGGCTCGGTACCCAGAAACTCAGAGCAGCCCTCGGGCTACCCAGGAGACAGCTAGACCCCGGCGAGGGAAGCAGGGCCATTGCGCCAACGAGTTACTACCGTATTGCGTCTCATCCCTTCTTCCCAGCTCCCGCCGCTCTGTTGGGGAAAATCCACAGCACGGTGTCCTTGAACAACACGAGGCATCATACCACAGAGTAAACTCGGGGAAGAAAAAAAAAAAAAGAAAAAAAAAGGAAAAAAGACTACAACAAATATCAGAGAAGCCAAGAGATCATTATCTGTGGGACTGAAATATGTGGAGCAATAAAACTTTTACTAAGAAGTTGCAATTGAAAAAACTCGGTTGCACAGACCCTGACACCGGAAAACCTTCTCTCCTTACAAAAAAGACACAGGCTAATGCTAAGAAACATCTGTCTTCAGCTATCCTTACAAGATACTGCCAAAATATTTTTCTTGTCTCCTGCATCCCAAGTATTTTTGTCACACACTTCTTTTCTAACACAGCCAAGACTTCTGCAGCCCAGTTTATCTTTTCTGTTCTGTTTGCTAGAGGCTCTTAATTACTCATACTTCTGCGCTTCCAGCCATGGCTGTTACTTTTTACTACTCTAGTAAGTATCTGACAGAAGTAACTTGTACCCACTTACTAGTTAACACCTTGCAACTTTATCCGTATCTCCTCATCTTTTCAAGCATATAATACAGATTTCTGCAGCATTTCAAGATTTTACAGCTACGTTGTCGCTTTTTCCTCAACAGTTTCAATTCTGAACGAGGTCAGGAAGATATTGCTGCAATAAAAGGAGGAACAACTTCTCCTTCTGCAGATACCTAACAAATTAAAAGTGAAAAAAAAGTTACAGGGCAGGAACTACATACTAATTGGTATTACCGTGCTCGAGTTACTATTTATTCTAAACTGGCACTAGCAGTGATGCGCAGACGGAAGGAGCCTGCTGTCCACAGTGTCTCTTGTTCACTGCCCATTTGGCCTCTGTGCCAGGAAATGCCCCCTGGACATTCACAAAAGCACAAGGAATAAGTTCCCTGCGGTAGCTCACCTGAAAAATCCATTCAAACCAAGGATTTTATATCTCTTACTCTGAGTAACCAGGTCTCCTGCCCAAGCCGCATTTCTTTCAGAAATAATTTCACAGACATCAGATCCCAACCATTCTTGAATAATTTATGGCCTGGAGGGTAACAAATCTTTTTCATGAATATCTGTAACCTCCTACTAATAAATAATTAACTGTCTCCTCATTAACAGTACTAAGAATAAAAAAAGCATTACATTTCACAACATGGGGAATTTTTTTTAACTTTTCCATTGAGCCTCCTTATATATTCCAGGAATGCTAAGGTTTGATGTACCAAGTGTTCCAATATTAAGAAATTCCAACTAATAACATGACCAATAAAATTTATTAAATATTATATTTACAACTATTTACATATCCCTTCCATAGATTAATATTAAAATAGACAATATACAATTTAAGAATTTTAATTCAAAGGCATTTTGTTGGAAAAAATAGGCTCTATTACGAGACCACCATATAAGAGCAAAAGGGTTTTTTTTGTCTTACACAAAAATATTTTCAGTATAGGAAGTCATAGGTATGGCATTACAACAGCAGACTAATATGAAGTATGATTTTGTAAATATTGCAATAGTTTAGGTATCAGTTATTAAAGGGAAGGAGTTCAGAGTCCTGTGGAGCATGCAATACAGTTCAATCCTTTTACAGTTATGGTGATGAAACACGCAGCTAAATCAAACGCATGCCATACAAAAAGGAACTGCCAACCAGGAACACACTACACTTAATAAAAACGACAACTTTGGCCCAATAAACATTAGACAAAAACAGTTTTACAGTTAAAATATCTATTTTATACAGGTTTGAACATTAATTACAAGACTATTTACATTTGCACAATATGTATAAAATAAATTATTTAAAAATGAAGACATTATTACATCTTTTTCCAAAAAGAAATCTGTACAGTAATTTACAAAACATAATAAGATTAATTGACTATTTTCCTCCAAATCTTACATTTTCTTCCACAGGCTCTCATCATTTTTCTGTGGGAGTTCAACTGTTACAGGAGTTTCATAATACAAAGCTTTATAGCAGATTTTAAGTATAATTTGCTTTTTGGTGGATGTTTTAGTTATTAACAGCTTCCAGCGCTGTCAACTCACCAGGTTTTGTCATCTTTTTCAGCAATAAGCTCTAAAGCTACATGCAATTTTAAAATACAGATAACAGCAGTTACTGCAAATCCAGACTTAAAGTTCGCATCCATCTTCTGTGTTTGAGCAAGAGTCTGTGCCACACTTCTCTGTAGGAACACCTGAATTATTGAGAAAGGTGGTATTCCACAGAATTAAGTGCTCTGTCTCAAAAGAAAAATACCTTTGTGCATCACTGCACCTCAGTCTCTAGCTGTCCACGGGGAGGGGCGAGCCAGACGGTGCTGGTTGTCATATGGGCGTCAATTCAAAGTCATCATTAACATCAACAAGAGGAACATAAAACTCCTGGATTTCATAAATGCTGATAGATTTGTACGTAGCAGGATCAAGCTCTTGCAGTTTAAGCTGCCACTCCAGTCTCTGCACCGCATTCAGCGCCGCTGCTTCGTGCTGCTGCCTCATCAAAAGGCACGTCTGGTTTGAAATTGAGAAAGAAGTTATTGAAATATTTGAAAAAAATATTATTGCAACAAGTTTGAACACAGGAAATACGTCTAACAGCCTCCCTGGTGATAGTAAGTAATTCCCCCAGCGTGTATTTAGAAACGTGCAGACTATGCCGTTACACTACATGGCAACAAAAGTTAGTTTTTTTTAATACTGATAGACCTTCCTTTCTGTTACCTCCACAACAGCCCATGATACCGCACACAAACCTACTATTTATTAATCTCATCTTCATTAGATTTGTTTGTTTTTTTAAAGTGGAAAGACAAAGGAATGTACCTTTAATTTGTCAAACTTATCATCAACGTCCTGTAGCCATGACATGAACTGCCTTGCATTAAATCGGTCCCTCACCGATGTTTTGCTGTCATCAGTCTGCAAAAACCAAAAATTTATTCCAACTTGATGATTCAGTCTTAAACATCCTTTAAAACACAAAACCTCCTCTGTGGGACATAAACAATCCCACAAACACTACTTCTGACAGAGAAACAGATTCAAAGTACAAAGGTATATAAAAGTAGAAATGTTGACCAACACTTCCACTGCAAATCAGCTGCTCACTAAAAATGGGTATTTTCAGATTTCCTCAAGCTATTTACTGTGCTCTGGTTCTGAAATTTAGAGTGGGAGGCTTAAAGATTTATACCTTAAAGTCTTAACTAATAAAAGGCAGATCCTTCCACAAAATTACTGTCTCTCTTTTTAATCTTTAAAATTTAAAATTAAATCAATATCCCTCAGGGAAAAGCAAAAGCATTAATAAAGGAAAACTTAAGCAGCCTGATTTAACCAACTACACAAGTATTGAATGCAATAAAAAACCCTCTTTTTACCATCACAATCCCCAAAAGGAGATTAAAAAAAAGTGAGTAGACCTGTCTTACGTCCTGCTTAATGAAATAGCTGGTTTTTTTTAAAATTCCAACTATTTCGTAAGAATTTGGAATGTCACATCTGCCCACTGTGATAAACTAGATATACTCTATACATAGTCCTAAAGCCAGACTATGCCAATATAACATTTAAATAATAACCACTAAATACAGCAAGCTGTTGTTACTCTCTTAGGGAGAAGACACTGCAGGAATTTGTACACTGAAGCAGCAGGAACAAAAAGAAGCCCAATCAAATGTGCAAAGATTGGCCTTTCTAGAGAACAAAATCAGTATTTGCTAATGGCAGAATGCATTACAAGACAGTATTTTCTAATGCATCTACATTCTTCCCATTAAACAAATTTAAATCAAACCATCAAGCTGGTAGTATAAAACACTGAATTCAATTGCATTAAAAATTTATTTAATAATTTGCTCAGCATTATATGTAATGTAGTTTCCTAAGAAAAATTACCACAGACTGAAACACAAAGCTGTTGAAGTAGTGAGGGGAAAGGAGAGGCATTTTATTACTGCTCTTGTTATTATATAGATGGTCAAAAAAAAAGGCAATACTTGGGGAGCACACCCAACACCTCGACTTCTCCCCCAGAAAAGATTCCTTTTGTTTCACAAAATTCAAATACAGAATCAGCTCACTTAAAATGAACTGTAAAATGTTAACTACAAAAATGCAGTTAAAGGCACAACTCATGTACTTCTCATTTCTAAAAAGCTCAAGGCCTATAAATCAGGGCAGAAATAAAACAAAGGACTTTGGAAGAGAAAAATCTTGGTTTTGCTCCATCAGTTAGATTTACTAAGGAAATGATGGTTTAAAAATTTATCTGTATGAAGCTTAAAATGAGACAACAATACAGTCTCCATAAACTATCATCTGCTCAATCACCTCACTGGGCATAGCTCTAGTTTTTTAAAGACTGGGAAAAATGTAGTAACTGACTGAAGAAACAATGAAAGTTGTAATAATTCTATAAGGAGCTCCAGAACTAATGGAAAATCTCCCATATGTTGGAAATGTATGTGTTTCATTTTAAAATGCCCAGCATCCAATGCATCTGCACTTGTTACACCCAAAACATCAACAATTCCTCCTTTCATTATGTGCTGCTCAGAGTCACTGAAGCAGGTGTCAAATGCTGGTTCCATGTCTGTTAGTTGGAAAAACTGTCCACAAAATACTGACACCATGAGATTATTTTCTCTTAGAGGTACAGCTGCAGCCAACTTTTGAGGGATAGTCCACACAACATACACAGATTGTGAAGCACATTGCTTATTTTGTGTTTTAATCAGGACTAAATACCCACACTGAACACGTAAATAACATGGCACAAGAAAATCATGAAGTCATGAGCCTGAAGACATTTTGAAAAAAGTTATTTCTTCTGGTAGCATTCAACATTTCACTGTTGCTCATCTATTTTTTATGGAACAGTTCTAGTGACTGTCTTACACAGAGGAGGAAAGTATAATGTGGATATGTCCACAAAACATTTCCAAATTTCATAAACCAATTTCATCACTTCCCACACTACTGCATTCCAATTATTTGGATTACTGATAGAAATGATCTTCTATGCTGGTAATTTCTTTGTTCATGTTTAAGCTATATTTGTAAACTTCAAAAACACATTCTGTTTATGACTAAAAACTGTTTTTATAACAAAATCAGCAGAAGAATGTCCTTATTTTATCCATCTCATAATTCCTGGAGGTGAAAGAAAACCAGACACAATACAAAACAGAAAAATGATATATCCTCCTATTACTGTACACCCATTTGGGCCCCAATATAAGTAACAACCTATAGGGAGCAAAATCTTCATTCCAAGCAAATCAATGACAATTTTGCTATGGGAACAGATTTCTCTCTGAATGCTTGAGTCAGGCTAGCCAGACCTTTTTGTCTGAAGCTGTGAAGGACAAATCTTTACCTGAGCATCCAGAGGCACATTGTACACCTCAGCATCCAGCAGCACAGTGCAGGCACTGAAGGGCAGAGTTTGATTAGCCAAGGTCCTCGCTGCTCGGTAGTGAACACGTAGAACCTCTTGCTCATTAGAGACAATAAGCTTTTCCTAATTAAGATATCAACATATAAATAAACATTTAGTAAGTCAAGCATTCATAAAAATGCCCACAAATTTAAAAATTTCTTTCTAGGGCTTACACTTTTGAACAGTGTGAGAAATGGGCTGCTGAATGTAGGAAGGGTTGCTCTTCTAATTAAATTCAAAATTTCAATTCAGTGATGCAAAGAGTGTCCCATGGATGTCAGAACTGAAAACACCTTCTGCTTAGCCCCAGCCTCCACTGATGGCTGAATGTTCCCACTTACTGAGGCAAGTTCTAGTTAATGAGAGTGGTGAAAGATGAAAGGTAGAAGAAGCACAGGGTTGGGATATAGGTTTGTGAGTGTTGACTGTATGAAGACTTTTACTCTAGGCACAATGGCCAAGCAAAATGCAGCAGAAAGATCATTTGCAGGATAATTTTTTTTAAAACAACATGCAGTAACTCCCTAAATTCACAGCTGCATAGATATTCTTTCCTAAACTGAGACAAGAAAAATGTAACTCACTTGACAAAGCTTGACTTACAGTTGTATAAAGTGGATTTCATTTGAAAATGAGAAAAAAGCCTACATGACCAAAATAACTATAAATATGCATAATTTTTTAAGACATAGAATAATATTTGTATGTGTTTACTGCTCTGCAATATAATAGCTCTAATTTTTATCAGAATAAAAGAAGGTGGATTAAAACATTATCTTGTATTTCCTGTTTTTCAGAAAACAGGAAAAGGAGCACCTTTCCTTTGGTTAGAATCATAGACTCTGGGTTGGAAGGGACCTTAAAGACCATCTTGTTCCAATCCCCGTGCTGTGGTCAAGAACACCTCCAACTAGACCAGGCTGCTCAGGGCCCCACACAGCCTGGCCTTGAACACTGCCAGGGAATGGGGCATCCACAGCTTCCCTGGGCAACCTGTTCCAGTGCCTCACCACCCTCACAGTGAAGAATTTCTTCCTAATATCTAATCTAAATCTCTCCTCCTTTGGTTTACAACTGTATCTCCCCTTGTCCTAACACTATTTGCCTGTGTTAAAAGTCACTTTCCCTCTTTTATATAAGCCCCTTTAAACATGGAAATGCCCCAATGAGGTCTCCCTGGAGCCTACTCTTCTCCAGGCTGAACAGCCCCAGCTCTCTCAGCCTGTCTCCACAGGAGAGGTGGTCCAGCCCTGTGAACATGTTTGTGGCCCTCCTGTGGACTCACTCCAACAGGTCCATGCCCCTCATCTGCTGGGGACCCCAGAGTTGGATGCAGCACTGCAGGTGGGGTCTCACCAGAGCAGAGCAGAGTGACAGAATCACCTCCCTCACCATGGCCATCATATTTTTAGCTGCAACTGATTTATTTTCAGTCAGAACTTGAACCATGTTTACAGTCTTTGTGCTTATTTTATACCTAGCTTTACACACTGAAATACTAAATTCCAGTAAAACCCCTCCCTCAGCTGGGTTTGTTAAGTCACACTGAAACTGTCAGTTGAAAAAGCATCACACTGGGTTTGATGAGGCAGCTCCTTGTATAACTACGTGGAAATCCACAAGACACATCCCTGTCAGAAAGGGGTCCTGCCTGTGCCCACAAGCAATCTGGTTCACAATACTGGCATCTAAAGCTAGGTTACCAAGGAAAAAGGGCAACTTAAAAATAAAGAATACTCCTAAACCAGGAATATTTTCTCTATTTCTGTGCTGAAACTCAGTGATACCTACAGATGTAGTTCTAATATAATTTTAGGCAGTTTCTGAGCTGAATATTGCAAAACATGTTTTAATCTTAGAGCCACATGTCTTCCCTCTATACAGAATTTACCATGTCTTCAATTCTTTTAACTCAGTCAATCTGGTTCTGAAGTCTACAACAATCATTACCTTTCCAAACTACAGTGTGAAGCTTCCTTCCCACTGCCTCTAGGATAAATCAGGGACACAACTCAGCAGCTTTTTCCTGTTAATTGCTCTATCTTACCAACTTCAGCATTTTGCTAACAACTGTCCAAACAATTTTTTCCCCTGTTACAAGTTCCAATTCATAAATTTGGATAGAAAGAAGATTAGAAGTACTTCTAAACACTGTTGGATTCAAAAAAATGTAGTCTGTTCATTGAAAAACATCCTAAAGCTTAAATCCGGGAAATAAAAAAAATAAATTAGTCTCACCCTTTCAATACTGTGCTGTAAACGTAGTTTCATCCTTACAACCTCCTGTTGTTTAAATAGTTCCTTAAGCGGGTCCGACAGTGAGGGAGGTGGTGTAATCTGTGGAAAAAGTTTTATAGATAGTATAGTGAATATGTATTTAACATGTTCAGCATTGCTTATGTGATCTATTAAAAATGACCCAAGAAACAATAAGCAAGGCATTTTTTTAAGAAAAGTATGAGTGTTTTTACTTTCCATTAACTACGTGAACTTAATGTGTTTGCAATAAAAGGTTTTAAGGATTCCATACCATAAAATTAATAAACCCAAGCGAAAATGGCATTTCAAGCAGTTTAGTGCTTTTAACCAGTCATTATCAGCATTCCATGGCTGTTCTTTTTAAAAGGCTATACTGTAGAATATAGTAAGAATACAACTTGCTTTCAGTTTTAAAGAGTCATTAAAGCACAGCTGTTCGTTTTGAGAAGATAAAAACTGCCTAGCAAAATGCAAGAGCAAAGCAAAAAAAAAGTATTGCTAAAAAAACCCCAAACCACTTGATATATTTACACAGAAGCAACAGCATTTTATACTGCACAAAAGATAACCAACCATACTCCTAATCTTGCAATCATGCAGAACACAGGCAAGCACAAAAAGTAGACTAGAGCCCCAGACAGTGGCTTCAAAAAGTGTTTCTTCCTGACAGTTATTCAAGTAAGTTTTTAAAAAAAACTTACTCCTTAAAAGAAAATATTTTTAAAAAATCAAATAGACTTGAGTGACGTATCAATGCTGTTACTGATTTGCTATATTATAAGCATTTTGCATCTTTAGTCAACTATAGTAAACAACCAGAATTACTGCCTGGTCTAAGCTGTATGACAAACACTGACAAGGCACCTGGAGCCCTCCTGGCAACTGCAGAAATCAGATGCTTCCGAGAAGTAACTAATAAACATCTTGGGAGTTTTAAGGCTCCACCCAAAGTTTACTTTTCTTTATGCCAGTTCTGTCTGACAACTCAGCATGGGTTTTAGCAATTTTAGCAATCTAAGAGCATTGATACTGCTTTGGAAAGACCCATTCCAACGACATGAAACACTACCTACTACCATTGATACTCAAAAATCACAGCTCAAATACATACCTGCTGTTAGTACACCCTACCCTGTACCTAACACAAACATAAATAATTCTTTTCAATAAAATAGATCCTTCAACTGTCAAGAAGTAATAAATCCATTACGGCAATACAGACACACTGTAGATTAAACCAGATTATTAGTCTCAATCTTGCACCTATACATTCCAGTAACAAAGTGATTTATCTACCAGATATGCTTGAATTATTATTATACCGGAAAATTATTTCAGAACAATTTTTTCCCCAACGGGAAGTTAGCCAATGTCTTTGGAATTAAAGAATATAATGAATAACTAATTGCAGTTCATTCCTTAAATTATTACATGGTAAAAAATGACACTCAACTCCTTCACATTTCAAACTAGGAACAGGATACACTCCACTTTTCTTAGTGAAAACAGTTTGGCTCTCAAACCAGTAATGTTTATGACATATGCCATTTTGTGCAAAACATCACTATTAAAAACAAATATACCCCCTATAGCCTAGTTTTTCCCGAAAACTTTGCATTCATGGTACAGTACAAGAGTGCTGTCAGAGTCTTTCAGTAAAATAAGACAAGATGCTTGTAAATAGTATCAAGCTTTAATTTTAATAAACTCAAAACATCTCCAAAAATCTCCGTTCTTTTGCTTACAGAGAAGCATCCAGAGTAAGAAGCAAGACAGAGAAGCTGTCTATAAATAATCTCTGGGTTTATGCACCTACATTTTCCAGAAATAAAAATTTCAAAGTTGGCAAGCATTCATATAAGCTGAACAATTTCACAGAATGGCCTGGGCAGGAAGAGACCTTAGGGATCATCTAGTTCCAAGTCCCCTGCCATGTGCAGGGACGCCACCCACTAGACCAGGTTACTCAGGGCCCCATCCAACCTGGCAGTGAACACTTCCAGGGATGGGGCATCCACAGCTTCTCTTGCCAACCTGTTCCCATGCCTCACCACCCTCATAGTAAAGAATTTTTTCCTAATCACTGATCTAAACCTGCCCTCTCTCAGTTTGAAGCCATTCACCCTTGTCCTGACACTACATTTCAAATATCGTAAAATATTTCCCTTAAATTCACAGATGGTTTAGTTTTGCAACACAAGTAAGAATCAACACAGTAGAAAAAGCCTGACAAGGAGTTGATAATCTAGACAGCAGACTTGTGTGGACTTTTATTTAAATGTGTAGGACTCTGTTTCAGCAGGTTATGTTCAGCCCTGAACACAGACTATGCTCAGACTCGTGCGACACTGACAGGTTTCAGTGACCCAAGCCATCCCTACTGCCACTGGATACATCCATAAACTCTTCATTCCCACCCAGCCCAGCACGGCCTGCCAAAATGTACAGCTAAATACAGGGCTAGCTTTGGTTACAGTTGTTTATGGAATGATCATTTTTTTCCTCTCTTCTTGGAAACTTGGGAAGAGTGAGCCTCAGATGCTTAAGAGTCTGAACACAGGATTTGGGTAGTCGCACACCACCTGCTGGAAATCCCAGCTTGTGAACCAGCACTGGATTCAGACAAGGGAAATGGGTTTCTTTGAGACCAGAAAGTCTAACTTAGAAGTTTTGAGGCAGGAATAGCCAGAGGAGCCTCTCAGACCTTCTAGTCAAAGAGACTGTTACTAAAGAGAACACAAAAACTGTGTAGGGAAAATACAAACACGTAAGTTGGACTTGAAGAACAGAGCATGAAACTGAACACCACAAAAAAAAGGTGCCCTCTGTTTTTTGTAAAACCAAGTATCAAACTAGTTTCTTAAGGGCCCACGCTCCATACAGGAGAGGGAAACAAAGGGGCCCTGCCTGCTTCAGAGAGTTCTCTGTTCCCAGTCTTGAGAAATGACTGAGAAAATCCAGAGAGAACTCAGCCTTGTGCCTCTGCTCCACCACACTTGGAGCCAGCCACTAGAACAGGTCTGATTGGCAAGAGCTCAGGTTCAAGACATGCCCTCCTCATCTCCAACACATCAAAATCAATCAGCAGCTTTCCTTCAAAACACCTGCAACAAGAGCAACAACTCTTCACTGTATAAACCTTCAATTCCCATTTGTGCCTGCTACAGACCTCCCACTCTTCTACATCATCCAAACCACCGGCCTGCTCTAATGCTCCATTTCATGCATTTTGAAAACAAGTTTCTGGTAATACCCCTACAATCAGATTTTACCACTTGAGTTTCTACAGCAATACCAGGGAGACAGGGCAGAATCCCTTTTACTAGAAACACATCTGCTAGATACCCAGTGGAGTCTGGCAGTGAAATCATCCTGGTACCTCCTCTCAGGAGACAATACAGATAAAGATGACTGAACCCTGTAGAACATACAGATGGAACGAACAATCTGAAAGGCAGCAGAGCCAAGTACAATTTAAATTTACTCTGTTAGAAGATTCAGATTTGTTTCCTTGTATTTTGAACTGACCTGATGTCTCCTACCTTATGTTTTGTATTTGCACTGGTGAGAGGGAAGCCACAATTCATACGTGAACACCCTCACAGCCTTAGGTGATCTGGGCTATAAATTACAGTAGATAAACAAGGCTGTGGAAATAAAGTTTTAGCACACCATCTCCTGGTTCCCACCTACAGCATGTTTGAAGTTCATCAGATAAACTACAGTGAATCATTAAAATTCCAATGCAGAGAACAGCATGTTACACCAACCATTCAGAGTCTCAGAGCTAAATATTATGGTCTTCGTGCAGACCTATACAAAGGGATATCTGTAACACAGGAATAATTAAAGAAAGAGTTTCTACTTTCTATGCAAATTGATGAGGCATAAATTGGGTTAACAGAGAATCATTAGAGAATCAAAGGAAAAACTGTAAAACAAACTTGACAAAAAGGTAATTTTACAGTTGCTTATTAAATTGCGCATTATAGGCGTAACAACACGTTATTAGTATTTCACCATTTCAGAGAGACTAGGCACAGGCTTTATTTTCACTTTGTTGGACAATGTATACAGTAAACAAACACTTATTTTTGAGAATGAGTTGGCTTAGCAATACTCATTTCTATGGTATTTGTAACAGGAATTATTATGATCATGATTTTCAATGGTGACAAAATAAAATTATTAAACTGTGTACACAAGCAAACTCTGCTGATAAGTTAAACCTGAACTACTACTAATTTTTTTAACAATATCTTTTTTTCTGACAGGAAACATGAAAACTTTAATCAAAATTGTACATTTACACAAGTGACAGTAATTAAATAAAGCACTTAGTCGCACTGGAGATTTTTCAGACAAACAAAACAGAATTTCTTGGAGTATCTCCTTATTTAGAACAAAACTCATGCTTTTTCTTACACTTTAATTCTAATGAAAATAACCACCAATTCCTAAAAATTTATTTTGGCTTCTCAGAATTTATCTTCTTCCTTTTTGCTTCTAGCAGCCTGGAATAAAAAGTTCCACCTGTTCTCTCTAGAATACTGACAGGATCATCAAAGTATATACAAAACAATTAACTGTTTAAAATATCATTACCATCAGAACATGTATGTGTAGGGAATCAAACCAGAAATCTAAATGAGACAAAAATCAGTAACTGTAACCCTTCAATTACATATTTACCTTTTTATCAACTTTATTAAAAGAGGGTTTTCTTTTCAACAGTTAATTAAAAGCCATTGAGAATAGGAAGCACACATCCATCTCTGATATTTTCTGAACCTCTTACCCGAGATTTTGCCCTCCAATACCTAAATTTATTTTCATTAACGGCAGAGTCCCTATTATACACAGCAATAGAGACTAGAAGGAATTATAAGGCAGTGCTTTAACATCAAGTCAGTAACTCTGCCTTCCTTACGGTGCCTACACACATTGCCATTTATGATAGGGAACTGAATTCTATTGCTCAGGTAGGAGATGGACCGGGGAAAAACATATGCCATGCTTCTCTACTTTCCACTTATCCCAAATTAAGCACTGAAGTGTGATGCCAAAGCAGTAAGCTGTAGCCTGGAAACAGTATGTACTTGACTAGCAGCAGCTACACAACAAACAAACAAACAAACAAACACAAACTATGCCTGCAGTGATGTTACAGAAGCTGCAACAGCTACTGAGAAAGATTTGTAGATCTGGGAACGTTGACAGCCTGGTATATTGTGGCAAAGCTTGTCCCTGGTTCACTTACAGACCAAGTAAAAGGGTCATCTTACCCACATCCTTCCTCAGACTATAACTGGCCTACTAATTCCAAAAAATGAGAATAAACAGCTTATAGAGGGAATTATGACTACCTGTGTGATGAAGCAAACATTTTTAAATTTACACATTAAATTTCTATTCATTGCTTCATCAAAAAATCTTCAACTCTACTGGAAAAAAGCTAAAGCTTTTTTACAGTCAAGTAAGGGTGAGTTATCTTAGACAAGCTGACATAATAACTTGTCCATTCAGAAATGGAGAGCTTAGAACTAAACAAGTGTCTCTGCACTACAGACGGTCTTCAGTAAAAAGGAAAAAAACCCTTGACATTATTTAATAAAACAATGAACACTTTAGATGGATTATAAAAGCCAGGACACAGCAGATAGCGCCTGCTCATTTTGAGATAGCTGGCAGGCACTCTCCAACTTAAAACGTTTGGTGATGGACTTAGTATTTTGAAGCACTGCATATCCACCCCCCTCCAAATGAAACAGCTTTGACTAACTAGTTCTAACAAAATTATTGACAGCAGAAATTCAGAGAAGCTCTCAATAACTGACTTCTGAAAGAGTAGGCTTTACATACTTTGAAATACAGTATTTGTGTGCCCTTGACAGGTGTCATACATGGTTTGTCTTACAGTGACTGTGAAACCACTGTGTGTATTTCCAGTGAATGGGGCTTTTAAATATGGTGCTATTAACATGTCAACTTTCTGTTTTCAGCAGAATATTCAGAAGCAAGTTAGGAAGAATAAGGAAGTTACAAAAATAAAACCAAAACATGCCTTTCACTGAAAGACCATGTTACTTACAGTTGGGATGCATATCTTGCTCAAGGGATTGCCATCCAACAGGTAGGAGCCATTGAAAGTCACATACTCATCATAATATTGAGGTGCCTGAGGAATAACACTGCACAGCAATTTACGCTTCTCTTCTATCTTCTTCCTTATGTGCAAGTATTCAAAGTAGGGGTTTGCTCTTTCAGAACTGTATGGCTGAATCTCTTCAAGCTTCAAAGAATCGACAATAGCTGCCAGGGACTGCTGGGTCTTCTCCTTGGCCTGCAGCAAAGAAGGGTTCGCTTGCACAGGCTGAGGCACACGTGACACCTTCCTTTTACGTGGGTGATGTACCTGAGCATCATCATCTTCAGTTAATCTAATTCTTGCTTTCATAGATGCTAATGATTCAGACTCTTTTTCTGATGTTTGCGTGCAGCCAAGAGGATTCTGCTTGCCCTGGTTAGCAAGCAAATTTGCTCTGTTCCTCGTGATTCTTTGAGGTACTTCTTGCTGTTCCATCTTCTGATCCTCAGCAACTTCTTCCTCTACTTTAACTATTTGGCTGTATTTATGCACCTCTTCCTGTGTAATCTGTTGTGAACTATTTTCCAAGTTGGATAGAGAGGAGCACTGTGGTGGATCATCTTCCAACACATTTTCTCTGTCTGCAGTGCAGGGGCTTTTATTAACCAATTCATTTGTAATTCCTTTTGATATTCCTGAACTTAGTTCACAGGTATCAGCATTGGCTTTACTATCAACAACATGCACAGAGACCAACTTTTCTTGTCGGTCTTTTTCATTTCTAGCATCTGAAGTCTCTGCTGTGTTACCATCCACTTCACCCAGCGCATTCTTACAAACAACTTTACTGAATGTGTATGAATTCACATTTAACTGTGAACTGCTATCACTTTCAGGAGTATCTTTCTCTAATGGTACCATTGGTAAATCACTCACCCTTTCATAGCTCTGTGAAACATCCTTTGGAGAGCTCTCAGAATATACAACAATGGGTGCATCAATCTTCTTAATGTTTGAAGGGAAGAAAGCATTTTCCAGCTCTCTGGTACTAGTAGCGTCTGTATCCAAAGCAGAAGTTGTAGTCTGAACTAGATTTTGCTGCTGTACAAATGATGAATCTTGACTGCTAATGCCTGGTAAAGAAACGTGTTTTGACACAACTGGAAGTGGCTGGATAGGTAAAGAACAAGGTGACTGTGAAGGCAAAAATGATGCTGATTCTTGAGAACCGGAATTTCCCTTAACTTCAGCATGCTGAGGCAAAAATTCAGATACTTGTTGCTCTTTTAACGTCCTGCTCTCAGAATTATGCACTGCTATAATACTTTTAGTATCTTGCTCTGATACACCACAACCTGAGCTGTTAAACTCATTGTTTAATGAGCTAAGTCTGTCAAAAGGCACATCCCATGGTTTGGTTTGCTGAGTCACACCACTTTGACTACATGGCTCTAAATGCACATTAGCGTCTTCTGAAGGGCTCATCTGAGCAATATCTTTAATGGTACTTGGCCCTGTTGTTGCCTGCTTGTTGCTAACAGCTCCATTTGGAGATGACGTGAAGTTTGACTGCAGAACAGTCACACTACTTTGAAAATCTCTTTCGAGTGTGCTACACAGTAATTCTGGTTTAGGAGAAGTGCTACTGTAAGTCTGAACTGACGGCACAGAGTTCTGGTTGTTTTCTTCTGATATTCGAGGCTGTTTGCTGTGTTCAGAAACTGCAGCAGGCATGCTGCATCTTCGAACCTCTATAACAGGCCTACACTCATTTAAAACCAACTTAGCATCTTCAACAGATGCTGATCTAACATACATTTGTGGGAGCCTGTTTGTGAAAGGTGGCTTAATGCGATCTGGCAACTCAGCAAGACCATCGGCCTCTTTTTCGACAAGGGCTGGTGATTTGGCACTTGCCAAAAATGGTGACTGCGAAAAAGACATTTGGGAATCAGAACCTTCTGGCATAAAGTCCGAATCATATTCGATTACAGGCCTTGGAGTAGTTACTGTGGTATGGCAAGAATCCTCAGAGCTTGCAACAGAAACCAAGGACACTGACCGGGAGCTCAGCCCCATCTTTTCACTTTCTGATTTGGGGGATCTACTTAAGTTATCTAAGGCCAACGAAGGCTTTGCAACATTGACACTTCTTGTATCTACTGACTGTGATCTATTACTTGTAGCATCTTTCTGCTGCTTTTCCTTCACACAAACATCTGGCAACTCTGAACTTTTTGAACGAATCAGTTCTTTGCCTTTTACTTCAGCTAACGAGTGTTTGGGTTTTTCCTTCATTTTGTTATGTTCTGAACAAGTGCGGTTTCTCAAACGTTCCTTCTCTTTCTGTTTTATTTTTTCTTTATGCTTTCTATGCCACTGCTCTATTTCCAGATCTTTAAGGCTAAGCATTCTTTCGAAACTAGTTTGCATCAAATCATCGTTGACCAGTCTTTTTTCTTTAGGCCGAGCATCCTTTGGTGCAGGAGCTGGTTTAGGCTTAAGTTTCTCACGTTCAAGTTTTAGTTTAAGCAAACTACTTTGATGCAGTTTATCTTTATGCTTGTCTCTCTCTTTGTATCGGTCTATATCTTTATCTTTTTTATCTTTCTCTCTACCATCTGGAGTTTTCAACAAATCATCTTTTGGTTTTTCTTTCAAAGATGACAGTTTGTCATGAGCTGTTTTATTACTTTCTGTAACACTGCATCTCCTTTCCTCTTGCATGTGTTTTGAGTTTGCCAGTGATGAGGTCTCCTTATCTTTGGATTTGTCTTTTTTTTCAAATTCCTTTTCTTTAGTTCTATTTTTTTCTGATTTAGTATATTCAGATTCCTTTTCAGACTGTTTGACTTTTCTTTCAGTACAGTGTTTTTCTTTGCTTTCAGCCCAATGTCTGTCTTTATCAGCCTTTTCTTTATCATGCTTCTTATCAGTTTTTTCTTTATTTCTTTCCTTGTCATCAACTTTTTTAAGAGTACCCATGCTTTTTACTTTATCATTTTCCTTATGGCACCTTTCTGCTTGCTGAAAACTGGACTTCTCCTTTACTTTCTCTGTATTTTCATTTACTTCTGCTTTTTCTTTCTCCATTTTGTATTCATGCTTTAACTTTTTCTCTTTTTCTCCATGTTTTCTTTCTATCTTTTCAACATCTTTTTCTTTGGCTGAGAATCGTTTTTCTGTCTTTTCTTTATTTTCCTTTAAATTCTTTTCCTGCTTTTCAGTATCTGTTTCTCTTTCTATTAAATGCACACTGGCTGTTTCATCTTTAGCACCAAAGCAGAACAATTCGATTTCTTTATCTGCAAGCATAACTTCTTTTTCTTCTTTTGTATCGTTTGTTTTTTCATCCTTGAGAAACTTCTCATTTTCCTTTTTGTTCTTCTCTTTTTCCCTCTCATCTTTAGTACTTCTCTCTTTCTGGAACTGTCTCTCCTTAACTAACTTATCTTCTTTTGCCACAGCTTTTTCTAGCTTTGATTTTCTATCTGAAGAAAGAGATTCATGTTCTGTATTTAACAACGTATCATCATTTTCATCACTTTTGAAAAAGTTCTCTTTCCAAAATTCTCTGTCAAACTCAATACTTCTTTGAACCTCTTTAACATTATCTTTATGTTTGTGTTTCTCCTTCTCCCCATCCTGTTCCTTTTTGTGCTTTTCCTTTTCTCTTTCTTTGTGCTTTAATTTATGCTTTTTAAGTGTTTTACCTTCCTTGTCAATTTTTCTCAAAGTATAATCTGAATTCTCAAATGTTGAGCTATTATCTTCCTCTTTAATTTTAGGACTAGATTTTTCACCGAATTCCAAGTGAAAATCCTTTTGATGGTGCTTGCTTTTTTCTTTGTGCTTGCAAGATTTGCCACTAGAACTTTCAACTAGGTAATCAGACTCAGTGCTGTGATCATACCGAACTAATTCGGACTGCAATGTTATTTCCGAACCTCCTGGTGATAAGCAAGTTTTGGTGTTTTCTTGCTTTAATGGCGTTGACTGCTTTTCACTTAACCCACAAGGATGCTTCGGAGATTTTCCAGCAGTGATATGAAATAGATGCAAAGAAGAATCTTCTTTTGTGGTGAAAGACTTCTTAAAGGTTTCTTCCTCTCTAGCTTTATCTAAAGAATCTAACCCAGAAGTAGCTATATTTGTTACTCTAGCATTTTCTTTTTCTTGCTTTACTTCTTGATTCTCTTTATTTTTGCTCTGATTTTTTACTTTCCTTTTAACTTTGCCCTTTTGCTTGTGTTCATTTGTAACCATATATTCTTTCTTCACTCTGACATCAGAATTTGATGTCTCTGAAACAGAGCAAGGAGAAACTATCATCTTGTCCTGAAGTATTTCTTCATCTGAACTTTCAGAACTTGAATACAGAACTCTAGATGGTTTCTGTTTTTTGTTTTTGAATGATTTTGAAAAGACAACTTTTTCTTGTTTCAGAAATAAGCTGGTCTGTTCAACTTCAGTCTCATCTTCTTTCCTTGGGTCTTTTCTAAGAATATGCTTGTCATCAATCATTTTTTTCATTTCATCTTCATCATCATCTTTAAACTCATACTCATCTAGAGCAGATGGAAGTGGTGCCTTACTAGGGACCATCTGTTTGCTGTTGTTGGCTACAGAGTCCTTTTCTGCTTCTGAATCAACATTCCCATCTACACTGGAAGGATTTACAGATGGAGCTTCTTCAGAATCTAGAGTAAGGAAACAAAAAATTAATTCAATACTGATGAGACACTTGTCACACTTCAGGACAAAAGAGTTCAGCTCAGCAGTCACCTCTTTACAAATGAAAAAAGAATAAAACCTACCTTAAACACACAACAAACCTTCTCACTAGAATTTAGCTTTTTAAGAGAAAACAAAAGGTCATGAAATCAAAAGTTCTCCCCTCCCTTTACAGCTCTCACTTAGGCATGTAAAAATAACTAATTAACATTTATATCTAATAAAAGTAATGCACTTCAAATTTTGGAAACCTCATCTATTGTGCATAACTCCTGTATAACCTCTTTCCCAAGGACAATACCCTGCACAGACAGACTGTTGAGGAACCAATTGCTAAACAGTAACAAGTTTCTATTACACATATGTAAAAATATTTGTCTTAAGATTAATGATTTCACTAAGCTGAAGTTGATTCTGTAAGTGATGCCACAACTGTCCCTTAGAACGAAGGACCATGCACTGTATTTCAGGTTATTCTAGTACCAAAAATGTTAACACTACATCAGAACGTAGGGCAATATGACTTTTTTTTTCTTCAAGTATAGTGAAACTTTGACTAGAAAACATTCCTAGGGGGTTGGGTTTTTTTTATTTATCTGGGAAAGAGAAACCAACTTTTACAATCATGTGACATGAGGTTGGAAGGGACCTCTGGAGATCATCTTGTTCACCCCACCCTGCTCAGGCAGGGACACCCAGAGCCAGCTGCCCCAGGACCATGCCCAGAAGGACTTTGAGTATCTCCAAGGACAGAGACTCCAGAGTCTCCCTGGACTACCTGTGCCACTTGCTTGGTCATCCTCACAGTAAAAAGTGTTTCCTGTTGTTCAGAGGGAACTTCCTGTGTTTCAAGGTGTGCCCATTGCCTCTGGTCCTGTCACTGGGCACTAGTGAAAAGAGCCCAGCTCTGTCCTCTTTGCACCCTCCCCTCAGGTATTTGTACACATCAACAAGATCTCCCTGAGTCTTTGCTCTTCCAGGCTCTTCATCAACTTCCTGGCCTTTCCCTGGACTCTCTCCATTATGTCAGTGTCTCTCTTGTACTGGGGAGCCCAGAACTGGACCCAGCACTCCAGCTGTGGCCTCACCAGTGCTGCGCAGAGGGGAAGCATCACCTCCCTCTACCTGCTGGCAACATTCCTAATGCAGCCCAGGATGCCTCTGGCCTTCTCTGCAGCAAGGGCACACTGCTGGCTCATGGTCAAGCTGGTGCTGTTCACCATGACCCAGGGCCATTTCTGCAAAGCTGCTTTCCCAGCTGGTCAGATCCCAGTCTGCACTGCTGCTTGGATGGTTGTTCCTCCCCAGCTGCAGGACTCAGCACTTCCCCTTGTTGAACTACGTGAGATTCCCAGGAGCCCATTTCTCCAACACGATGAGGTTCCTCTGGATGGCAGCACAACTCTCCGGTGCACCACTCACTCCTCCTTAGAACTCCCAGCTCTGTGTCATCAGGAAACTTCCTGATGGTACACTCTACCCCAACCATTAATGAAGGTGTTAAACAGGAGTGGACCCAGTATTGATCCAAGGTACACAGGCAGTTACTGGCCTCCAAATAAACTTTGTGCCACCCTTCTGGCATAGACATTCAGCCAGTTTTCAATCCACCTCATTTCTTTTACCTAAAAGATTCTGGATTATTGAAGATTCTGTGAAAGCCAAATGAAAAGTTCCTGTCTGGCACTCAAGTAAGTTACTCATGGCCAAGAATCTTTTGCTTCTGGGGCAACAATTCTTTCTGTGCTCCAAGAGGTGTTACATATTCCTCAATCTGCAGAAATACAGGAGCGGCCAAGAATTACTGCCTCCACTTCAGCAAGTCACCTACCTGGTCACCTGCAGATACCAGTGGTTCCCCCACTGGCAGGGACTTTTCTACACTGAGTAACTAAGTTACACCCATGTGAAACACTGACTCCTGATTCATCTACTAAAGGTGGAAAGTAAGTGACTTTGGGGTTATTTTTCACCATAAAAACATCTCAGAAAACACCCTGTATCGTAACAGATACGGTATTTTTCCTCTATACCTTTCTCTGGTAAAACCACCACTCTGATATAGAGTTGATATGCAAAGTGGGAGCAGCTTATTAAAGACAGAGAGAAAACAAAACAAAAAAAATCAGAATACACATTTCAGATAATTCAATTGAAAAATTTAACAAACTACCTCTAAAAATAAAAGTGGAAGACAACCTTAGCATTATCAATTGTTACCTGCAGCAAGTCTTAATAGCTAACACTATGCAAAAGATTAAAGCCACTTAACCTCAGGTGAAATAATGCATTTATGCAACTAAATAGCTACTTTTACCTGAGCAACTGTCCTCATCATCAGATATGGGCACCTCCCTTTTCAATAGCATTTCCAATTCTTCAGTTTCAGCAACGTCAACAGGTCTCTCCCCGTGCTTATTGGCTTGAAATGGATTTCCACCATGTCGAAGCAACAGCTTCACAATCTGCAGCATTAAATAAATTAACTTTTAGGTTATGCACAACATGTTTCTTGACCAACATAAAAAGCCCCTGTTGCACACAAAATGTGAGTAACATGATAGGCAATCCTAAGTCCTATCTATGACACTGAGACTAGAAAGCAAGACTTCAGCAACTAAAATGCAAAGTCCAGGTAGTATATACATAGTCTGCTCTTTAAAGGAAGTGAAGGGGAAGACTAGAGACAGTTGTCCTCTGTTACACAGACACAGCATTATTATAAAGGAATGCAACAGGGGCCTTTTGTTCTTGCTGTTCTAGCATTTCTTCACACAATTCATCTGGCTCCCCACCTACCAGGCTCTCTACTCCTCTGCATTTGATTCACCTTCTTGTTCCAAATTTTATTGCACTTAAATAAGGAACAGATTAAGTTTTAAAAGTATCAGTACTGTTGGTTTACACACAACAGTTCCAAAAAGCCCTGAGAGAGATCCAAGTATCTTACTGGAGGAACAAACTACCCCCACCCGCAACTGCATGCAATAAATCAAAATCATCAACTTCTCCATCATCAAGGGCAACAGTCTGTTAATGCTACAGTGATACCAAGGCCACTGCATTTTCAGCACAGTGTCCAGTATTAATTACATTTTTTTTCCTTATGTGGTAAGAATGGGGAAATTCAGCAGACAGTGATACCATAACAGGAAGCTTCAGAATTATTCTGGTACACAATCTCAATGAGATGGCCACAGGTACCTGTACTGAGACCAGATAAGCAAGAGGCCTCATTCTCCAAGACTCTACTAAAACTCTATGAAAGCTTGATCTAAAGACCCAAGATCTCTGCTTAGGTACCTATAAAAAGCAGTCACTAAACAGCTAATAAAAAAATTCCCAGCAGATTATCATAATTAATTTCTCTAGCTTTTCCAGAAAAACCTTTCAAACGGAACATCTTGTTTGGAAAGTGTACTTGATTGAAGCATGTAGTCTATCTTTTGCTTTATACAACAGATTGCACACACAGTAATGAAATAAAAGATACATAAAGGGAAAGCAGAGTCACTTCTGCATCTTATTTGCAGAAATTAAGAACAAATTTAGAAGCTAATGTAAAATACCTACAGAGCTCCATTTATCTTCTCCCCTAAGTGCTGATTGGTAAATTTTAAAAAATAGTAAGAATACACATACATCAATTCTCCATTTCGATGCCATAAATAATACACAAAAAGAAATATAGGACATATAGGACCCTTAAATATTTATTAACATATATGCATAATATACACAAATCCATAGTACACTGTTAGTAGACATTTTTCTTTTGAGAATTCTGTACAGTAAAAGTTTCTCAAAAAAAGTTGCTAAAGTGATTATTTATTAAGAAAGTAAAGGGGAAACTTTTAAATATTTAAGACAACAGATATTGGTAGAAAATATCTGGCAAAAGAAGTCAGATGAAACAAAGACAATCAGAACAACTTTAAGATGCTCCCAAAACAGCAGAAGCAGAACTATAAGACCACATAACTGCAAAGAGGACAGTTAGAATTCGTTCTGAAGCTCCAGCATTTCAAGCCACGTATTTATACCCCCTCCCACTCTCCCAGAACACTCACGTTTCTATGCCCACTACTAGCAGAATCATGAAGTGGGGTATCATCATCCAAGCCCTGCGTGTTCACGTCAGCTCCCGCCGCTATCAGAACTTTAGCAACATCATAGTAACCAACATTACAAGCTTCATGCAGTGGTGTCCAACCTAGAGTGAAGAATGGTAGACTTAAGACTGAAAGATCAAAGATCTGTTTTTTAACTCCTGTGCTGTAGATCTCTATTGCCTCCAAACATTTCAAAACACACTCTCACACACAGGACTTGGCAGGACAGCCACACCATGGGTCTGATGAACAATACATGCTTTATCAACTTTAAACCTCACGCCAAATTCCAAATTCTTCTCAGATTAAACTGAATGCTGGAATCACAAATCAAATAGTACAAGACAAAATCTGGCACAAGATCCCCAGGCTAAACATGTCAGAGATTCTTTGACTAGTAAACATTTGAACTGAGTTAAGTGTATATATAAATAATATTATTCTATATGAAAGCAGTTTGAAAACCACACTACTGGAAAAAATAAGCATGGCAAATTACCTTAACCATCACTCCTTTAGAGCTACTGAACATGTACTAGGAATCATTAACAACATTTAGCAGCTAGATAATAAGCTATTAATAGTGACAGAGAACTTATTGCTGGTATTTCCCAGAACACTAGTAATTTTTTGTAATTTTGATTTCCACAAGTGCAGTCCTCATTTTCTGCAGCAGAGCGTCAACTGAAGATGACAACCCACACAAGCTATATTCCTTACCTCAATTTCCTCTCCCCAGCTTGATGACTTCATAGCTGACCTGAACTGCTGTTGATGCCTTCTCAAAGCCCAGTTCTGGGGAGGCATTCAACTTTTGTTTTCAACATAACCAGTGCAAGTCTGGAGGAGTTTATTCACGTGAATCATGGGTCTAATCAGTAGCAGTCCTGTACCTCCACTTCATGGATGTACAAGAAACCCCTAACTTATCTAATCCCTCAGTAACTGGATTTCTCACCTTCATCTTTCACTCAACTTCCAAGCTGCCACTCATTTAAAATTTTAAAAAAGCTAAAAAGAAAGAAAGAAAAAAAAAGAAAGAAAAAAAAAAGAAAGAAAAAGTGAAAAATAAAAGAAAAGCTTCTAGGTTATTCTAGAGCAAAACACTTCTTTCTGTTCTTCATACACTAAATCTCCTCTTCAATCATCACTTTAGTTACCCACTTCCAGCACTGTCTGGCTACCACCTCCTTCCTTCCATTTTCTTGCCACCTGCCCTTTTCACACTCACCCAACATGATAACACTCTTCTGCTCTCAGCCCTCTGATCCCTGTCTTTTATTCTCTGTATTAATTATCTCCATAACTTATTTTTCTCCATGTTGTACTGCTTTGCTTTTCCATCCTTTCACAATGTCCAGCCTGCCAACTCTAGTGCTGGCTTGCTGTCAATATCTGTTTCCTTTACTGTTGTTCTCACATGGCAGTATCATTCTGGCAGATATCCCATGAGCAGGGTTACTTCCTCCATTACTAATTCATTTTCTGCTCCTTTAGTTCTGCCAAATCCTTAGCTAAAAAACTCTAATTCTCTAAACTACACTGCATCCTAAATTCCTACTCTTCTCCACTCATGACTCACTGCTTCAATCCTCCCCCTCTTCTTGACTTCTCCCTCTGCACAGTATTTTGAAGTTCAGCCATCTCGGCTTCTCTCTTTGGATTACCAATAGAAAAATATCTTGCTTGATCCTAAACATCTCCTCCAGAATTCTGAATGAAGTCCCCAACCACTTGCTTCCAACTGGTTCTCAGAACCTGCTCTCAGCCATTGTCCTCTTCCTTCCATTTGCCTTTAAAATTAAGTATCTGCACGAGGTCAGACTGGGATGAAGCTATGAAGTTAACTTCCTCCAGAGCAGCCCATATGGTGCTGTGCATTGCATTTGGGGCTATACACCAGTACTCACAGCACATCGGGGTTTGGGCTACTGCTGAACAGGGCCTGTGAAGTGTCATGGTTTTCTCTCTCCCTCCTCCTGCACAAGAGGTTGGGAGGGGACATAGCCAGGACAGCTGATCCAAATGTGTATTCCATACCACAGGATGTCATGCAATAAAAGCTCAGTGAGAGAAGGAGAAAGGTGGGTTGTTTGTACATAATGGCATTTGTCTTTCCAAGCATCTGTTACATCTGCTGAGGTCCTGCTTCCCGGGAAGTGACTGAACATTTGCCTGATGATGGGAAATAGTGAATGAATTCCTCTTCTTCCTTTGCTTGCACATGCAGCTTTTGCTTTTCTTATTGAATGGTCTTTAACTCAAACTACAAGGGCTTTTTTCCATCTTATTTTCTCTCCACACCTTGTTGAAGAAGGGAAATAAGAGAGCAGCTGGGTGGGTGTCTGGCAGCCTGCCAAGGTCAACCCACTGCATCTCTTCTTGAAGGGTTTCTATTATTCTCCCTGTGATTTCTATGGGCCTGTCTTCTCCTGAACCTCCCCCTCCTTTTCTAAAATTGCTCTTGTCAACAAGTTCTTTTCATCTCCCCTCTCAACTTCTTTGAAGATCTCACAGGGTTCCACTTCTGCTTGTTTTCTTCTCTTCCTCTACATGCCAGTCCTGGGCAGCTTCCTGTTCAAATACAAATTCAGCCACCCTGTGCAAACCAAGAAATTACCAATCTATTTCTTACCTAAAGTCATGATTTCAGTTAATCTCATTATTATCTTCTCTTGATGTCAAGTTTGAGCTGACAACTAATTGTACTACACAGTTCTTAGTTTCTCCCACAGGGGCCTGCTACCTCAACTCCTCTCAACCATTCCCACTGCGAACATAATTCAGACCCATAAACCAAAACCTGTAAACCCAAAAATACTGTCTATGTTACAACTTAACAAAGCTCATCAATCACTGCTGAAATCACAGCAAATACTGACATAGCAAAGCTATCATTAATCCAGCAGGACTAGATGACAAGTGCAACTATACCACTCTCATCTGCCTTGGTGCGTATCAGCTGTCCCGGTGAAGACAGTGCACATCACAGCGTCACCACCCTCACCATTACTAAACTTTGCATCTCCTCACATAGCCCACAGTCTCACCATTTGACTCTGCCCAGCATAACCCTATAAACTTCAGCAAGTGTGCACATATTTCTGTAAATACCTACTGTGCAAAGGCCCTGGACACAGCTGAAACCTCTGGGTATTACTATATTGTTCTAATAATACACTATGTACTATAGTGTCCCAGTACTACCACTACCATAGGAAAAGAGAAACACAATGTGGGAATTTCTATGAAGTTACATTTTTTCATTTGCATACAACACGAACTGAAAGGAAACCTCTGTTAACAACTTTAGTGTTACTTTTAATTTATACAGTTAAGAGTACTCATAATAACTTACCTGCAAAATCTTTTACATTTACATTTGCACCTAATCTGATTAGCTCCTTGACCTGTTTAACATCCCCTCGAATTGCTGCCATATGTAGAGGAGTTTCCCCTCGTTCGTTTCTCTTGTTAACTTTGTCTTTTTGTCTTGAAGAAGAGGTTGGAGTTTTCTTCTGGGTTGGTGTTGTTTGTAAGGAATGATTCAAGGTGCAATCTATAAAACAAGTTTTTAAATGGTCACTGTTAAGTTAATTAAAATGAGGTGAAGTAAAAAGATTGTCTACACTTGCCTTCAAAAATAACAATGACCAGTGAATAATTATATGTAAATAAAAGACATTTCACCCTTCACACGTATCAACACAATGCTGATTTTCAATGTGAAAAAGGGCATTTTGCAAAATCTTACTATTTTAAGCAAGTTTCTAGGACAGATGAAGCCTATCCAAACTACAAGGTTCACATAGTCTGGTATAAATTCTGCTGAATCAAGACAAAGCGTGATTACGCAGATGAGTATCTACCCTGCTTCCTCTTCCTCCAGCAAAATTCCACTGTATTTTTATGCAGTGGGATGCCAGTTTAAGGAATTACAGTCTGTGTACATTAATCCTCAGCTGTACCAACACAGCTGGGTAGACTGGATAGTTCCTTAAGGAAACCTTAAGCTATTTGCTTTTAAATAGCAATTCTGTAAGAACTTTACACCTGTACAACATATATACATACGTAAAGATTTTTTTTAAATACAGCTGGACCAAGGACAGTTTGAAATGGTGAATGAAAACCAAGATGTCCCTCCTCTCCCACTAAATCCTAAGGAAATGATCCCATTTCCTCCTAAATTAAAATCCTGCTCCAAAGTGAGACAGTAAGATAATAGTTAAGCTTCAGTTAAAAAAAAAAGCAAGCATTTCAGGCTTTAAATAATCCATAAGAACAGAGTCTGAGAGGCAAAAAAAATCAAAGGAAGAAATCTTCTATTTTTACACCTATCATAGTGCAAAGCTTTTCACATAAATACAGAAGATCAAGAATTTTTCATCAAATTACTCATCTAGGTGAAGTAAGTTCTAACAGAAGTATGAATGATTTAAAATATGTGAAAAAAAATCAAAGACTGCTGAAAAACATCAGGATTCAGAATATTCTGACTAGGACAGAACTAAACAGGCAAGAGGAAGAAAACTGTTAACTTTGTAAGATCACCTGGACTGTTGTCTCTTGCTGTCATCTGCATAAGAAGTGCCATCTGTTTGCGCTCTGACAGAGGGTAACCAAAAAGAATGCTAACCGGTGCTGATTTCTTATTCCCAGCATCCTTCTTCATTTTCTTTTTCTCCGGACCTTCCTTCTCTAGAAATAGGAACATTTAAAGACTCAAACTGCTGTTCCATCAGAAGAATATTTTTCTAGAAATAAAACCATCTCTTCAGGTCTGTAAACTGGTGATTGGTGGTAGGTGATGAAATACAGAAATTACACCTCTAACTTACTTCATTTGCATTAGTGATGGTTACCTGTTCTAATCGTATTAGGATAATAAGCTACTGAGACAAAGCACTTAAAGCTGTAAGCAGGATTACCAAAAAATTCTAAAAGATGAAAAACCTGTTTCACAGCAGGAATGCTCTATATGTCACAACTTGAATTCTCAGAGATTAAAAGTCAGGCAATTAAAAAATTCTGTAAAATCAGCTGGTCAGCTTTCAGCATTGAACACAGATCTGAGACTATGCTCTCTTCTACTTCTCTCAAGACACCATGTTAAAAATTAGGAAAAGACTATTTAATATTGGTATCTGCTAAGCAATTGGTTAAAAGATTGTTTCTCTCAAACTCATTCTGGTTTTTTATCTTAAAGCAATTTCTTCTCCAGAATTCATATCCTTCAAAAACATACAGCTATTTTATATACATAACTTCTTCCCTTTTATCAATATTTACGGAAGCTGTTTAATATTTCATGTCCATGTTTTAAACCAGGAGCTAAAATTACACATCTGAATAAACACATTAAAAAAGAAACAAAAACTCCCATGAAAACCAAGAAACTTTGTCATCTGCAAAAGCAGAAAACCTTAAAGGACTCCACTGAGGAAAACTTCTTTGACCTTCTGCAGAGAGGTAAAAATTAGAAGCTTAAGTCCCTTTGAGGTTCCTAGTTATCTTTTCCCTTTCTACAAATCTGCCTTCTTTGTTGTTTCATTTGTTTCCTCTCAACTCATTTTCTGCCTTCCCAGCCTTCTCTAAATCTCATTTTCTAGGCCTGATTACAGACACAAGCTCTACTAATGCAATGCTCTCGAGGCCCAGGAAGGCACATCAACAGTTTTTATCTTGAATTCCACACTGACCCATAAGAAATACATGATTTTACAGGCTAAACAATTACAAGCAACAGTATTTTAAGACTGGAAAGTTACATACCTATGTACATATTTTAAAAACCTCTATAAATTTATCCATCCTGTTTAAAAAGGAAACAAGATCCCTTTTACAGAATCAAATGATAATTTTTTTCCTAAACTGCAAGCAACTCATAGCCTTCAATACCTAAAGAATTAATTCAATACCCAAATCAACACTATTTGTGTTGTGCCCCATTGATAAAAACATCTGCATAGGAAAATCAAAAAAAAATGTTTACAATAAAATTGTACTTTCAACTTTTTCACTGCAAGTATGCTGTTCTCTCTGCAAGGATAATGCACAGCACACTCTTTATTGACTAATTTAGTACTTCTATCAAAATAACACATTTCAGCTTGACCAGCATAATCAGCTGCTTCTCAGCATATGCTATTTACTGCTCATGATTTTTTCCGTGAAAAACACACTTATCTTCATTCTGAATTATTCCTTACAATAATATAGCTATTTTCAGCTTGAGAAAATAATATATCAAAAGAAATGAAATAAAGCTTTTGATTATCTAGCTTCTACTCTTTTACCCACTGGGGTTGTCCAGATTTTTTGGGTTTTGCCTTTTTTTTTTCCCATCAGCACAATTTATTCCTGTCTCATGTTCAGTCTTGCATTTCAGTGGAGGGGTAAATTATTCTTCTATTACATTTTATTAACACAGTGTTTGCAAAGCATTTCTAGATCTTACCAAATTAAACTACCCAATAAGAATACAACTGTTCTCACCAAGTTATACTGTAATTATGCACTTACCACTCAAAAAGAGACAGTTTTACTAAAATGGCTATGAGACTTCATATGTATTTTCAGTAAGTCTAAACAGTTCCATGAACAAAAATCAGTACGATCAACAAAAAACCTAAGAAAGTCTCAAGACTCCAGCAGGTGCACCTGCTAATCCACTTACTGGAGTATGTTCTGGACAAGGCTATTGCTTTTCCCCCCAAAGATCTCATGGATACGACCTGGATCTGAGTATACAAGGTAAAACAAAATAGGACAAGAGGAGTGGAAGAAAGCCAAAAAAAAACCAACCAGGGAGTAGGGCATATAAAATAGGAAGTCTGATACATCAAAAAATAAATCGATGTTGCAAGACTACCATCACACAGTACACTACACTTGAACAGGAGGAGAGCACCTTAACATTTAGGAACTTCCAACTTTTTAGCTATTCTTTGTCTTGTGGCAACAGAAAACTTTTCACAGCTGTGTACTTGATGTTTCTACAATTTGAACAGCAATAACTTCCCTAATAGAGGAATAGCATCAGTTTAAGACACTACATTTAGGTTGAATTTAATATATAAAATTGACTGCTAAACTCAATTAGCTGGTTTGGTTTTTTGGTGGGGTTTTTTTGTTGGTTTGGTTTTTTTTTTGGTTGGCTGGTTTCTGTTTTGTTGTTTGGGCATTTTTTTGGTTGGTTTTTTGGTTATTGGGGTTTTTTGGTGGGTGTTTTTTTAGATTTTGAGCATTTTGTTTTCAGATTCTATGGAATGCAAATACCTTCTTTTACATTCACATTCTCATTGTTGTCTGCTGTTCTTCAGCACTTAAAAATAGTATATAAGGGAATTTTTTACTTTTTATTAAAAAATAAAAACAAGAACTCTTCAAGTGGCTTCATGTTTAACCACCTTCATTAAATAAACTTCATAATACACAGCCAAATCCATCTGGACAGTATCTTTTTAAGATTTTCCCTTTGCAACACAAGCTTTTCACCAAACACTTAAAAAAATAATTTTGAAATATTCAGGTTATGTGAAAGAGGAATTTAGGAGCACTTGAGCACTTATTTGTAAAGTAGCCCAATGAAATTCACTCACAATACTTAAAACGTACTGGCACAAGGAACAGCAGAAACACCACTGATTATTTTAGGATAATTTATGCATGACAGATTTTGTCCCAAGGCAACCAATAATACATCTGGGTTCTTGTTTGCCTTTTTTTTTTTTTTACTTGGATAAATTACAAATACCCACTCAAGTAATTTTTAATGGTTTAGAAAATTAAATTATTAAGTAATGTAGTATGTGGATTTCTCAAAACAAATCATGCCAAACTAACAAAGTATTTCATTTGGTAAAATAATCACCTTAGTAAGTGGACAAAAGAAATTAGGGAAAAAAACCTCACCAAATTCAAACTTCAGGGCTCACGATAGTCTGTTTTCATGTAAAAGACTCTATCATAGTCCAAATTGTAAAGAATAACAGGATCAAAAAATAGGACCATGCAAAATTAAAATAGAAACTGCTTGAAATAAATGCTATGAAGTTATAAGATTGAATGATATACAGCCAAAGACTAACATGTTCATTGCTAATGATTGTACAAGATGGGTCAAGATAACTGCAGATGATGAAGTTCAGAGACAGAATTACTCAGCTCTGCGTGATCATGGCAACCTGACTGAAGTTATTTTCCAAGAGAAACACATCATGACTGGCTGTGGTTCCTACCCTCAGGGAAAGAGAAAGCTCAGAATGTGATGCAGAGACCTCACAGTGCACTTAACAATGCAGAGATTTCAAGGTACTACTGTGATACCTAATTAATCAAGTTTATGACATTTATTTAACAAAACCAACACACAAAACCACCTCCCCTTGCCTGCCTCTAGCCCAAACAACAGTTAAATAAACTTGTTATAGTTGAACAATAAGCCCAAATCCAGCAAGTGGTGCGTCAACAGTCTCTTCAACACCCCCACTCACCCCTGTAACTACAGGAAGCACAAGCACAGAAATTGTGTAACTGCGATGTACCCATGCAACATGAAGAGGTCAGTTGCTTTGCTCTTCTGGATGTCAGCTAAGTGCTAAAAGAAGTATGACTGTGCCACGTTTGGACTACTTTAAAGACTGAAATTGAAGGGATCAGAGAACAAAACCAAGATCCTACTATAAACAGTAAATCTGGAGAACATAATTTTCAAGAAAGATCAACAAATTACCATGTTCAGTGTAATTGTAACTCGTTCCTGAATAATCAACTGTGTAACATCTTTACAATGAAAAGATTTTTAGGATCTGCGGCTATATTTAATTATTATGAAAAATTCAAATTTATCTCTTTAGACTAATAAGGTGGAGAAAGCAAACAAATCTGACCTCTGCAAAATCAACACTTGTGGTTATTGGAATAAGAACAGTAGGCATCAGAGGTTATTTAAAACTAACCAGATTATTTAAATAAATTAAGAAAATTCAAATAACTCTATTTAAGTAGTTTAAATAACTGATGGCTTTTCAATCCAATTATGGTTTTGGATTGGGAGATTTAATATCAGAGAATTTATTTTAAAAGATAAGAAAAATAATTCTGCTTTGACCATCCAATCCAGCAGTCTCAATCAAAGCTTGCACACAGACTCCTCCGTAAGACTTACCTATAAACAGATTAAAGCTATACTGCAGTATAAATAAATTTGTCTGCAGTATGTATACATTGTATTAGCTTTTTGTGGTTGCTCTGACCAAGAACGGGGATGTCATGAGAGAGCCCTCAGTTCAGGGTAGCCACCACAATCAGGGGAGTGTCACAGACAGCGCCACACAACAGAAGAAACACAACAGGATGCTGCTGATAAACACAGGGACAGAGTGTCCTTCCAGGTGTGTCCTGTTCCCAGGGGCCTCTTCAGAAGGCCACAGCTCTCCTGGGACTCATGTTCTCTTTCAGACCTGTGCAGACTTTGCAGCTACTTCAGCCATCTCAACTGGCATTGCAGGACTGCCTTTACACAACTGGATGCAGTCTCCGTGGCTACTAAATTATTAAGAAAGTAACTAAAAGGCTCAATATTGAAATATCGAATACAAATTTATTGCAGCATTTTCTTAAGAAAAAAAAATTAAATTTACATTTAGATAAAGAGGTGGGCTATAATTGTTCTGGACTCTTACAGTACTATACAAATGCTATTTGGTTTCAATTTTGCCAAAACTGACTGGGTGCAAAATGTACTTTATGTATAGTGCTGCAGAAATCAAATGGAAAAAAAATCCCCAAACATTTCAGTGTTATGTTAACATTCATTTTGGCTGTCCATGTTCATTACCACTTGCAGTATTTAGACAATACCTGAAGTAGAAAACAAAAAAAGCTCACCAGAGAGAGAAGCAAAGGAGCAAGTTTTACAAAAATCAGTAAAGAAAAGACAAAATGTTAGTTTACGGAAGACCCAGAGATACAACCAAGAAAGCTCTAATGATGTAAAGCTCTAAAAATTAGGTATTCCCATTCTATGACTCATTTACATGCCTAAACAGGATGAAATCCAGTCATCATGGAGTTCCTACAATCAGCTAGCGACCCTCCCACGTATCTGGGGGATAAACCATTTATTAAACTATTAGATTTTTTTATCCCCTAGCTACTTTTATGGCAATTTTTTTCTAACTCAGACACATTTTTAATGACCTTAAAGGTGATAAGAAGCTTTTCATCACCTCTTCTTTTCCCCCCTCTGTCTCTGATTACATTCTCATTTCCAAAAACTTACTTTCTTCCTTCTCAACACTCTCCATTCTCTGTACACAGCTATCAGGGAGACATTTCTCTCAGAGGTAACAGCTTAGCTCACTGAGAGCAAACCTTTTCCATGTCTAATGCCAAGTTTGTGCCAGAAGCAGCACTGCATTTCATGATCACTCATGTCAGTCCTAATCCATGTCAGTGACAAACTTGGCACCAATTTAAGTATCTAATTCCCAGCGGTCTAATCTAATTGGTTAGGCACAGAATCAGCATTACAGGAACAGTTTTTTCATCCCAGTAATGCTCCTGCTCTAAAGTTTCTGGAAGGCTTACGCACCAAGTTTCCCACCTGCAAAGGGCAGTTGCTCTTACCTCCTTACCTCAGCAGAAACGAAATGTTTGCCAAGCTGTCATGTTTGCTACCATAGTTAAGAGCCACGTGCCTTCTACTTTTATGTTAAGTATTTCTTGCCCATACTTGAATTGTCTATTTCATCTCCCTGCTACAACTTGTGACAAAAAGATTTTGTAGCGTGAGCACTGTCTTATTGTGCACGTCTACATGTCTGAAGTAACCAATCTTGTTTATAGCAGCTGTGACAATAGAGGCTATAGCACAAGACACACAAAAAGTTCTCCTACTTTACAAGATGCTTGTGACAATGACTTATTTAAAGTTGATGGGGGTGGGGAGACACAACAAAAGATTTTCAACACAGAAAACTTTTGATAAATACTAGATATTACATCTACACACATTTATTTCCATTATGAAAAAAAGAGTTATGGTCTAATACCAAGCAAAAAATTTAATAAAGCAGATGTTGGGAGCATACTTCTAATTTAGACATGGTGTTTTCAGAATCAAGTGGTATCATGAATAGTGTAAGACTCAAGAATGCTGTAAAACCACTGAAAACAGAACTAAAGCTAGGAGCATCGTTTTGTAATGTGATTATTTCAATATGGATTTCATACTACAGTCTCTTTACAGTAATATGTATGTATTATCAAAAAGCCAAGTCTTCTGCATGAAATCAATCCTGAACAAAAATTAAACACACACTGAGGTATACACCTCCATCTTGCCTTTAAACCTCAGCACATTAACGGAACTACCCAGTCCTGAAAATATTCAAATGTACAATAAGAAATGCATAAAAAAGTGTAGCACTGAGCCTTTGAGAAATTTGGGAACATGCGTTCTGCTGGCCACGGATACTGTTTGGTTATCAACTGAACTATTACTGTTATTGCACAATGACATCGATAATTAGTTACCTAAACCCAGAGATAACTGTACCTCTTGGAATGTATCCAGCTCCCTCCATCTTGATTTGAAAAGAACTCTGTTAAGAATGGTAGTTTGAAGCCTTGAAATCAGTTCTAATAGAGTAAGCTTAAGCTTACTCTATTAGAAGAACTACTCAGCCTGTGCAGAAAATTTACAGATCATAGGAACTTAAACTGGAAGGAAAGTGTGCTCTCCACGACCAGTTTAATTAGCTCTGTCACCTTAGCAACCTTTTTTTTGTATGAAGAACAGTACATCTACCAATCTATCTGACGCTCCCTCCCAAAAAAAGGCTATGAAAGGCTGACAGCTGTGTCTCAAATCAAGGCATCGACATGGTTTTTCATCCGTTTACTCATTTAAACAAATGGACCTCTAGAGATGACAATACAAAGAAAGATTTGTTACTGAAACAGAAGGAAAGAATGAGGTTAGGAAACAACTGGGGGATACAGATCAACTGTGGTGGCATGCTGGCCATTGCTAATGACAGGATGAAAGCCTATCAGACTGAGATGCAACAATCAGAAGCAAGCAAGCAACTTTTATACTTAGTATTCTTTTTAAAGAGAAAAAGAAATCAATATAAAAACATACTATACAATTAATTAAGTCAGGATGTATTTTACCGACAAATAATTAGTTAAGGAAATAAAAAGATTCTACCTGTGTCTGAATTGCGATCTTCATTTCTGGATGGACTAATAGTAAAAGGAAGTTTACGTTTCATGGAAGACTTTTCTTTCATCTCCTTCCCCACATCACTCCTATCCACTTTTGGAGTTTTGCTGTAGGATGCAATCTTGTCCTTGCTCTAATATAAATAAAAAGTATACTAAGTAATTTTTGCATAAAGCAGAATAGTCTTATAATATATACAGACTGAAAGGACTGATATGTGTGAATGTATGTGCTTGTGTATAAGTTTGTGTATTACCCAGTTTTTTGAATAAACAAAATAATCAATGGCATGTTGTTTTAAAATTATTAACTTCTATGTCATTTCTACTTTCAGATACACCACTGTAGAAATGCTGTTCACTATTAAAGCCTTCATTAATTAGCAAAGGAACAACACAAACTAAACAAAAATTTGCCAAGTCTTGATGACCACCCCAATTTCCTTCCCTGACCATAACATAATAATCCCACTAAAAGCACATTAAAAGCCCACACTGCAATTCAGACTGTGAATTGTAAAGCCCCCAAACCCCCCTAATTACCCTCCCCAGCCTCTACTCCCACCCTGTAAAGCATCCATAAAGAATTCCCTTTCTATTTCAACAATAATAGTCTAATGTTTCATTTTAGAAAATCTGTGAAGAAACGTTTAAAGTTCATATCAAATTTAGAAAAAACAGGTACAAGCTATTTGGATTTTTGAGGTATATAAATCTAGGGATTTTTGTCTTATAAACCATATTTCAAATAAACAGAGAAAAGCCTAAACGGGCCCAATATTAATTTATACTTGGATTACTTCACTAATACAGGAGGAAAGAATGTAAAAGATACCAGGTTAAAGACTGCTTGAGAGAACCCGCTGCAAACCCCAACATTTTAGCCTACCAATCGAGATGCAATGCAGAGACACCATGTTCTCTGTTCACTACATGCTGCAGAAACACATTATCCAGCTATGTCAGCTAACACAACTCCCCAGCTTTATATCATTCTTAACACATGATCAGATGAAATCACTAACAGATTCATCTCCTAAACGTAGAAGAAGAACATACACTGTCTTGCCAATCACTGAAAATCAAAAGGCTGGTCCTTGGTACTTCTGAAGATTTATTCTGATTGAAGGAAAACTAGAAAAGAGCTTCAAGTAAAGGTATTGTTCTCAAAGGCACCTTTCCTTTTTAAAAAAAAAAAAAACTCAGGTAAGAAGAAGTGATTATAAAAAGAACCTGCAAACTCTATAACCTTCAGAAGACAAATGTGCCAGGAAAATGACAAATAAGCCATTAGTCTATGTCAACAGAATTCCTGAGGTATAAAGGCTGCTGCCCACAGAGAACACATACCTTCTTCACTCCGAGTTTAGAAACCCAAAAGACCAAAATCCAAAACCAAAATGCAGAATAAAAACCCACACACCAAAACTAAAGCCAACCCTCCTTCAAAACCCCAATGGAGGTTTTTTTTACATTTTTTACATGCTAGAATAAGAAAATCTAAAAACCTAAACCCTTTAAGATTCCCCACAGCCCTTGGGAAATACAGTGCCTGTGGTATTACTTATGGAACAAGCTAATCCATCTAACACAAGTCATCATTTGCAAATGCATCTGTAAGTTGATAAAAGCAGATCCAAACTCCATTAAGCCTTTTCTGATTGCTTCCACTACACACTCAAGTTTCCCACTTGACCCCAATCTCACCACGGGCTTTCTCATCCCTTGTTCCAAACAATCCAATTATTTCCCATATCTGTGTATTTAAATTTCCCACAATATTATAAAGTGGCATTAAAAATGTATTGCTTTCTCTAGAATATTATCTTATGTTAGGTATTATGCAATAGAAAGGATGAACTAAAAATAATTTATAATTCCTAAACAGGAAACATTGGTTTCAACTTGTTCTGTAGAAAAAAAAAAAAAACAAAACAACAAACCCACAACTTTTTGCTGCTGGTAATCTTTAAAAAGAAACCCTTTTTTGGGGGCACTCATCAGTAAAATACATTTGTAGGTGCTCACAAAGAGGCACAAGCTGCTTAAGTAATTTGATAGCTTTACATTTATTCTTAAATTGCTTGTATGTATTATGTTAAATATTACGACTGATGCACTAGTTTTTGAGTAATGACTGAAAATTAATTTTGTAATGATCTAATTAGGAGGAGAGGTAGTTCAAAATGCATACTTTCAGATAAATAAGAACACATTGAAAATGAAAAAAAAAGGCTATCTATAGAATACACAGAAACAGAAAAAAAAAAGACACTATTTTGTTCCTTAGATGCTAATTTCCTTAGTGGAAATAAGCACTCAGCATTCAGCGGTGGACTTTCCAATCCAAAAGATGCAATGAACAGGGTGTTTGAGAAGTCTGTACAAAGTTGATGCTATTTATTATTTTTGGTGACAATGCTGAAATAGAGATACAATCAGATATGCAGACATCATCACAACTGAGAGGGAGAAGCAAAAAGCCCTGGCAAGGAGAATGTAAAATGACTGACTGATCTGAAAAGCAGTCTTAATACAAAACAAAAGAGGAAAAGCCAGGGTAAAACCAAGGTTTTCCAAACTGATAAAAAAAATTAACTGTACAATCCCAAAATGCTGTGTTAAAAGACAGAAAACTCTAAACAGCATCCTGGATTCAACTTCAAGTAAAGGAAGGCAAGAAGAAGTAGAAATCCTGCAGGTTAGACCAGGCATTCCATTTTAAAGAGTGGGCATTCACTGTTCCAGTTGCTCCTGGTCATTGCAACAGCATGGACATCTCTTTTTCAGGGTCCAAAGCAAGGCTCAAAACTCAGCATCAACAGGTCTGTGCATTACTTTAATGTGATCCATGGAAGCAACCCAAAATGGAGTTGACATTTTTCATAAAATAACCTGTAAGTCCTGCGGACTTTCTAAAGAGATTAATTAACCTAAAGTGAAAACTGCTAATTGGATAAAACACTGCAGACATGTTGATGTTCAGAAAACTAAACTACTGCTGCAAAGTCAAAAGCATTACATACTTTCCATGTCCACTACAGTTAGAGAACATTTAATGGCTTTAGACTGCAACAGGAGACTAGCAAAGGTTATTTATTCTTCTACTAAACATCTAACTCTATGCCAGTCAGCATAATTAAGTATCAGAATAAACTGCCCAAGGAGACAGGAATTTCCATCAGGCAAGCCTTTAAAGAAAAGGTCTGGCAAACATCTGTCAGGAACTGCTTACAGCTTATTCTACTCTGGGGCAAATGGATGAACTGGATCTGCATGTCTCAACATTTAATGCATGCCTCACTGGAGGATGTAGTAACAAGGAAAAATTTTCACTGTCAACAAAACCATACTAGTGTGCTGTGATGAGGAACACATTTTTAATCTGTTCAACAGGAACTGTCTCAGAAGGCTCACAAACAGCAGTCTGGACAATTTCTTGATATCCCATTCCAGCTCTATTGTCTGGTACTGCTACAATCAATGACAAGACACAAAAGGAGACAACAGAGAGCCATATAATCTAGCAGATGTACTAAGCCCAGGGAGAACAAGCATTCTTTTTCTGCCTATCAAAGATAATTACATACTGAAGCGTGTTCTGTATGGTATTAAATGGTTTTTGGCACTGTTGTTGGAGTCTTCCAAGGAGAGAATTAATTCTTACAAACTCCAAATGTGTTTCTCCTTTGGATGACATATCCATTGTTTACTTCCTGAGTTTGGCCATATAAAGTATAAATTCAGATAAATTAAAATTTCATTATGTTCGTATGTTTATGAAATATTTTATGCAAACATTAGATGGCCTAGCTGCTGTACACACTCATACTGTTTTTTAATGCTTGCCAGATGAGCAACTGAAATAAAAATACATGTACCCTAAAGCATACATGATATAAACTCAGCTTATTAACAGGAATGTTATTTCTAATGGGTTTTTTTGAGTTCTCAGAAGACCTGAACACATAGCTGATTTACATAGCTATTCACTGGTTGTTGAGGCTGTATTATAAGCATTAATTTCTGGACAAATATGAAAGATTATGCCTGATAATAACAACAGTAACTTCACTACGTTTCTCTGTCAACAGTTAAGAGTGCACAACCAGAACTAGCTAAACAGTGTAACAACTATGAAAGGGAAATCAAACCCTGCAAGTGTTTTTTCTTTTATCTTATGTTAAGCACTGGAATAGTCTTATGCCATTTAGGCCATTACAGCTTTTACTTTGAGAAAAATGAGGATTTTTTTAATGGAGTGGTATCCTTTAGCATTACTGTTCACTTGTAAGAGGCACAGTTTTGTATGAACATTATTTCACACTGGGCTTTCGTATTTCCTTACATCAATTACACTAGCTAATGAATCCCTAACATTTTGCATAGTAACTTTTAAAGCTTTAAGAACTATTACTTTTAAATTCATGGTTGCAAATGTTTATGCATTGAGAAAAATCTTTATTTGCTTTACAGAAATTTCCACTACTTTTTAAAGACATTTCATTAAAATTATCACTGTTGATTTGGCCTGGTCAATCTTTATTTCAGAGTTCTATGTTTGTGTATATAGTACAGATTTGCCTTCATGACTTTGTGTTGTTCAAACTCACATTTTACTCTTAGCCTATCTCCTGCCAAATTCTAAATTATTTTCTTGGCTGGATCTAAATTATGGCATTTTGGCAATATTTTCTCTATTTTTTCTAATACACTCTAAAGAGTAGAGATTAGTCGAAGGCCAGCTGAACACTTCTCACAATTGTCTGTGTGTTAGAGAACAAGTATGTGACAGAGTAAGTGACTATTTAACATAACCATGTATTCAGTTCTTCTCAAAAGATGACAACTGTATTTATTATGCTAAAAACCTGAATACAGGAATATCAACTGAGACACTTATGTTCTTTATTAATAATAATAATACTCCATTTTTATTTAGGATCTTATATTTTCAGCACTACACATACAATTCCAAACCACACCCTACACTATTCTAATCTCAAGTCGTACACTGTACCAGGGCGGACACTGAGCAACACCGGATAAAACAGTGCAAGCAGTTTATCAATTTACTTTTTGGTATCAACTTCATCAGTCCATCACTGGGATTCCATATTCATACACTTGGTCAAACTTCTGTTCCCTCCTCTTTACCTAAATTACTGAATGACACTTCAATTGATCATATCTCAAACAAGGACCAGAATAAAAAGAAAGAAAAACCAAACCCAACAGTATTTCATCCCTTTACTAGTAAGCCAATTTCCTTTCCACGTGTTACTCTCTTATTTTTCCCTTCTTATCTAAGTAGTTCAGCAGAGCGAGCAGAAAGAATTACCTTTGCCTCACTTTACTGGGACCAATGAAACAAACTGGAAAAAGACCAAAAGGTCTAAAGGTTTCTATGAACTTTTTTGGAAGGCAAAAAGTTGCAAGTAGATGCTGAATCTTCTAATCTTTTTCTATTTTTTAACCTCTTCCTGTCCTGCATCCATTCATCAAATGGTCTTGCAGAGAACACAGATTTCAACAAAAGAGTAAGTCTGACCACACACACACAAAAAATCCTTTTCTAGAGAAGACCGTTCTAAAGATTGCTGTGAAACAAACAGATTCTCTCTCCCTAGGGCAACATACATGTAACTCATCGTTCTCAATGCAGAGTATTATTCCAGCTTCTGTTATTCATGAGCAGTACAGATAAACCCATGGTCTACTGTACACGTGTACTAGCCAGACACATTGGAGAACTGGGTGATTTGCAACTTAGCTCCAGAACTCTAAAAATTATGGGATACTTCACATTTATAAACAACAAACCACTCTTCAGCATGACTGGATTTCCCATATTCCTTCATTCTCTAACACTCAAAAGTGGATTGTACAATTTTTAAATGGGACTCCCTTGTACAGGAGCTACTCTCAAGCTTTGTGCAGCATTTGGCTTTTAAGTCCTCCCTCACAGAGTGAAAAAGTCCCCGTGTTATAAAGGAATATAAGAAACTGGTGTTTTTCTTTGGTCTGTGCTCTGTCACACCTTCACGAATGTTTTGTGTGTTTGTTACAGAGAGTAACATGTTGTAAAATAAAATAAAATATGGATCATTCTTCTTGTGAGTATATACAGACTTCATTTTAGCTAAGATGTAGAGGCTAACACTAGCTTACATCAAATAAAACCAAAGCACCCAGCTTCCTTTTAAATTAACCTGCAAGTTACAATAAAAGTCAAATTCTGTCCCACAGTTTAACTTACAGTTAAAGCAATGTAAAAATGTATAATTTTTTTTCTATACTGAAGATATCAGAACACAAATTCATATTTATTTCTTCCCATTACAGCAACAAAAAAAATGACATATACTTCATTTTACTGAAGTTAAATGGGCATCAACATAATTTTTGTTACCTTTCTTGCAGTTGTTTTTTCCACCATGGTGCTATTGCTGTCAGAATTTTCAACTTTAACTGTTTTTGTAGACCCAAATTTGGGCATTTTATAGCTGTTTAGCTAGCTGTATCTTGTATCAGCGGGTTCATCCTGTGTCTGAAAAACAAACAAACAGCATTACATAAATATACACACTGCGGTGTCATTTCAGGACAAATATTACTGCAGATGGTAAAGAGCTGAATAGTACCCCAAAAAAGATGACTAATAATGACACCAGCCTTCAAGCATCCTCCTCATATGCAGCTCAAACCTTGGGGCAAAACCCCAAAAGGTCTAACATGGCTGTTGCTGGGGATGGTGTCGTGAAAAAAGCACCAAGTCAGCTGCTGAACTGCTTCACCCCTCTAGCTTACCTTCTTGGAAGACTTAACATTTTTGGTTATTTTAATAGGTCCATAGGTTCAGTATCTCACTTCATGTTAAATGCACTAAGACTTGGAAAGATGCACAAGATTTCTAGAAACACTGGGAAGAGAATTTAGGTTTTCTAGCTTGAGAAACTGAAATATTGTATATTCAAAGTTGTATGAAAAGAAAGTCAGGTCTTGTGGTTTATTATCCTTCCTGTTGGATCAAGAGATGCCTGCTAGAAGAAAAATCTTCTAAAGCTTAGACCTGGAACTAGAAACCTTAATTTCCACGGTCTATCAAATTATATACATAAGTCACCACTAGAGACAGATATGTATCTATATAAAGCTTCAAGAGCTGTGTAGTGTTTCATCTCCATCTCAAAAAAGTGTCATTACAGATTCACATAATGGAAGAGGTCTGACTTGCCTCTTCCATAGAAGGAAGAGCCACCCTTTTTGTAAGAATGCCTGAGAGGAAAGGTCACACAAAGGTAAAACTGCATTTGACAGCACTTCAAAGCTGGTGACTTTTTAATGGGTCTTTTTGAGTTGATGTATTTTGTTATAAGTATTTATGTGATCACAATCTTACTGAGGTGTAGTAATTTCATGCCTGAGCAAGTCATCATTTCAGATGCAACACTCCTATTGTAGCTTTACCATTAAGATTTTGGGATCATCACATAAGAGAATTTGTTGCTGTTTTAGGACCATGGCTACTATTTTGGTTTGACATGGCTAACTGACAACAAAACTGGTGCAGACGACTTTGAGAAAACTGTATTGCACACTATGCCTGACACACAAGATGTTGATATTCAAACAAATTTCTACATCCTGCCCACCCATCCATCCCCCACAAGGCTTTAACTATGGAAAATTTGAGTATTTGTCTAAGATTAATTCTGTTGTATACAACAATGTAACATACTACTTTCTTAATCTTCTAGAATAGGAAGGGAAGAAAAGCTCAAAATGCTCAATCCTCAAGTCAAAGAAGTAGGAAATGCTGCACTAAGGTCTGCTCTTTTCCTCCCTTTCCCCTACACCTGAGGAGGGGTTTTTTTTTGTTTTGTTGGGGGTTTTTTAACACTAACCACAAGCTTATGAAAAACAGGAAGAGATTAATTAGAAACAATCTCACACTCAATAACCAGAATCTTGTCTCCACTAAGATACAATATTGTGAAATTTCTACTGTTCTACCTAAGACAAAAGAAACATTAGTTTATTCCCTTAATTTATGGAGTGTTAACAGGATTTATGCAGCCCTCCTGATACAGAGAGTAATTGTTCAGTTTTAATGAACATCAAAGCACATGGTTATCAGCCTTCTCTTTTTACTTGCCTTTGTAACAGCTGCAGGAACAAAAAATGGTTATTGGCTCCAAGGAGAGACAGAAACAAACACTACACTGAGTTTCCTGTAATTTACTAAAACTTTCCTTAATCCTAAAAGAAGCAACAAGTTACTATCTTCACAGAATACTACTGTGCTGATTAGACCAAACACAGTGTATTATTATAGTAGCAAATACCTGTTTCCATGGGTTTAAAAAGCGACAAGTCATAAATTTGCCTTTGCTCATTTAGCCTCTCAAATTCTCTCTGTAAGTTTCACTTGTAACAATTCCCATTGTATATATCATGATTACAACTACTTTAAAAAAGATCAACAGGTGCACTATTTTAATCAATGTATTTCTCATTGCATATGCTGCTGTTTCCTTTCCTTCCTTTTTTTCTGCTACCTGGCTCCCTGACACTACCTTCATTCCTGTTTTGCTTCTCTTCCTTTCCATTTTCATATGCCATTCCCTGGTGTATGACAGCAAGAAGCCAAACTTCATGAGCCTAGTAAAATTTATTAGCTCAGGCTTGGCTCCCTTGATGTCATTTGACTCACCAGCAGGGGCTAAACCACATGAACTGAACAGAGTTGCCCTTCACAAAAGGCCCAGCCTCCCTGCATGTCTTACCTGGACAGCAAGAGTATACTTTTTAAAACGGTAGAACAAAAAACCCCAACCTCAAGTATTGTATAGGAGCAAGAGGATTATGAAAACACGTTCAAAATAGATTTTAATTAAAGGTATTTTTATTAATACGGTTAGCTTAGTATACAAATACAAGTACATGAAAGCAGAAAGCATAGGATGTTTCCATTTTCTTTAGCAAATCATCAACAGGCAGAAGCAGATGCACAGGAAGCTCCACCTGAACATGAGAAGAACTTTACTGTGCAGGTGACCGAGCACTGGGACAGATCACCCAGAGAGGCTGTGGAGTCTCCCTCACTGGAGACAGATTCCAGAACTGTCTGGACACAATCCTGTGCCAGGTGCTCTGGGATGGTCCTGCTTGACCAGGGAGGCTGGACCAGATGACTCACTATGGTCCCTTCCAACCTCACCCATTCTTGTGATTCTGTGACCAAAAGTAAATGTGAATTCATTAAATTCTTGACCCAAGCCAAATATGTTTTGGAAAAAAACCAAACTGCTTTGGAAGTTCACTAAAACTGAGTGTCACATACTGGATTATCAAAGCAGAACCACCACACTGTAAGACTAACAATCAGCAGTATTTCCATAAAGTGTTTCAAGTACCAGATTGCTATTGCACAATCGCTGTGCGGAATTTAAAACAGACATAGATGCTTCAAATATTTGAGAAAAAATACTTTGCATAAAAGGTAGATTAAAAAAAATTATTAAAATACCACTATGGCACAGAAATTAGGCGAACTATTCAATCTGTGATTACATAGTATATATAGCAATAAAATTTTCTGCCGAAGAAGTGTTTTTACTGACTTTTTTTTCCATTTTTCTGGAGTTCAGTACCATTTCGATTCAAGTTCTAAACACAAACATTTGCATTCATAGTGAAAATGTAGAACATTAACAGGGTCTTCCAGGGAAACCTAGATCTGTCTGCTTTGAGTTTTCCTCAGGGGCATTTCTTAATGCAATTACTGGTTTATTAGGCAATATTGGTGGCACATTTTATATCACCAGAACCCTGAATTAAAAGTTAAACTCTTTACATTCAAATTATTCTCCTCTGTCACAACAAGCAGTGCCATCACTTTTCATCTGACACATAGGCACAGCTGTGCTTTCTCTATAACAAACTGATTTCAAGCTTTTCAATAAAACAGAATCTGCTTCCTACTAAAGAAACTTCTCTGTATGTAACAAAATCAGATATTCTTGCTTTATGTTTGGACATCTTTCCTGCACACTCATTACCAATCATCAGTCATACTATTGGAAATGCTGTTGAACTCTTCTCTCAGTCATTTTTCAACTACGGAACTAAAAATTCTATTTTCTCCTTGAAGTAACAAAGGTAAGCATTTGGACAGATCTACAAGCAGTGACAAGAAAGCTAGGATTATTTAATATAAAAAACCTTGGACATAAAAACCAACCCCCAAAAAAACCTCACCAACCACCAGAATTTCAGATATAATTAGCTACAGAAAATTAGTGATATAATAAATCTCTAATGCCAACAAGTTACTCTATTAATTTGTATAAGCTTACATCTAGCACTGATGGAAAAGCTTGTCTTTACCTATGTAAAAAACCAGAGCATTCATGCAGCACTACAACTGTGCTGCCACCACTGTCATTCAAACCCTTTACATCTTTCAGCCCGATCTTCTGAGAAATTAAGGCCCCTGTGTTTGTGCTAGATGCATATGTATGATTCACTAATGACTTCCAAGCCTATAGATGGATTTTCTTTAAATTTGACAGCAGCAGAAATTTTCAAATATATTAAGCATTCACAAATTTCATGGGAAAAGGTGGCTAGTGGATAATAAGAATAACAATAATAATCCATCACTGTTTTTTGCAAGGGAAGGTTTCAATATCAGCTTCATGACAGTCTTACATGCCTGTAAGACAACTCCACATGAGATGGCCTTTATAAACCACTTCCCTTTTTTTCCCTTAGTTATGGGGGGGGAAGTTTCAGTTGAGACCAGCACATTACCAGAGTCAATCAACCACAAGACATAAATTGCTAAGGAATTAAGCATCATTAGTTCTGGTGCTCACAGAACTACTTTTTTCCTTTCTGGTTCGGAGTGTATGCTTACCTCCTTATTCCTGCACATGTCCCCCCTGTGAAACCTACAGCAAAACATTACAGGATGCTTTGGGAAGGTTTTCCTTGATAGCCCTGTTGTACAGCTGATCTTGAAGGTTAGCTGACTGCTAGTACTACATCAAATCAAGGGGGCACAAGATTAAACTTCTATGAGAATATCAGTAGTTGATGAGTTAATTTCCAAGACACTGCATCTACCCTCATGCTCTAGAAATCATTCGCATTTAAAAAGCAGGGGACCTAGAGTAAAGCTATCTTCTCAACTACCTCTGCTTTCCTGTATTTCCCATATCTTATTTCATCTAGAGAGAAGAAAAACAACAAAAAAAGAAAAAAAAATATAAATATCCCTCTCTTTCGATAAGGATTTACTCTAGACTGGGAAACAGTGAATCAACGATACCAAATTCCTGCTATAAATAGTTGACAGGAATGCTTCAAAATGTTTTAATAAAATTAAACTACTGAAAACAACAACTATGGCTACATCTACATTAGCAAGAAGTAAAGAATTATCAAGAGTGGATTTGTAGAGTGGAACAGCTGCTAACAAAAAACCCGAATTTACACTAGTCACATTTAGCAGATTTGCTCTGGACTACTCCTAGTGCAGTTCCATGTACTAAATGCACATTAAAGGTTGGAGCACATTCAGCAAATTCCTAAACACATCTCTCAGCTTAAAACAGGAGGAATCAAGCTCTGAAAACACTACATATAGCAAATTAAACTTCAGTGAGGAGAGAGGATAGTTACTGATTTAAATTAAGACTGACCTGATTTTCTCTTAGAAATCTCCTACTTCCCATCCCTAGAAATTTGTCTCCTCCAAGTTTATTTTGAAATGACTGGTATGATCTAGATCTCAAAGCTATTAAGAGTCCACAAAAGGGAAAAAAAAAAAAAGTTGGTGGATGAGTATAAGAGAGATGTCTAAGAACAGCTGAACTGAGGGAAAGGCAGGCAAAAGCCAACATTACATATTCTGTTCAGAGAAAGCCAGCTGGCCAACCCGTATGCACACACTGGCTAATTAAGAAGTATGTAGGTAGCTCACGCCTAGCCATACCAAATGTTATCTGCTTTCTGGTGGGAGTGTGTCAAAGACAGATGAGGTTAACACACTGGGAGAAAGGGAATGGGTATAGTACAAAGGACCAAAAAGCTACAGAAAACTGGTATTTTTAAAACCTGTAAGAAGCAGAGTTTTAGCAAAAAGATGTTCATTTAACTAAGTTTAACACTCTGTGTTCTTTTTTCTTCTTATCAGGAAAGTGCAAATGACTTCAGTATTTTATTTCACAACAAAAGCATCCTTCAGCAAACAGCTCAGGGAAGTGATTTCTTTCCAAAAGAGAGGTTAACTAATTATTAATGCTAAATGAAATGTGTGATGGGAGATGTAACAGCATTGCCAATTATTTTCTTCTATAGAACTCAGTGCTGCTACACACAGTTACTCAACCAGAGTCAACTGCTACACAATGAAATGGCTCCTGGCAAATGAACGTTATCAGATTAGCATCTACCTTTTCACCTACACTGTCCAGTAATAAAAAAGGGCTTGAGAGAGAGCAAGAGATTATTCAAGATATTTTGGTTAGAGGCTAGGGATGTGCTAAGAGGCACAAGACCAGCAATTTGGTGGTGTGGGGAAAGAGACCATTCAGGTTACGACACACACAGCAGGAGGGCAGTGAAATCCAGTAGTACAGGGCCAGGCCTTTCTGGGTTGGCAATTTAAACACCACGTCTACAAAAAGAATATCTGTCTGTATTTTAACCTGGTATTACCCATACAGAAACATGTCTAAAGCTTCAGATTAGCCAAATGACAGAATGTGACTGTGACAAGGAGGCAGCGAGAGAGAGAGACTTCAGAGGACAAGGCTAAAAAGGGATTGTGTCTGGGAGGAAAGCACAGGGGACTCCATGATCAACACACAAATATTTTTCCCCAGAATACTTTTTTCTGTGTTACAGAACACAAACCAGAAGTCTTTAGTCTTGCCATTCCTATGACCTTGTAAAAAAGCACAAACATTCCATACCCTTTTCGTTTAAATGGAGAATGACGAGCTTATCCCTGTGGTCCGTTTTCCACTACCTCCTTGGACACCCACACTTGCAGAAATGAAGTCTCAAACACTGCTGATGTCTCACGAAAATGTCAAAATGATGGTAAAGGATGGGACACTGCTGAGAGCAAGCACTTTAAAATCTCATCAGGACATTATACAAAATACTGTTCTGAAAGGTCAAAATTTCAGAGTGACTGCAGCCACAAAAATATTTGTACCAAGGTCTTCATTGCAGAGAACTGTATCAACACAGCTATTCTACAATCATTAGAGCAATTTATTTGATCTCTACAATGAAGACACTGAAAAGATTATTGCAGGCTTTATTTGAGCAAAAATAGTTTTAGGTTTCTTGTGTAAGTCCTATGAAAGGAGTGGTACATGAATCCCCCCAAAAGAGACTTCCTCTCAATCATTTAGCCACTGAGGGTGCTGCTGTAGTTCAGCACCAATGTTACTGCAAAGTAGGATTATGGAACATTTTAACTCCCTGGGCGCTAAAGTCAAAGTTGAATAGGTACGAGACTTAGAGAGTAAAACATTTTTTCCAAAAAGCTTATAACACTTTAGACATATGTAGCTATAATGGACTAAATATACACTGCAGTACAACCCTACTGGCAAGCCTGCCTCCTGCTGCAAGTTAAAACCAAATCATCCTTTACAAGTTCAAAAGAGAACCCATTCCGCTTAAGAAAAGATGAAATAAAAGGCTATTTGTGTACACTGTACTATTTGAGACCGTATTTTTACCACCCCCACTTCCTGTGTGTGGTATACATTATAATACCTTCAAATACAACGAACAGAACAATTTACCAAGCCCTTTTTGCCCTGCACTCCCCATGGTGTCTCACTGTACTCACAATTCAGTTCTCTGGCAGACAAATAAACCAGCAAATAAATTACTAACCACTACTGGCTCTAGGTAGCAGAGCAATTTAGTATGTTAGAGAGAGCACTGCCTGAATGATACACGCAGTGGCTTTTGCAGATGAAAGGTGACAAGAACATTTTTATTTGGAAAATATTCACAAGGTCTTTTCACACAATTGTGACGGTTCAGTGCATGCACATTCCAGTGTCAGGGTTATGATGAAAGAACTAAGCTCCAACACAGTCTCAAACTAATGTGCCCAAGGCAACAGTCTGTTGCTGTATTAAGTGCAAATGCAGTACCCAGCACGGACATGAGTCACAAATTTGGCAGATTTTACAGCATTTGACAATAAAAATATGACAAAACATTCTTGGTTCAGAAGTGAGAAATTCTTTTTTATTACAGTTTTTCTTTAAGATTTGCACAATACTTGAGACAACTTTGTGGCTAGAACATGCAATGCTGGGATTAGTTCTACTCCTTTGCTGTACCTATTGTGCAATCTCAGAAACCTCTCCCCTGCAGCAGTTATTCCTACCAGATTTTAGAGGATATATCAAAAAATCAAAGAAAACAAAACATAAACACACATTTCAGAAATAGGCGTCATGATATAAATTGGATATATGTATTTTGGAGACTCCTCAGATACTAGCTAATAGATGAAACAGATTCATTGTCCTATCAGAGAGCATTCCTACATTTTAATTTGAAATGTTCAGATACCTAACATCCAAACACATAAGAATTGTACAAATCTTTCTGCAATAAGCAAAATAAACTATTTATTTGAACTCCATTTTATAAAGGTGTCCTTTATAAAATGGTGTAACAGTAAAACAGGCATGGGCGGTGACTACTCACAATCTCCAGAACAGTTTTTAAATATACTCTGAAGTACCTACTCATTGCATTCCAGACTACACTACACAGGGATAGGATGAAGTCCCTAAAAAAACAGCCAACACTCAGGCAGCAAGAAAGATTTTCCAATACTTCAGCTGGAACTCACCACTACTTCCTACCAAAATAAGGAATGTATCTCATAGTCTAGGAATTTCTACTAGGAAGAGAAAAAAATTGAAAGAACATACAACTCTTTCCTATGCAGAAAACAAACAAAACCTTTGCAGGGGTTTTGTTGCACTTGCCTATATAGGACCTTGGGCTCCTTCCCATAACCCCTCTTTTAAGAGCCTGTGTTTACCTGTGCTTGGTTTCAAGCGTCAAGTTCCACAGATTTCACAACACTCTTCCACTGATTTCTGTGGTAGCAGTACCACCTAGACTTGTCAACTTCCTTATAACAAATATCCTCTACTAAAGAGCGTGACTGAATCTATAGTTTTCTAATTAACCTTTAGTAAGGTTTTTCTCCTCTTTTTTTTTTAACTAAACACACGCTTATCAGAGATTACAAGAACTTCATTATACATAGAATTAAATAATAGTTGAGGTGAAGAGACATTTAGAGGTCCATTTAAGTCTCTCAGTTATCTACTCAGACATTTTCAGCTTTAGTCATACTTTACATAGACCAGGCTGAGTTTGTTACTTGAGCAGGAAAACACAGTAAAAAGAAATAATGGAAAGTACAAGGAGAGGTGTTACATGGACTGACATGAAATTTAAAGGTACAATGGGTTCATACATATGGTTCATCATAGAGGTCATGCTTCAGTAACAGCAGTATCTGAGCAAGAGACTCCTCTTTCATGCCACAGCTTGTCATTAGAAATACACCTGTGCGTCTTCCCAAAGGTTTTCTAGCAACTACATTATATTAAGTGTCAACAAGCTAAGGACTGAACCTCTTACTGGAGTAAGTTGTACATTTCCTGCCTCATAAATTCTTTAATAAAATTCCAAAATCTACCTGTCAGAATGACACCAACATGCTGACAACCTGGTGAAGTTCTGAGGAACCAATGACCACAAACAGCTGCAGCAAGTGGCTTCACCTGCTTCTAGAGAAAAATAATCTACTTCTCATTCTTAACATGATTCCTGCTATTTTAGCTTGTCTTGATTTCTACCTTCTTAAAGGGAAGAAAATGTCTACACCACCTTTTTTTTAAAAAAAACCCAACAACATCCTAAATAGAAAGCAGCACCTATCCTGGACAACTCCAGAGAAATAACTATTCATAAATCAAAACTGGGAATGCTCCCACTCCCTTCAAAAATATTAATTTATTTTCACAATATTGCTGGAAGATGAAAATGCCTTATTTCCTTCATTTTACAGATGGCAACTTAAGTTGACAGAAATAATGAAGTGAAGAGTTTGACCAATTTGCCACACCTGTAACACCAAAGAATTTATTTTTCAGATTATTTTGCATTAGATAGTAGTTTATACTTGGTTAGACCATAGCTACTATTGACTTCATTTTCAACCTCTGCAAGCAACCACTCTTTCCTACCACTGCTAAAAGAAAAAGGTAAAAGTCTCAAAGCAGATATCCCCATGTGCGGAAAACACTTAGCATGTGCTCATAAAAAGCCTGTATCTCACACAAATTCCAAAACAGACTGAGAAAAGGTAACTTTCACGGTCAGTGTTCAACTTCCTTCAACATGGGACCCTCCTTTCCTGTAACCTTCTCCTAAGTTAGAGAACTGATTCCAGCTTCTGCCACAGGACTCTTCTTGGAGCAGTAACCTAGACTGTACAAATGCATTAACCCCAGAGATGCATACAATCAATCATTTAAAGTGGAATATCAACCAAAACTCCATCAACTCATGATGCAATTCTGCTGTGTGCAGCAGGGCAAATGAGCAGCGCTGCTCTAACACAGGGCAGACAGCATTTCTGGCACAGCAGGAGGTAATGGTTAGCCACACTGTAGCACACAGCAAGAAGTCATGCAAATACAGACAAGAAGCACTCGTTTCACTTCTTTTGCAACGAACTCCTCCCATTTCCTTCTTTTACTTTCTCTGAAGTTCCAGTCTCAAACAGATTCAGAGATCCTCCCACTGCAAATGTCACTCCACACATCAAGATTATGAAAAAACAAAAATCAAAGCAGTTTGTTGGTATCACACTTCTAAACTCATATGGAATTAATTACTGTTTATGTCTTTCCAAGGCACTGCAAAAAACGCATGAAAACTAACATTTTGTCAAAATATCCTTGCAGGTGCTATATCAACCAATCAAATATTGCTTGGCATGTAAGACCTAAAAATTACTAGCAGAGCATGACAGAGGAAAAGAAGAAGGATCCCAGGTATCTACGGGATACCTACCTAATGACCTTTAAAGTTCTTCCACACGGATAACTTAGCAGAGAAGAACTAAAGAAAACGAGTGTGGTAGGCTCTACTTTAACATCTCACAGCAGTATACTGAGTACTGAAGACCAAGTATCCAAAAAGGTAATTTTCAAAGGATGGGACACTCTCAAGTAATTATTTAGATTCATGGACCCTAAACCTGGGTAAACCCATCTGCATCAAGACCCATCCAAAAGCAGACACCAAGAGTGCCACCAAAGCCCTGTAAGGTGCTGAGGAAAGGTAGAAAGCAAAAGAAAGAGGTAGGAGATGAATTATTTTCCCAGCTGACTCTCATACAACTCCCTTCTAGGATGCTGAACTCCTTCCCGACTTAAAAAAAAGAAGCCTTAGGAATTAATCTGTTTACATAATGTTATTTAGGGTGAAAAAACAATGTTGACAAACACGGCCTAAACAGACAGGATGGCACTACCCTGAAAAGAGGTGAGTGGGGAAGATGGTGCTTTGCAACAGGGATCCCTAAAGAAGATTTGATATAAACAGACAGTTGAAATAGGAAAGCACTGAATAAGAAGGAACAAAAAAGTAAGACCAAATACTGTGATTTATTTTTTTAATTTTTGAACAGAAATAGTTTCACAAGTCTGAAATCCTAAATATTAGTTATTTACTAAAAGGAACACCCAAGACAAAGGAACTCTCTTTACAATAAGTACTCTCCGATTTATACAGAAATAGTATAGATGTCTGTATTCAGGACAAACTTTCAGAACAGAAATCCTGCCAGTTTAAGACTATGGAATTCTCCATTATTTCAGAGAAGTTCTTGAAAGGCTGTGGGCTTGCTTAATAATGAAGCATGCAGGCTGGATACATATACTAGAAATGAACTTGCAAAACCATAGTCTTAAATAATTAACAACTTTCACAACAGGCTTGGAAAAAGGTTACTTTTTCCAAAAAAGTATAAAACAGTAGGGCATTTGATATCACAATGGCGTCCCAGATTGCACAGGAATGGCAGAATCTTTATCAATGAGCTCATATTATCTTGCAAAAAAAAGCAGATCATTCTATTACCACTATCACTATACCACTATATTTAATCACAATTTCCTCTCAATAACCAAGAAAAGTGCTGCATTGAAAGCATTTACATTTTATGAAAAAACTGATTTTAAATTGAACAAATTAAATTACAAAAGCTGAAAGTTTGTGGAACTTGCATAACAAACCAGATAATATTTTCTTTAAAGAATGGTTAGGAATTATTTAAAAGCAGAAACTCCTTGATTCGGAGAGACTTGAGTTGAAGCTTCTCTTCATGCATAGAAGTACACATATCCCCTACCACAAAACGGGAGTGATAAGATGTAAGACATGAATGTTTAAGAATAGGGTTATCTCTGGTTATCTCCTGACATTATCAACAAACAGAAACAGACAATAAAAAGCACTGCTTCTCCCCAGAACGGTGACGAATCTTCCTTTCAGAAGTCAGACATCAACCCCATTTCAGTGTGGCAGGAGTGGCTCCCACATAGTGACAAGGGGCATCATTCCTTCTGAACCACTTATACTATTTCTACAGCATTCCTCCATGCAGGCCAGTGAGGAACTGAAGCGGTGCCAGAATTCAAGATGAATCTGAAGGACACTTGTCAGTATTGTATTATTCTCAAGTGCATTTCTCTATTCTCAGATTAACCCTTTGTCTTTTCATGGAGGATACTAGCATTATTGTTCTTACACAGGCTGGCTGCTCTGCAAGGAATCACTGGAAAGAAGCAAACAAAGAACCAGTACAAACAGAACGGCTTGAATAAGTAATTGTTTTTCTGCTTTAAAGAATTCCAAAGGATCAAAAAAAGGACTAAGTTCCTTTGCAGATGTTCTCAATATTCAAATAATAATTTCTGAATAAATTCTCTTATTGCTAATTATACTTCAGCTACTTTTCGTATTTCTCCTTTGTCAACAGCAAATAAGATTGTTTCACTTTCAGTTTCTCACTCGTAAGCTTACTCAGAGTCAAGCACCGGAAGAGACTTTTTTCCAGCAAGTTATAGCACAAATAATGTACAGAAGACATATAGGGATTTCTCTTTCTTTAAAAAGAAATACCAGAATCTGCATTTTTAACAGGCAAAATGAAATGCAAAGAAGTTTTACTTATGCAATCAGCTAATTAGTAATTTAAATAATTTTTTAAAATAACTTAATTAAGAATCTGTATAGCAGAACTTGGTAGAATGTACCACAGCTTTACAAGACTACCACACACAGGCAGTACAAGAAGAATGCATCCTTTGACTATTAAAATTTAAATTAATCAAGAAAAACACATTAACTACAACAGCTGAAAAAAAAGTTCTATTACATATTTGAACCAGAAAAAATTTTGACAGTTTTATAATTTATCAAGCCTTCAACAGTAAGTTCAGCAAGGTATCCCAACAGACTAACTAAAATCAGAACAGAGTATTTTACTTGCACTATTGGGCCAAATTTCAGGTTCAACTGGTCATGACCGTAAGCACAGTGCTCTAGCTGAGCCTGCAGGGAGCCTGGGGTGGACCAGACGACCTCCAGAGGGGCCTTCTGACCTCAGCTAGTCTGTGATTCTGTCCCATGAATCAGAAATGCAGATGTTCTTTACCTTAGCAGGATGTCTATAGGCAGTTCTCTCCTCCTGCTGATACATGCAGCATAGGACAAGTTTGCGTCTTCTACACTCTCCGGAAACTTATACTACATAGTCAGGGCAGCATTTATTTTAACAAATAATCACACAGGTGGCCAAGAGAACCTGTGTAGCTAGTGAGTATGGGTGTCAAATCATATCAGGACAATTGTGTAGAATGCAAACATCATATTCCTACTGTGGGAAATACCTAGGTGTCAAAATAAACATTTACACGGAGAAACAACCTCACATCTTAGAATCAGACACAGATAAGCTTCTGGAGTGCCTGAAGGGATCGCCCTTTACTCTCAACAGTCTCTCAAAGTAAAGGAGATCCTTGATTCTACAAAGAGGAATTCTCTTGCAGGGAAATAAAAGAATATGCTAGCCCAAGAACTGGCTCTCAGGAGCCAAAGAGACTTACTGCAAAATCCATTAGTCCTCCTTTTTAATCTACATATCTAAAAACTTGTGTGTTCACAGGTGCTTCCTCTTGAGTCTTTTTTAGGATGAGCTATGAGTTCAAAGGAAACACCTGCACAGTTTAGCCTAATATGATACACTCTTTAAACTACATGGAGAAGTGGAGTTGTAAACGTCAGGTTTGATCTACTGGTTATTCCCTAAAGATGTAACAAAGTAAATATTTTTCAATTAAGAAAGACTATTGCATATGCAGAACCTATCAAAATAACACTTAAAAGCCTTTCTATCAGTACTTTGACAAACATAAGATAAGAAAACCTACAGCCAAACAATTTTCAACTCCTTCCACAGGAATCTACTTTCCCTCCGGAAACCTACAGACAGCCAAGACAAAAGATTTCATACACCCATACATTATTGCTAGAACCTCAGTAATTTCTATTCAAATCTTCATAAACTAATGATAATTTATCAATCTAAAACCAAGAAAATGCACAACTTATCTGCAGCACTGCCAGAAAGAACATTACTTAAAATACACACGAAGGCCCTTCACAGGCTAAAAACAGATGAACTGCCACACCTACTTACAGTCCTTCAACGTTAGCAGGATTCAGGACAGGTACAGCAGGTAACTGAAGTGCTACCATTCATAAGAAGAATCTAAAGCAGTAGATGGAAGAACAGAAAGCAATCTTGGCTTACTCACAGGTTCCTAACTGGATAACAGAGGTTTTTGTCCTGGCAAAATTGTGAAGACATGCAAAATATTTAACAGTCTTTATTGCCACCTCTTGGCCATCGCCAAATCTCACAAAAATAACAACAAAATCATCTGTCAGCTCCTTTATGGAAATAATCTTTCTTCTGGGGAAAAGAGATAGCAAGGGAACAGATGGAGTGGAAAGAGAGAACAAGCAGAATACTGTTTGCAGACAAGTGTAACTATTTAGGGCTGTAAAACTACAGTGAGTACTGCAATTAACTTTCATTAAAAGTTTTACTGTGTCATCTGGAGAATCGAAGGGACTGGAAAGCAAAGAACCAGTTATTTTCAAGACTAAAGACAGGATTTATTTGCTTAAAAAAAGGTAAAACAGGTGTCAAGACACCTGTTTCTTCTTGAAGTCAAAAGATGAATAGATTAGCTTTACCCACACATGAAAGAGAGTAACACTAAATGAAAGGCCCATTTTCCCTTTATCATTGAACTAGTAGGAAGAACCCAGATTAGCAGGCTGCTGAAGAGTGCAGAGCACCACAGAAAGTTGGTTTCTCTGTTAGCTGTTCGTTGCACACAATCTTGAAGGAAACAAACAAGAGGAAGACATTTCCACAAACCAGCTAAGGGCTATCTAGCCAGCTGAGCTTGAAAGGTTTGATAGCCAGACACCTCTTAAGTAGGACTAATACAAAAGGCTTGGAAATAGAAGGGAAATCATAGGAAATGTCTTCACACATGAGCTCATTTCTACTGTCATCAAACACTGGAATTTTTTAAGACCTACCACAACATGCTTGGAAATGTGTAAGAGTTACTTGAGGTTTGTTGCACTGAATACATTCTGGAGCCCAGTGTGGGGAGGGAGTGCTTTCTACCTCTGATGCTTTCCAGCCTCATGAATGCAAGACGTAAGGCAAGAAAAGAGTTGTTTCAATACTTTCTATCTCCAGCAAGCTACTCACGGGTAGAAAGCAGATGACAGGACCAGAGAAGAAAATACATAAAGTTTTCCTCCTCAGAGTGCACTTTTAGATTTTGCCTCTAATATAGCCCGTAATTCTGTCTCTAATGTTGCTAATGGCTTTTCTTAATATAAACCAGCGTGAAATCAATCCACTTGTGACATTATCACTACCTAGAGCACTCTGAGAAGAAACCATGAAACTGAGGAGCATATATTCATTTGTTGTTCGCTAAAGCAGTTGCAGCAGACATAAGGATGCTTCATCAGATCCAGAGAAATAATCTAAAATAAACCAAGGCAAGGTCATACTCTGAAGGGCTTCATGTCTCTACATTAATATTTAGTCTTTAAGCAAGGTGTCAGTAAAGGTCCTCAACTGCCTCCATAAACTTACAGAAGAACTTCTAAGACTCTTCTAGGTTCTGGAATAATAATGAACTGACAATAAAAAAAAACTAAAGATGTTAGCAGAGCTCTGACTTCTGTTATTCTGTTAATAAAATCATTCAGTGTAATAACACAAAATGCAAGACTGAGATTGTGCTAATATTTATTTCATACCATCTGTCACTAGAGTCTAAGTAGAGTCTAATGATGTAGTTAAAAAAACAGTTTGATTTGGAGACTAAATGACCAACCAACATTTATAATACTCCATCTGCAATAGAACACGGAAAAGAAGAAACACCAAACATTCATGCCCAGCCCACCACTTCATAAGATAAGATCCAAAAAATGTCAGAAGTAGGTTGTTCTGAGTGTGTATATTAACAGTGTGGTAGCAGGTTAATCATTTTGTATTTTGTGATCAATAGTTCTTTCCAATTTTAAAGAGGACCAACTGCACTAGTCTCCCAGGCAATTTCATTGGCCTAAGATTGCCTAAATGTGGTAAATCAGTTCAACAAATAGAATTTGTTTTCCTGTCTGTAAGCCCGATACTGAGAAAGAGGTTCTGAATACTGACAAAGAAGTTCTAGCTCAGTCATTTCTAGCTGCCCATATTTCCACTAAAAACGATATCCAGGACCTTCTATCTAGTTAAGTTAAAGCTGCAACAACTTATGGAGTTCGTAGGAATTTAAACAGACAACTAAGCAAGCAAAGAAACTTCTTTGAGAATGATTGGTAATCACTAATTTATAAACATAGATATTCAACTTTCAGCGTACGCTTTTAATCCTATGGTTAAGTGGTAACATAGCAGTACCTCCTGCAACTAATACCAAGCAAAGACAGAAGCTTCATGCATGCACTCATTTAGCCTGCTTATTAAAAGGCCCTTTCCTCTAGGAAGTCACCTATTGTGCAAGCCTGTTGGAAGAAACCGTGCACAGACTTCGGTTTGTGGCATGGGGCTTGCTTTCTTACACAACATCTGTCCTAAGCTTTAATGTCTGTAGTATTCTGAGTTCGCAAATGATTGTGAATAATCCTCTGGGTGGGAGAAGAACACACAAAGAGATGGCAAGAGAAAGGCAGAAATATTTATATTTGAAAGACTGAGCTGTCATCTTTATGAAAGAACCAAAGGCTCTCTGATCAACTGCCCACACTCAGTGATTGCTACAGAAAAGCCAGGAAATAGGAAAAGAGACTCGCACACCAGACACTGAAAAACTGACAATGCCACAAAAAAGCCACCATGGTCCTCTGGGTGCCAAGAAAAACCCTGGTACTCCCTGACATTTTAGCTTGCATGACACATACAGGAAGGTAGAACTATTAAGGGGGAGATAGGGTGTAAAAAGACAGAGACAGTCAATGGGTTCACCATTACCTTCCCAAAGAAATATTCTGCTGTACCTCAAACCCTGCAATTTTGTTTGAACAGACAGTTTCTCAAGCTTGCACAGAAACCCACTAAACTCACAGAGGGTGAGATTAAGGCCCCCAGCTGATCAAGTCACAAGGTCAGCAGGGAGTCTGAATTTCCATCTTACAGAATGAAGAAAAGTGAGAGACACCCAACACCTGCACAAACCTCAAATAATAAGAACAATTGAAATATCTTGACGTCTCAGACAATGCTGGAGATCTGTTGCTCTGGGGACTTTCACCCACTGAACTATAGCAAAGGATTACAGCAGAAGAAGGAAAGAAAGCACAGGATGCTTGGTTCCTTGCAGCTGCACAGCACCTGTGAGTAGCTCACCATGTCCCTACCTACAGCAATCAAGACTTGAGGACAACCAAGCTACCATCAGCCTGTATACTGAAAAACACCCAAACCCTTGCTGTTTTAAAATCAGAGAAAAAGAAGTGCCCCCAACCTCCAAATCATGGCTTGTCAATAAACATAAATTATTTTAATAATAGTTAATGATTTCTTATAGACATGATGATCTCACCCTTTCCTAGCATTCCAAGATTAGACAATTTTTTCCTGGAACATAAGTACATTTGGATTGCTCCACATCTGTCCAATAGCTTTTTGTTCCTATAAGCATCACCACTCACTTTTCTCCATTAAAGGTTTGTTTTATCCTGTGAGTTACCTTGTAATTCAGCGGCATAAGATTCCCTTTCTTCCGTATCACATGGCCCACAGAAGAAAGGCATGGAACACAGTGACAGCGTTCAGGCAATTTCCACAGAAGCTCTAGCTAATAATATTGGTATTGGTAAATAATAATACTGATATTGGAATGTGCTGCCCAGGGAGGTGGTGGGATCAACGTCCCTGGAGGTGTGTAAGGAAACACAGGACACGGCACTTAGTGCCACGATCTATTTGACATGATAGTGTTTGGTCACAGGTTGGACTCAACGACCTCAGAGGTCTTTTACAACCTCATTGATTCTGTGATTCTGCAAAATATTTATTTTATTTGCGAGTTTAAAGTAAAAAAAAACCCAAAACCTTCCATTTCTTATCTGATACACAGTCTTTAGGCAAAAAAACACCAAACAAAAAAACCCCACCAAAACAAAAAACCCAACCAAACAAGACTGAATATTATCAATGGTACCTCGAGAGCCTGACAGGAACTAGAATGAAGAACTGAGCAACTGAGCCTGGCATTCTCTCATTCCTTGCCCTTCCTTTGTTGCCTGCTGTCACCTGTGCAGCGCGAGTTGCCGCGCTCCATCCCCATCGGTGGCTGCCTGGCGCTGGCAGGGAAGGCAGGGAACGCGTTATCCTGACAAGCAGCCAGGCAGCCTCGGCGGGGCCGGCACCGGCGGAGCAACTCCCGAGGCTGCAGGGAGCAGCCGAAATTCCCGACACTGAGGCGGGGCGTGTGTGTTATGTGCGTGTGTGTGTGTCTGTGCGTTATGTGTGCTGTATGCTTATGTGTGTGTACACTGCCATGCCGCGCTCGGCACCCGCGCCCCGCTCGCCCGTGCTGCTTCCCTACCTTCCCCGCACATTCCCAGCCCTGCCTCCCGCGGGAACCTCCCGTAGGCGGCGGGCCCCCCACACCCTCCCGGGCGGCGGGGCAGGGGCCAGGCTCGGCGGGCCAGGCGGTGACAGCGGCGGCCATGGCTCCCGCCGCGGCGCTGACGGGCTGACAGCGGCGGCCGGACGAAGCCGGGCGGGAGGCGCGGTGCCCGCAGCTCGGGGGAACACGGCGGCAGCGGTGACACCGCCGAGGCGGGCACCGGGTGGGCGCTCCCCGGGCTCAGGGACAAGGGGGCGGCACCCCGCGGGCACCGGGTGGGGCCGGGGGGGTCCCCGCCGCGCCGGGAAGGTGCGCTCCAGTCCTTACCTTCTCCCGGGAGCGCGGCAGCGGGACACGTCCTCCTCCTCCTGTCTCTGTGGACGGCGCGGCCGCGGGGAATCGGGCAGGGCAGCGGCTGCCGCCCGCACTGCCCACAGGCTGGGGCTCAGCCGCAGCTCCGGGCGCTGGGGCTGCCGGGGACTGCAAACACCCCGCCCGCCCTTCTTCCTTCCTCCTCTCCCTCCCTCCCTCTCTCCCTGCTCGCTTGCTTGCTTGCTTCCTTCCCTCCCTCTCCCTCTCTCTCTCTCTCTCCCTCCTTCCCTCTCTCCCTCCCTCCCTCCTTTCCTCACACCCCGCGCCGCCGCTCAGCTCCCCCCGCCCCCCTCCCAGAGGCGCTCCCATTGGCCGCGCGCCGCCCACGTGGGCCTCGCGCAGGGCACGGGACGCGGGCGAGCGGTGCCGCTGCCAACGACACAGCGCTCGGGGCGGGAGGGGACACCGCGCCTCTGCTCTCCGTTCTCAGTGCCGTCCCCATCCCGAAGGACACGGGCACGCAGGGCAACGGGAAATAACGGGCTCGCGGGGTGCCCCAGACGGACGGGGCTGGGACGGGGCTGGGACGGGGAATAGGGCGCGAGCATTGCGCTTGCGCGGGGGGGGTGGAGGTGCTGGGGGCAGCCGCGCATCCTCTTGGGCTGCGGCCGCTGGAACCTTCTGGAAATGGCGGTGGAGGCCCCGGCTGGTCACGGGGCGAGGTGGCGGACGAGAGCTTTTCCGGTCCCCGCCGCGGGACGGGAGCCGATCTAGAGCCACCAGCGCGCCCCGCCTCGCCCCGTCCTGCCGCTGCCGCCCCCTCCCCGGGGAGGGCTTTTTCCGGCGGTGATGGCGCAGTGAGTTTTAACTATGTGGCGCAGTGCGCGTGCGCGGCGGGTGCAGCCCATCCCATTCCATCCCTCAGCGGGCACTAGCGGGAACCGAGGGGCTGCGGCTAAAGGCCCTGCAGTGTTTGGGAGAAGCCCCCGGACGCAGGTGCGTGTGGCGCGGTGCCGGAAAGCCCGGGGTGGCCGTTCGCCTTCGGGAAAGGCTGTGGGATGCCGATGCTGCCGCCCCGGGGGTCTGGTCAGTGCTGTATCCCCCCCCGTCCGCCACTCAGGCACAATCCTCATCCGCCCGCCGCTCTTTCCCGGCGGAGACAGGCAAGGAGCTGTAGGACAAGACAGCTTCTAGGTTTCCAAACTAGTTTTTTGGGGGTACCCTGCTTGCACAAATAAACCAGACGTCATATAAAGACATCCAGGGTGTTACGGAGATGACTGGCGATGTAGCCCAAGTGGCAGCCTTGGAAACGGGTCATTCCTCTGCACTCGTGAAAGGTTTTGCATCTGCTTGTAACAATAATAGTACGTGGCAGAACTTAACCTGTCTGGTGCTGTACTCGTGGGTTCTCGATTAATGCTCTCCAGATCGCTTCCTAGGAGGTGCTGAAGGGCTGCCAGGTGTGTAGTATTTTGACAAAGCAGCTAGACAAAGCAGCTAAACAAAGCCCTTTAGCGTAGTCTTAATTGCCGTGGTTACTCTGCTATTGGATTACTTTCATGTGTTACTGTGTAGAAATTCCTTAATATTTCCTGTTCATCAGAAAAGTGATTTTTTCTTTCCCAGAACCAAAAGGTTGCTTTGACTGAGGCCACCTATTGTGTGGACTTGCCGTATATTCTGATCCCCACCCATGATGTACCAGCATGGGTAGAGGATGGCATCACAAATCTCCCATTACTCCCATGCTGCATGGCTTACTGTTCAGACACAGTTCTCTGATTTGCTTTCACAATCTTCCTGTACAAATGCTGGTAAAGATCATTTGTGTTGAAAAGCAACTGCCTTCACTTTCGTTTGATTCTGTTAGTGTACAGTGAGTACTGTCTGGTGGTCAGGAACAGCTCTGCCAGCATCAGTGACCATGTAACAAAGGGAGTTGCCTTCACGTTCTTTTGTGTTAGGTTGATGGCAGAGGCTATCACTAGAAGTGGCAAGCTCCTTGAAGAGTAGACAGCCTATGGAATGTCAGCATAAGTGGAGTAAGAGCAGTTTCCAAAGGCAGAATAATTTTTCTTCTCATGGTATTATACAGGGATTCACACTGTAGAACATGACAGGCTACGGATGGGGCCTGCATTGTGATACTGCATTTTGATCCTTGTGCATGAGTAGTGTGCAGTTCCAGGAGTTTGGTGTGTGTAAGGTGTTCACAACCAGCAGCTAAGATAACAGGGAAGGAGTCTCATGAGCAATATCTGCAGCAGCAGCTGTTAAGATTTGATAATAATATCTATCAGTAACTGGAAAAAATACAGCTCCTTAAGCCTTTTATAAGAACTACTATTTGGACTAATAAAAGCATCAGTCAGTTGACTGCTAATTGCTACCCCTTCATTTGTTTCTTCCCCTTGGTTCCAGCAGCCCCTCCCTTTTACATCTAGCACAGCTGCAAGATGCTTTTGTAGCTGCACACTGTTGGTGTGCACACTACTTGATCTGCCCTCCCCAGGGGAACATCCTGTGGTAGGAGCCCTGTGTGTAATTATTTGACAGGTTAGTGCTACTGCCTAGAATTAATATTAGTGACCCTCTGCTATTGAGGATAATGAAAATTATGGCATGTTAATGTTTGTTACCAAAAATGTCCTACTAGTAGTAAAATACGCTTTTTTTTACTACTAGTAAAAGCAAGCACAAGACATTATCTACAGCTATTCAAAAACACAGAAAAGAGAACTCTTGCACAGAACAGAATTCTTGCACTTCTGGAACTCTTTCATAATGATGACCTTTTTAATTCTCATCACAATCCTGTGTACAGTTACCACTGTGAAAATAATTTATTGTATATAGTAAACAGCTACAAATAATGCGGAATATGTATTTCTAGTTGAGATGTTTGAAATGTTCAAATTTCAACAAAACCTGAAATAATGCAAGATGTGAATTTTTTTTAACCATTTATCTTAATATGATTGCCCAAACTTTTCTGAGGAGAAACCAGACCATAAAGCCTCATATAATTGATGAAGTGGGTAACATGAGAGAGAAGAGTAATGGTTATTTTCTTATTTCTCTTCAATTATTTCAGTCCTGTAGCTGCCCTACAATATTCAATTTAAAGAGTGATGTATCAGATTTGTGCCATGCAGTTGGGATAATGTAAATTACCCTATTCTAGTCAAGGGATTGGCAGACTCTTACATGTTGCACCAAAATGACTGACAGCTTGTCTGTGGAACATCACAAACAGTCTCCAATAAATGGGAAACTGTTGAGGTCCACGTTCTGCTCATGAGACAGACATTGAAATTGTCATGTGCAGATGGAATGAATTGGGGAGAAAAGTGGGATAAGGCCACAAATTTTGTCTGGCTTTACAAATGGGCAGAATCTGACATTCTAGAGCTTTGTTTTTGCATACTTGGAAGTGTCAAGCTTGGCAGGTCCAAAACTATGTTTCCCTTCAACACCATTATGCAATCCCAAGGGATTTCAGTTACATACAAAACCATGAATAACTGTAGCACAGAATAGCTCCACAATGCATGCAACATCCTCACTTGTATTCAACATACACTTAAAACCAGTTGCCTCCTTTCACACCAGGTTAGAATAAGGTAAGGCTGTATGAACCAGAACAGCTTTGTTGTTATAACTGAACAAACAGCTCAGTCAGACTGGGATACTGAGTCTGTCTTTGCATCGAGATGTGATATGCCATCTGCCTCATTTCATGTCTCTAGAGAAGTGCCACATAGTGCCAGATGCCTGGCCTGCTACAAGGCCTGTGGCTATTACAAACATGGAGTGACCTTTCAGAAAAGCATTCAGGAACTTTAAATGACAGATAAGATTTCAACCCATGTACTGTTTTCTCCTGTGCACTATGTTCTATACTACTTCTACACAAGGGTTTTTTTTCATGCTCGTTTGGAAACTGCTTTGCTCAGGAGTTGTATGTATTTATTGAATTTACTTTTCCCTTTGTATGCAATTCAATTATTTCATTTTATAAATATAGTAACATAGCAAGTTTTTCAAACAAATGATTTGCAGATATATTATGTTCCCAGAACTACCAACAGTAATACTGCTTTTTTAACGGTATGTGAAGGAACTTCACAGAGCCTATTGAAATAAAGGTGGCACATGAACAGACTACATGAGATAGCCATTATGCAGGTAATTTGTAAAAATAGAATTTAACTCGAAAGAGGGCGGATAGTTTGGTGAGGAACTATTAATCAGACTATCAAAACAAACTAAATATAATCTAGAATAAAATTATAAATTATGCAATTAAGATCCATCTATCTCAGTTGTAATAAAAATGTAAGTTCCATGCAGATTTTAGAAGAGACAGACACCATATGGTCTCAGGTGACTGATGTGTCCACATTTCCTAATTTACATGGAAATGTATGTCTGTATAACTAAAGCATTTGCTCAGTTTTATAAGCATAGGTATTAAGTGTCAAGATGCAGTCAATTTTTAAAAAAACTATCTTCAGCTTTTTTACATTGAAAGAAATTCCTCATTTTCACACAGATTAGTTCTTGAAAGTAGCTGGTACACAGCAGTAAGGTCAAAGAAGGATCTGTGAATCAAAGATCCAGTGTCAGGTATTATTACCCTTAGGGACATGTTGAACTGTTCTGGTGTATTCTGTCTTCCCCCAACTCCATACCTTGTCTGTACTAAATAAACTTGCACAGGAAGTTGGTTTTTGTTGCTATTCATTCTTTTAGTAGAACACTACTGCTGTTTGGGGCTTTACATTTTTCCTGACCACTGAGTAATACTATGAAGAATTAAGCTTAAGAAGAACCAGTTCTTACTGAACCTACGAGATTTTTTACTCAACATGGCTGAGATAACCTTTGTTTGTTTGCTTACAAACTGCCAATAAAAGTAACATGATAAAGTTTGTCAGATAATCTTTCAGTTTGGTTCCTTGTACATTTGCCAGATGTGTAATTTATTGAGTTTGTTGCTTCCTCAAAGAGCTTCAGAAGAAGCTGAAAGAATTTTCAATGACAGATCAAAGACGCAACTTTTACGGATTCTTTCAGGGAGTCACCTTACACAGTCTACAGAACCACTTTTCTTAAAATCTGGAATTATGATTAAACTGTGCTGTAGTTAAAACCACAGTAAGCTGGATAGTCTAATTGTTGTTACTTTTTTTTTAAAAACCAAAACATTAGAATGTACATAATTTTACTGAGATTGAAGATACTTTATTCTTTTCAGACAGTTCATCTTATATTACAAAAATCCTTAGAGGTCATCTCGAACTCCAAAACCTGGTCCTTTGGGTGGTTCAGTCAGAGAAGTAAGGCCACCAGCTGGCTCACAAGAAAAACGTCCACTCCTGAAAAATGAAAGCAGTTTTATCCATTGCTGGTATTGATAAAACCTCAGATTCTGCTTAATCATTGGATAGAAGACAGTACCAATCTGACTTAAGGCTGAAGCCACTGGTTTTTGTTCTTCCCATTCAACCTTCAAAAAAAGTGTGATGGAGCTGTTAAAGTGAAAGGATTCCAAATTCAAGTAGTGACAAATAATTTCATAACTGAAAAGCAAGCTAGGAGTACTTGTTTTCTTTTATATTCATTTATAGGTTGGCCAGGCAGCATCAAATTTTATCAATCATAGTTTTTTACAGATGCTTCCCTGTGTTTTTTTTTGAAAGTATAACCATTTTAAGATTATTGTTCTTGTATTCAAAACATCTTTATAGAAACAATAGGAATAGGTAACACCCAAGTCAAATTAATTTCCCCATTGACACAAGCTTAGGTGGGCTAACAAAGAACAGTGGGAAATGACAGGTAAGAAAAGTTCAGCAATAACAACCCTCTCACAAACTTACGATCTCTGGTTTTTGTCAGAAATCAGAAAAAACACAACCAACAAACCAACCAACCAACAGGAATTTGTTGGTTTAAATGATCTAGACAAAAATTCCAACAGGTGACGTCATTCACCTATTAAGTACTAAGACAAATCAGAATTCATGTTTTCACATTTCATGCTCCTCTGGTCAGTCATTAAGAACATGCAAATTCTCAGTTCTTTCCAGTTTGTTTTGGCTTTGAATGCATGCACTTCTGTTCAGTAAATTAATTAATGCTTTTTAGTGGTAGGCTGTGAACTCAAATCACTGGAAAAGTAATTTAGTTTCTCAAAAGCAGCATTGTTCGTGTAGGTGACCAATATAATATATATAGTTTATAAATACAGGGTATTACATACTATATTATAAATATAGCATACCTTGGGCCTGGTTTGGGAACTTTTCCCGCCTTAAGCTCATCAATTATGTCTTCAATGTCTTTGGGTGTCAAATCTTCCTGTAAAAAAAAAATTAAATCATTGACAAAGCTGAAAGAGTTATCAGTTACGCTAACTGCAGCACTTCAAATTTATCAAATCAGTGACTCTTCAGTGTGACCCTATCACTGGTAACTTTGATCCTATCCATTAACACACATACTGGCTTAAAGAATGAGGAAAATTGAAAAGTCTACTGTCATTTTAATGTAACCAAAATTTTGGGTACAGTTCAAGGCAGCACTTCTTAAATTAGTCCATACTTTCCAACAGACTTTTGAAAGCTTTAAAGTGCTTTCAAAAGCTTATCAAATACCTATTAAAATTGACATATACTGACATATACTGCACATATACTTTAATGTTGAGATTTTTGTTTCATGTGTAGTTGCAGAAATTATGTTAAACAATGTTGATGCAGGCCATGTACAAGGATGTGTTTTCAGCTTCCTGGTATTAGGGAGCTGGATCTCTGCCCACCCACTACACACATGCCATGACACATACTGCAGAATGGTGTCGGCTGCAACAAAAAAATTTTGGGTACAGTTCAAGGCAGCACTTCTTAAATTAGTCCATACTTTCCAACAGACTTTTGAAAGCTTTAAAGTGCTTTCAAAAGCTTATCAAATACCTATTAAAAATTCCAGATTTATGGGCAGACCACAATCACAAAAATGCATCACTCTTCTTGTATAATCAAGACAGTAACTGAAGTGAAAAATACACTGATACACCTGATACAAATGAAGTGTTCTAGGAAGAGGCCAAGAAACTAAGAGATGGTGTAAATAATAAGTTGTCCCTGCTGACAGGAATTAGAAAACTGACCACAACTTCAGAATTTGGAACAGATGGAAAACACAGGTAAGCCAGCAAAGAAGCTTAGTATTTTAAAAGGGAAATATAGTACTTACATAGTAATTGTCATTTATTTGTACCATTGGTGCATTTACACAAGCACCTAAACATTCCACTTCTATCAGTGTGAAGAGCTTATCAGGTGTTGTTTCCCCAACTTTAATACCTAAACCAATAAATTAATTAGGCTCAGTAATGGTTATGAACAAGAGTAATAAAGCATGACTCTAAGTACCCCAAGGACACTGTATTTTGGCCTTAAAAGCATTTGCAAAGTTAAACCCCCTTAAATGAGTCCAAAATGTTTCCATTAAACAGAAGGTTCTAATAAACCATTAAGTCAATTTTTGGATACATTTTTGAGACTTTGTTTACAGGTATGATTCATTAAAAAATAACCACAAAATGACAATCCTAAGCAACACAACAGATCTACTCAAGAACATTTTTAGTAATCAACACAATTAAATGGAAAAATAGGGAAACATAGCTTTCATGTGCTGATAGAAAAGCCATTAATATACAGGGTTGAGTATTCTGAAATTAACTAAGATCCAAGCATTGTTAGCTACAAATTCATAAACAACTTCCAAGTTTATACACAAAGGATGATTTACTGAACTGTATACATAGCATCCATGGCATGTAACTGCTCTACTGCTAGATACAGACCTTCCCCAGAGGCAGATTAGTCCAAGTAACATCTCAGAGTCTGACCTCTACAAAATACTCCATGGAAGGCAGAATGCTGAAAAGCAGTCTTCCTCCATTTATTAGCAGGAAGGGGTGGGAAGTAATGAAAGTTGTAAGGCCTGTCTCGGTAAAAACTACAGAATCATCCTTACTGGTTTATTTCTCAAGCTGAGAGTTTCAGTTGAAATTAAGTTATCTTTGCAGTAACAAGACATTGCATCTAAATATGCCTTTTTCAGACAACAGAATATAAGAAATGACAGATAATAGGCAGCTGTTCTGCAGCTCTTACCACTGGTTCTTAGAAAAAGTTAACACAGCTTTTCACAGAAGGGGAAGAGTTGTTAGTTGCTGATCTTACCCTCTCTTCTCCCCATAACCACCCAAAAAGGAGGAAAAAAACCCCAACTCACACACAAAACCCTGAGTGTTACATCCCATGAACCATTCTGAATTGACTTTTCCATTGAGAATTCCTAAATTATGTTAACATCATGTTATCCAGAGGGACCTTGACAGGCTAAAGAGGTGGGCCCATGTGAACCTTACGAAGTCGAACAAGGCTAGTTTCTTCCACCATATGAAGAATTTTACTTCAGTATCATTAAACAAAGGTAAAAAGAAAATACAAAAAGTATATTACAAATTTGTGTCGTACCAAGTTTCTTCTTAATGGCTTCTAAAATGCTGTCAGAGTCTCGCAGCATGCACGGCGTGGTGGTACAGACCTGAATGTGGTATTTCCCAACAGGTTTGCGATTGTACATGGTGTAGAAGGTTGCTACTTCATAGACTCTCATGGGAGGCATTTCTAAAACTTCAGCAACCTGTGACAAGGGCAAAACATGCTATATTGAGTTCTCAGAGGGCAGCAGTAAAGGCATTTAGCAAACCATTTCAGTAAAGTCACCTGTCCTGTTTGCAGTGACAGATAAGTAAGAGGGTGGGGGTGGGTATCAAAGCACAAACATATTCCAAGTGCCAAGACTGGACACCTGAGTTACTCTGACTGGTGTCACCCCGCTCGAGCACAAACTCCACTAATGGATCAGCATGGCGAGGAGCGAGTCAGCTCCCCTGCAGCATCTACTGGCAGACACAAGGGGATGCGAGGAGTCAGCTGGGTTTGGGCTTTCCTCCTCAGCTCCAGCTCACACTGCACTTGGGCTGCGTGAATGAACAAACCCGTATGAGCCTGCCCACACTAATCCGTGTAAGCCTTTTGGTAAGGAATACTTGTAAGGTGGTATTATGCTCATCTAATTCATATAGAGCAGGTCTCCCTCAGGTTCTGTGACGCACCAGGGCTACATCTGTCACAGCTAATAAGTAGGGAGTGAAGCATGATCTGCAAGGAGCCAGCTCTGGTGCAAGTATCCCTGACCTCATTAACCTGGAACCTTGGCAAACTGCGCAAGTTGAGAACTGGCTCTGGTTTCAATAGTGTAACTGTTTTATGTTCCAGTTTCTATAGCAGGCAAATAACAAATCATGGAAAATATTTGTTCACTTAAAAGCCTTAAGATCATTTTAAACATAATATTAACATGAAACTTAAATAAACAAAAATACACTGAAAGCATTAAAGGAGCTTTGTGGCTTTATGTTATGCTGTACAAACTAGCAGACCTAAGTTGCCTTCTTTAAATGCTCATTTAACTCCTTCAGTAATTTCTCTAATGCTCCCATTCCTCACCTTTAGTTGAATTTAAAACTACAGACTTTAAAATTGATGATATGCCAGATTGTAACACAAAGTACAACAGATTTATTCATATGAATACAAACCAGATTTTTTTATTTCTTGGTATTTGGTTACTGTCCTGCGGCCTCTCACTTTGAAGCAGTGTGGTTGTTTGCCTGCTTATTTTGTAACAATTTTAATAATTAACCTGACAAGTCTTCAGGTGTTGGCTGTGAGGTGTTACCCAACACTCCTGACATCACTACACTAACACTGCTCTGCAGAGTCCTTACAGGCCTAGAGATTAAGTATAATCCAGGCATTATGTGATGTGACATTAATCTAGAAGGAAGAAAACTCCACTGACATTACCTTCTTTTTTTTATTTTCCCAAATTCAGCAGTAAACAAAATCAAGTTTCTGTTCCTAATTTTAGAATCATTCTGGGAGAAGAGCCTATCTGAACAGGTTTTATTTAATTTTTGTGTTGTTCTGTCTGTAGTTTCAAGCAATGGGCTAGTATTATGTAAACAGAGCCCCGAGTTTTCTGCATTAGTTTTCCCTTTAATTTTTAAAAATGTAGTCTCATAGGGAATTCTCACAATACAGTGCCACATGTAAATTCCCACGTTAGTAAGCTTTGATTAATTAATGCTAATACTCTAGTAAGATATTGAAAGAAAACAGTAAAATTATGCTTGAAGGATAATTAAGTTCTAAATACCTTGTTCATAGCTGATATGGGCAGCCATCCATGCTGTCTTTGGGCCAAATCCAGTACTGCCATGACAGCTGCAGACTTGTGTCCCTCTGGGTAGTTGTTTATGATCGCTTCTATTCGCTTTTTAAAGGGAAAGAAGGAAAACAAATCAGTACTCATCTAAAGACAAAGTCTGTGTATTGAAAATTTTTTTTTTGTCTGCATACCTTTAGGTTTTCAGGTGTGAACTCAAATGGAGTATCTGGATTGTTTTCAGGACTATCTCTATGCTTCAGGAAAAGAAGAAGAAAAATGTGTAAAAACTGGTTGTTGGGAAATTATTCAGGACACATTTACTGTTGTAAAATACCTCTCAATAGACAGTTACAACTGAGCTGCTGGAATAAAAGCGATACATTCCAGATAAAAATTTCATAGTACTAAAGTGATTAAATATATTTGGGAAAGCTATCAAAAATATTGATAATTATTTCATTACTCTTAAAAATCATTACCTATTCCTGTTACTTTCTATTAAAAAATGCTTTATGGAGAAATACATGAAATTATATACTGGGAAAATGCATGGTGTTGTTATCTAAATACATATTTTTAACACTGTTAATACAGTTTGACAGTTATGTTCAAATGTACAATAGGTAGAGTAAAAACACTCTGGTTAATACCTTAATAAACAAGAGACTGAAACAACAGTCCATTTTGCCTTTTACCATGAAACATTGATTTTAAAAAACTTCAGAATTCATCAAGAAGTTTGCTATAGAATTAAAACATTTGCACATTCAAACACGTTCTTGATCTATTTTAACGTATTATTTTGATTTGTAATGGATTTCAACATTTTCATTTTATATACAAATCTGAATCAAAATGGAAGAAGCAGAATTTTGAATTAGTATTTCCAAAATAAAGTATTCTAACAACTTATTTTTAAGGTGGTCTTCTAGGGAAACATCAAATTTAAATTAGTTCTTCTATCTTCAGAAAATACAAATTTGGAGGTCTTGAAAAAAGTAACATTTTCCTATAATAAAATCTTAGTTCTGATGAAAATACTTTTCCACCAGAAAATGTTTCTGCATAAAATTTTTAGCTGTCTCTAAGCAGCTCATTTTGGTTTCCTTTAAATACCTATAATTAAGTTTAATTCCCAACTTTATATAGTTTTCAAATTGAGAAAGTTTCAAATTAAATGGAAAGTTTGTGAGAAAGTACAAGCTATATTTGAGGCTTGATGTTAAAAGTAATCCATAACTAGCTAACAATAAAAGCTTTAAAAGTGTATTTAGAACAAAGCAGCCCCCTCCACTGAGTTTGACTTTGATCATTTCCTGCAGTAACTGAGGGTGATTTTGCAGTTACCACACTACACTCTTCTTACTAAGTAGCAAAGGATTTCATGAAAAACCTTAGCATTGCAAGACACTTGCATACTGAATTGTGTTATCATCAGCGAAGAACTTAGAACACGTGTGGTCCATAGCTATTCTTGGATTTAGACATTTTAATATGGAAATATTGCAAGGGCAAATACTTCAATTACATCTGCTGGTCTGTCCAGGGATTACCTTTGCTTATCCCATCTATATCCCAAAGCAGATAATATGACTGCCACCATCAATTTGAAAGCATTATGCCCTCACCACAGTTTCAAGGCCAATATAAAACTACAGGTGATAAATGCTTCTCCACCAAGGACGACTCTCCTATAAGAACAGGAATTACAGAAAGACGACTGATTCCCTTCTAACATGCTAATATTTTATTAAGTGTTAATATCTTGCTAATTGTGTGATTTACAAAATAACATAAAAGGGCTTTTAGGAACACAATTCCCATTATTTTAGACTGACCCTTCCAGATAAAGGATTTGATGACTCATATGTAGTCTTGGTTTTCTACCAATTTTAATGAAAGCTCTCAAAAAGAGGCTGATGGAGGAAAAACTGATTGGAAATACTGTACAACTTTTATTATTTTTTTCCCTACAGACCTTTACATGTCTTAGCTCCACAGATCAATTCCACAATTCATGATAAGTATTTCCATAACTTAGCTTTTCCTTCTCAAGTCTGCATGCCTATTTTGCTATTATTCTGTCTTCTGTAGCTACTTGACAGTTAACAATTGTCCTTCATCTCAATTTCTTTTGCAAATAAATGTATTTGATTTATTCATATCTCCCTCTTTTTCTAGAGCAGCAGTTCTTTTCAATGTATCATCTCCCAACTGATATCCTTAAATGCCCTACATGTGAAGAGGGATAATAAAGACTTTATATTGGAAGATATAGATACAGCTGTAGCAAGGTTTCACAATATGTTGTAAAGCCTACAGCAGAGGTGAGCAATAAATAAGATTGTGCCACCTTTTATGTTTTCCATTTTCCTGAAATGGCTTCATCTAATTCTGTGCCATGGAGAGTTTGATAGTTTTCATCAAGAGCTTACACAGTTCTAGGACTCCCGAGCAGTTAGGAATTTATCATTTGTTCCCTAGTCTTACATTTGTCTGACAATGTGCCACTTATCTGAGACTTGCGTGCACTGACATGCTCCTAAATGACACAGCTGCATTTCCATGGTTTCTCAGGATACAGATTCTGGAGAGCAAGATCAGAAATAAGGACACAGTATTGGAAAGAGTACTATGTTAGATCACAGAGCGGTTGAAGCTGGAAGGGACCTCTGGAAGTCATCTGGGTCAAACACCCCTGTTCAAGCAGGGACTCCCAGAGCTGCTTGCCCAGGACTGTGTCCAGATGGCTTCTTCTGAGTATATCCAATAATGGAGACTCCACAATCTCTTTGGGCAACCTGTGCCAGTGCTCTGTCACCCTCACAGTGAAGAAGTGTTTCCTGATGTTCTCTGAGGCCATTGCCTCTGGTCCTGTCACTGGGCACCACTGAAATGAGCCTGGCTCTGTTCTCTTTGCACCCTCCCCTCAGGTATTTGTAGACATTGATAAGATCCAAGCCTTCTCTTCTCTAACAGTCCCATTCTTTTCTCATATGCTCATGAAAAGAAACTAATACATTAAGACTTCCTCCATACACAAACTAAGACAATTAAGTCTTTACCAACTACAGAAATTTGTTGAAAAGGAAGGTCGAACACTATCCATGCATTTTTCCAAGTCTCTTCTCATGCTCCTCAATTTCCCAAAGTCTTACCTGAAGTTTTCATTCTGTTCATACATTGACTGTATCACATTTCTACTGCAGAAGAGAGCCTATTTAAGTGGGAACACCTTCACTGCAAAGGCTACCCAAGCCTTTGTGCACTCCCATGGAAGGCACTCCCAGATGCCAGTGCACTCTCATGGAAGGCACTAAGGCTACTGAATGGTCACCTCACATTCTTTTTGCTATACCAGCCTGGGCCATTTTATTATTTCTTTTTTCCCAGTGATATAATCATCTATCTTTCTTGACACAGAAAATTATTAAAGGGCACTCAAGAATTAAAACAGAATAATTAGAATAATTTAGTTTCCATGTATACTGCAAAGAAGTTGACCTGAAACTTGACCTATGCCCTATGGTAAACACCAGTCCAAAGCACCATAAACCAAAATGAGAGAATTGGGTGGTCTGCAGGGGAGATATTTAGGGCAAGAACCTGCTCAGAATCCGTATCAAATCAGCACTGAAAAAAAAGTATTACTCCTCCTCTAAAGGGAAAGTACCCTACATTCACTACTCCAACAGAACTCAAGACATAAACCCCTCTTACTTTAAGAATGGTGGAAATGGGCTCAAACCCAAGTATTTCACTGACCAACTTCACTAAAACAGTAACTAAAACATGAATACAGCAATTCTTTAACCTTTTGTGCTGAACCCCCTGTGCAGCCCTATGACAAAGCCCCCATCAGGGCTGTTGATGTGTTAAGGAAACTCGGTCCATGTATTGAAAACAACAAACTAGAAGAGCTACGTTTTAGCTGTTAAGAAGGCTAAAACCAGGTGAAAGTCAAGTATAGAGAAACCATGTTTCAATGAAGAAAGGTAATCATAATAAATGTCTCTGGAATCAGGCCTTCTCTAGTCATGAGAAATTACAGATTTGGAGCATTGCTCTTACATTCCTACAGGCAAGCAATCTATCTGATTTTGTAGTTGGCATCCTCTCACTGGAAGTGCGATGTAGGTGCCTGTGCTGGCACCTGGTTGAATTTAATGGCTGGGAGAAAGGCTCTTTCTGGGTATTTCAGAATACAAAGGCATTTCAGTAGAAGGTCTCTTACCTCTGTGTGTTTCTGCTAACATGTAACATGTTTGCAAAGGGAAGCATAGGCATGCAAATAGAAATGCCTTTTAATACTGGATTTTATGACAGCTAGGTCCCTTGCTAGCCTGTCCCCTGCTGTTACAGCACAAATACACTGCATGCATTTCCCTTGCTCACATACAGATTTTATACATGAAAAGTGCAAGAAGAAGCAGCAGTAAGCTTTGGACCATAAAAAGAGGACCATCACAACAGGTTACAGTTACTGTGTGGTAAGTCCATTATTCCTCCACAAGCAGTTTTTAAACAAACTTTTGACACTTCCTCTGCTTGTAATATTAAAAAAAAAAGACTTCAAAAATTTTTTATTCCTCTAGAGAAATCCAGGGGAAGTCCCATTTGCTGATTGTATATGAACATCTGGTGTTGATTAAAATAATGCCTTCATCTCAAACCAGCAGCACAGGTTTCCCCTGAAATTTGCCACTTTAAGTAACATCTGAAATTTAGTTAGGGCAAACAATTACACACACATACAGTGACATCCAACTGTCTTCTTCCCATTACCTTTACTTCAGGGAAGAACAAATATTACCCCGTTAAAAAACAACTGAGAAAAAAAAAAACAAGAAAAAACCAACCCCCCACAGAACCAAGTTCCTGTGCTCCTCTAGCAAAAATTCTGCTGCGGGATAATTGTCATCAATAATGCTACTAAATAAACATCTACAAAACACTCAGCTTTTCTACTTCCCTTTCTCTGTTATCAGGCTCCTCCCTGCAGCAAATAATTGACAAAATTACATAAATCTTAAAAAAATGCCTGGAGAACCTACAAAGCTATCTAGCTTTATTTTTCAGACATCAACAATCATTAGGGTGCCAAAGACACCTTTTGCCTGTCTTCACCAACCTCCAACTACACTTGAAGTTTCCTAAATTGCCAGACTACACCATTTCCTCTATTCCTTGAACACCAGCTCTCACCCTGTAAATCACCAATTCCTGCTCAGATTTCTGGAAAAGTATTCAAAGCATATACCGTGATCTGATTAACTTCATTTTATGATTAAAGCTGTAGAGACAGCTGCAGAAAGGCAAGGACAACAACAACGTGTCCAAAAATCCTGAGCACCTGTTTTCAACAGTGGTCAACTCTCTCGTCAAGGGCTGATTTTTACCAAGGGTTGGGAAAATGCCAAATTATTCAGCTGTTAAACTGCAGACCAGCTAAAGCTCTGTATGGAGCAGAATGGGACAAAATACACACTCTCTTGAGATGCTTCAGGTTGTCTTCAGAGGCAGACAGACAACACAGCTGCTTCACACACTTAAATTCAAGGGCTTTTTACTTTCTGCAATCACTGCTACTGTTTATACCTTTCATGACAGTGCCTAATGGCCTCAGTTATAAGTCACTGTACGACATGCTGTATCACACAGAACATGAACAAGAACTGTACTTTCCAACTCCTGTAAACACAGCTAGAACCTGAGCCCAAGGGTAATTCTGCAGCAAATTTCAGAAATCAAGAAACTGCACCTGCAAAAAGTTTAACAAGATTCAATTACAAACTTAACTAAAATAAATAAAGGAAACAAGAACTGGTTTATAATGAAATAAAGTTTAAGCAAAGTCTCATCTAAAATCACATAAAAATTACTGAGAATTTTGACTACAGAAGGCAACAAACACAAGGGCCAAAAACTAAAATAAAACCTTTTGATACTCCATTACAATTCTAGTAAAAGGTTCTACTGAAAAAAACCCTCTTCTTTGTAAATGCCAGTGGGTTTGTATAGCAAAATTCTGCCCATCAGAAGCTTTTAGGCAGATTTGACTCTTTGAAAAAGAGTCAAACTCTTCTGACCTATCCTCCTTGCAGTAAAGCAGATTACTTACCACAAATAAGGCTCCAGTGGCATTCCGCTCTGCCGTTCCATGCAAGTATCGGATCTGCCTTACCTGCAGGCAAAATATAGTGCTAATAATTCACATACTGCTGGTGGCTGCTTTCAGAACCAGTCTGATTTCCATTCTAACTGTAAACCACTAATTCTACTGCCAGCACTAATAATTTAAAGTAAGTCAAGAAGAGACTGTGAAGGGCTCTTTAGGAGAACAAATCTCTTGACTCCCACCTTGACCAGTCCAAACAATGTAGAAACGAAAGGATTTAACTCTGCTACTGCTTAATTTAAGTGCCTTGAACACAAATTCTCATCCAACATTTGATGAAGAATTTCCCAATTTGTGACTTTATATCCTATATGCTTTAAAGTTTGCAGAAACCACCATTACTACTGAAGTTCTTCTCCAGTAAGCACTTACATGCTTCTTCAGCTTTTATCAAACCGAACATTGAGAGCTGGCATAAGAGGACAAATGTAAACCCAAACTTGAAGTGTCAACAGAACACAAACCCATACACAAGTTCTGTTCAATGATTCTCTGTACTCTCTCACATGCCAGAACAGATCAAGATTTCGAGATTCTGGCCGGTATTACGAAGACTTGATAATTTTACCGTAAGTATTAATTCTATTAAAATTAATTTTATATTAAATTACGTTTATTTTTATACGTAATTCTTGAGCAATTTCGAGATTTCTTAAAGCAGAACCACAGAATGGTTTGGGTTGGAAGGGACCTTAAAGATCATCTCGTTCCAACCCCCTGCCATGGGCGGGCACACCTTGCACTAGACCAGGCTGCTCAGAGACCCATGCAACCTGGCCCTGAACGCTGCCAGGGATGGCACAGGTCATATGACAGGGAAAGGCTGCAGCCATCCTGTGACACTACAGGTGCGACTGCGTGATCTGCTGCTAGAAAGGCTGAGCTGGTCAGGCTGTCTTTGCAGAGGAGCCGGGACTGTGGGTCCGTGGTGCACAGGTTTGGATTCCTGGCACCTCCCTTCCCCCAGGCCCCCTTCCCCGCGCCCCGCCGCGGCCTCCCCGCTCTCCCGCGGCCTCTCCGGTTCGCGGCCGGCGGGGGCAGGGAGCCCTTACCGAGCGTGCGGCCGCGGCGCGCAGGGCAGCGCACAGGAGCATGGCGGCGGCGGCGGGAGCGCCGATCCCCGCTCCTGCTGCTTTTCCTTCTCCCGATCCCTCTCCTTGAGGCCTGGGCTCGCCCTCCTCCGCGCAGCGCCAAGGAGACCCGCAGCGCGCATGCGCGGGGCGTGCCCGCTGTGGGAGCGGCGGCTCCGTGCCGCGGGTGCGGGGCTCCCGGCCGGGGCGGCCCCGGGCCGCGGGGGAGCGCGGCCTCAGCGTCTGCGTCCTGGGCAATTTTAGCCTTTCGTGCCACGCACCAGTGCGGAAAAACCAGATTCCTTCGGAAACAAGTGCTTGTAACAGCGGAAAATTACGGGAAACCAGTGAGGTTTCTTTTCAGCCCTGTGTTTTCTACCTTCCTACCCAGTTGTTGTTTGGGGTTTTAATGTTTGAAGTGCTTGCACCTATGTCTTGTCCTCCTCCAAGAAAAACAATAAACATTGATTGTCATTTTGGCCTCTGATGAACATTCTCGTATGACACCGTAATCCAGTTAATACCGTACAAACACTGGAATTGAAGATCATAGAATCACAGAATGGTTTGGCTTGGAAGGGAACTTTTAATATCATCTGGTTCCAAGCCCTGCCATGGGCACCTCTCACTAGACCAGGCTGCTCAGAGCCCCATCCAGCCTGGCTGGAATGCTGCCGGGAATGGGGCATCCACAATTTATCTGGGCTAGATGTGAGTAAAGGGCTCTTCCTTAGATGCTGCTGGTTGTTAGGAAATGGCTCACAGGTCTATCCTTGTGTAGAGCCTTGATCATTCAGCTTTTGTGATAAGGAGTGCAAATGTACTTTTTTCACTGTAAAATAAATCCACATTTTTCAAATAGCAGCTAAGAATGAAATCTTTTATTGCAATGAGTACTCAGATTGGCAAAGCATCACCTGATGTTCCAACATCTCTTACCATATCCTCCTCCTTTCTGAGGAGGAATCTCCCCTGCACTCCCCACCCTTTCATCTACCCTGGCTCTCAGTGGGGCAGCCTTATTAATTTAATGAATTTCACAGTGAAAATCTATCCATATATATTTTACTTTTACAAGGACTCTGATGATTTGCTAGCTGACACTGTGAGTAACAAGTACTTTTAGTTAATACATGGTGGGACAAAAATTCAGCTTTCCTTACAGTGTTTTCCTATACCCAAAACATTAACTTATTTTTTCATCTGCTTACTTATGTTGAGAGACCCTCTTTTATTTCGTATTAACATTCAAAAAGGCAGGATTAACTACACTACAGGAAACTGAATTTCATTAAAAAGACTTCATTATTATGTTATGAATTTGTATTGATGAAATGATCCATCAGAGCACTTGTTGGGACAAAAGGCCAGGTTAGAGAGAACCACCGTGGCCATGCCTATGTAGGTGCACCTGGAAAAGAAAGGTTTCCTGTAAAGAAACCTGTGTATATGGGGAGACAAGTGCATGGTACATCTCAACAGATAGCTCTAGAGAAAACCCAAAACATGAAGCATTGCACATATTAGAACATTTTAGGGTACTTATTACTCTTTCAGGTAATTGTATGTATACCTACAGGGATATGTATATATGTGCACAGATGTACTTGGCAGCTGTTTTTGTAGTTAATGTCCTTTTAACAGAATACTTTTCATTTGCACTGAGGATCAGGCAGGATGTGGTACTAGCTCTCTGGTTAGATTACTGCCCTTTACATTTGGGTTCACTGTAGTCAGTGGTTGTCTTCCTGCTCCTTATTCTTAATTTCCTCAATGCTGAGATACTATCAGCATTTGTAGTTTAAGCACCACTACCAGATATTTTCATTGACTTGTTTTCATTAACTCTTCACTTGCTCATTTCTCTACTTGTATGCTTCCTTGAGATTAATTCTTAAAACACTTAAAGCAGAGCAAGTATAATGGTGCAGCAATGTTCAAGCACAAAGTCCATTGGTAAGCTAAATTTTTATATCCTGATGAGAATCTGCCCTAGGCATATAGTCTAAGAATAGCAGAGGCCATGTATGATTAGATTCAGGGACTGCTCTTGTGCAGATAAATTAATAAACATTCATTTTTAGACCATAAAATGTATAATCACAGTAATTGATTAATTATATGTTAGCCCAATATCTGTTTTTCAGTTGCACTTCATAAATGTGTTACTAGACAAGGAAAAAAAGTGGGAATAATTTTGTAGTTTACAATCAGGCTGTTTATGAGATGACAACACTGAGAAACTGGTGTGGCCTTGTATGGGAGTCCAGTATCTGCACTGACCTGCAGGGTAGCCCATTGCTTTTTTGTTTTCTGCCTACTCCATGCACTGAAGTGCCAAAGTCCTGCCCACACAGGACCTTGTGTAGCACCATGAAATGTGTGCATGCATACAGCTGCTCAAACCACCAGTGATACCTAAGAAGTCTTTTATGCACCCCAGGGATTTCAGACAACCCTTCTTCCAGTGTGACCCATCAGGAAGGGAAGCTTAAGGAGAAAAAGACTCCCTGTGTTTACTCCTTTGCCAAGTGTCTGAAAATGCAGTGGATGATATACTTGTTTGGGGAAGGAGTGCAAGTAGAGGTGAGAAATGGCCAGACCACCTATTTCTGAAACCTTGCACCCTGTCCCCAGGAGCCACACAAGCTCCAATTCCATAGGCAAGTAAGGGATATAGAGAATTCTATTATTTTCTGCAAATGTAGGCTAGACAATTATTCTTGAAATCAAATACTTATTTCCTGTGTCACTGGATTTCTTTATTAGTATGCATTATGCCAAATAATGGCTTTCAGGCTTTTGATTTAAATGGAAATAATACTAGGGATGTTTACTGCCTGTTACATTGCTCTCCATTTTGAAATACAAAAATAAACAAATCAGCTTTCATAAATCTTTAATCTGTTAACACATACATTTAATCCATATACATGTACAGGCATTCACTGTATATTTTCTGACATTCAAAAGTAATACTTCCCCCCATAGCAGTACAAGTAATTTTAACTAATCATACTTGAAAACATTAGATTTTTATTATTTTTGAATCATAGAATCATAGCATGGTGTGGGTTGAAGGGACCTTAAAGATCATCTAGTTCTAATCCCCCTTCAATGAACAAGAACACCTTTCACTAGGCCAGGTTGCTCAGAACCCCATCCAACCTGGCCTGGAACTCCTCCAGGGATGGGGCATCCACAAGCACATGCTCTAATATTAAGTGATATAAATAGTATGTAATTTGCAGTGTGGGGACTGTGAATGTTGGCAAGCCATTTGAAGAGATTCTTTTGAAAGCAAGTCATCTGGAGAAAGCCTAAAAATTATCAAATGGTATCACAGTTTTTTTATCCCACTAAAACACCTTCAATCAGCTCTGCTGTCAACTATGTAAAAGAGAAAAAGTAAAGGCTGTTAAGATCTCTCTGGTCTTTCCAAATATTTTTTTATTTTATACATTAGTATGTTCATATTTAACCAGTACAGAGATCTATTTTAGGAAGTGTAAAAACACAGGGGACAAACACAAGAGATCATATTAAATAATTAAGACCATAAACCATTGGAAAACAAAGCATTCTCAGTTGCAATCTTCATGTTGCAACACTGTACAGGAAACCGACCTCTAGACCCAGGAGTGTTTCAGATGAAAAAGTGTTGTTATCCTTTTGAGAGATTAGATTTAATTAATCAAAAAATGATATGTACTAAGAGCAAAATTAGTGTAAAGTATGACCTGAGACCCATTTCTGTAAGCAAAGTAGAGACAAAGCAGGCAATGAAGTGCCTGCTTGTTTAACACACTTGAAAACTGTAAAAGTTAGGATGGGTATTTATTAGCATCACAGGAGGAACTCCTCCAACTGAAGTTGACTGTATGGGTAGTGTAGAGATTATACATGGAACCACTTCTGCAGAACAATTTTCTTCAGAGAAATAACTACAAGAGGACAGAGACTGAAAAGAAAATGAGAAGGCACATGGAACATGGAATAAAAACAACCCACAATTATTTTGTTTACTATTTGCCCAAAGGTATTGTACACTTTTATAAGTCCTTTGATTGTATTTGGACTTTCTACAAATGCAGTTGTTTCAATATGCTGTAGCAGTTTAAATTTTGCTTTTATGTGGAAGTACATTTTATAATATGTATGAAAGTGTAAGTGTATGTAAAGTTTAAAAAGAATCCTAATTTTAAATACTACTCAGATTATTTAGAAATATGTAATAATTTAAATGTGCCCATACAGATAGATATTTGTGCTGGGAATGAAATAATCATAGTATGTAATTAAAACTTTGTTATCTAAAGATGATGATTTCTTTTAGAATGTGATTAGGAATTATTGAATTAATTTTACAGATAGAAAAATGTGAGGAAAATGTGTACTGACCCCCAATTCACCAAAGGAGTCACCAAGAGCTGGAAAAGAACACAAGCCCACCAACCTGGCATCCTATTCCATGGACCATGTTTTTCTCCTAATCTGAGACAAATTCAGTTCATGGTGATCAGGCATTCGTAATCTCTGATTTGCAGCACAGGAAGGGCACTAGGAACAAATTCTTCTCAATGAATAGAGTGATGAGGAGGTAAATAGATTCACACACTTAGCATTAGACACTTAAATACCCAGGCTAGGGATGTGCACTCCTTCTGGAGTTTACTGGCCCTTGTGCTCCATATCTACAGAGCCTGCAGAGCTACTTTCCTAAATTAGTCTCCCAAGTCAGGTAGCAAAAGCTGTAAGGAAGAACATCTTCCAAATAATATATACAATTTAATTTTAATTCTTACGTTGCTTCTGTATTCAGGCTAAATATTAATTTTAGCTGAAGAATGTTTTTATGTGTAAACAAACAGGTGTTAGAGACACTGCTTCTCTCTTCAACGAGGCTGTGACAGGCTGGTGTGACTTCCATTGGCATCTCCTCACTTTCTCACGTTAATAATCTGTGAAGTTCAAACACCATTCAGAAAAGGGATCAGCCTCTTTTTTTGCAGCAGCTTTGAACTTTCTTTATTCAAAAGGGCAACTAGAACTATAATTAGGTACAGCTAGCCATCATTATTTAGCTCATTTATTATTTATATCTTCTTCCCACAGTGCCTGTGAACCTCACATCTTGTGTTGGCAGAGATAGGAGTCTGAATATTGTTTTCACAAGCTCCATATAACACAGTAGTCCCTGTGGCATGGTCCTGGATTTGTAATCTGGGCTTCAGGGTGCTGACCTAATGCAACCAGTGATGTTACAGCCTGTAGCATCCCACACTCAGAATTTACTGAAGCACTCTCTCTCTCCACCTTTCAGGCAAGCAATGAGAGATGAACCTTTCTGTAGGAAGCTACTCCCTGCATGTACTGTAATTCTTGTCTATCCCTTACTGGTGTCTCTCCCCACCTCATGCTGGGTAAATTATTGTTTTGACATTTTGTGAGTTATTGTATTACCAAGTTCTGAAAGTCTTCTGAGAGATGGGAGGAGAGGTAAGTGTAATTTTCAGTGGAGACAAATACAGGGAGACCATAACTGGATGGAGTTTTAGGCAGTTTTCTTCTAAGCTCCTGATGGTCAGTAGCACACTGTCTTTTTACAAAGGTCCTGCAAGTCCAGAATGGCGACAGCTTTAGTAACAAGTCGCATTGCTTTGTCATGGTCTTAAAGAACAAGTTTCCTCTTTTCTGCAGTATGCAGATTAATCTTTCTGGGATGCCTTCTTCCCCAAATCCTTCTCTGGGAAGGGCTAGCAGATGGAAAGACAAGAACTTGAGAACAGCCTGGTGGGTATTGAGTGGGTGAGGTTAAAGTCGAACACAGTAGAATTGCCAAAATAGATTTGAAATTTCTGTGGAGCTTCCCCCCCCTCCCCATTTTAAAGAGAATAAATAAAGGTTTAGACTACAAGTTGTTTTAGAAAGAGGGTAGTGCAAAAAAAGAAAACCAGTGACCTACTTAAAGAGAAATTAAAATGCATTACACCTCTTGGGGTTGAGGCTACAAAAAAACAGTAACAAAAAAATGCAAGACAATGAATGTGTGCATGAAAGGAGACAACATCTTCATTTTGTCCCTAAAGGCAGCAAAATTCTACCAGGAATTAATTTGACTTCTGGTCAAATTATTATTATGCAGTTGTTATTATTATGCAGTTTAAAGGGCTGTTTTTACTTTGCCTAGTAAGACTTTTAGGGCACTGACTTTCTAATTAGTATCTTGTCTAAAAACAAATGCTGCTCATTCTGTCAGATATCCTAGGGCACAGTAAGTTTCTGCCCTCCTTGTCTACTATCCTGTCTATTACAATAATTATGCTGTATTTCAGTAACTTTTTCTTTTGCTCCCGAGTATTACACAGACACCATCCTAGATGACCAGAAGCTGTTTTCATTTGTTCTTTAATCTTTGATCTGTTCACCTTGGATGGTCCTTGCAGGACTTAATGCTTCTGTTGGCATAGCTCTCGCTGTCACCAGGTCAGATCTGCCCTTCCCTTGCATCAAAGTCAATCTTCAGGGAAGGAATCTATTTTGCCTAATGTAAACCAAAACATGCATTCCTACTCAGAGCTACCTTCACAGCTGTATGGATAATAATTACAAGCACAGGAATTACGCTTGTCTTACATCCAAAGCCTTGAGAATAATTAAGTGTGTTGGGAACAGACGTGCTGATTGGATACCTTAGTGGATTGTTAGAATCCAGCTGTTCCACACTTCTGATACCTGTGGTGAAACAAATCACTGCCAAGTTGAAAGGAGCATCAGGTGATGCTTGCAAGACGAGAGCCTCCCACAGCTGTGTCCCCCTGCACCCTCACACCTCTCTGGGACCCGGCACCAAGCCCCGGTGCCGACAGTGTGACTGCCAGAGCCTGGGCCCGTCCTTCCTCATGAAAGCTGACACACTGATTCCCACTCACACTGCAGAGCATGAGAAGTGACAGAGGAGATTTCCAGACCCAAAACCACGCGTGCCCTTACCCGTCTGCAGCTTGCACCTGCCATGATCGATGGTGAGATTTCAAATTTCCCATTTGTCTTCCTCTTTTGACCATGTTCCTAAGAACTTCATTTCATCCTCTTTTAGTTTCTGTTGCCCACTCATCACACTATCTTTAGCCATCGTCAGCCTTCTAGTCACTCTTCTTTAGGTTGTCTCCTTCACAGATCCAGGCATGATTTAACCCTTCCCCTCTTAAAATAGTGCCCTTGAACTCACCTGCCTTTCCTGTTTATTGTCTTATCATCCTTTCTCTTTGCATCTCTCAGCATACAATTCCTATCTGGGGTTTCATCAAAAAAATCCCCACTTTAATGCAGCTTCTGCCCTTGTGCTTTGCTGACATCTAAGTCTATTATTTATTTCTGTCACTGTCACAGAAGTTTCCCCCATTTTCCCCCATTCTCAGCCGTTCAGAATATTGCTGCGAACACCATTTCCCTAAATTTGGCCACAAAATATGGGGAAGTTCTGACTTTCCTTTATTCTCCAAAGGATTGCTTTTGCTTTCAAGGCAAGCTGCATTTGTAACCTTTTCTTCTAATTAACACCTGTAATTATTTTGATTCAATTGTACAACAGCTATTTTGTGTCAGAAACTGGGTGACATCATGAACTGTGGATTCAGCAAAGACACCAGGTATCATTTTGCATCCTGGACCCTTCCTGACTGAAATCCATGGTCCAATCTGTGCTACACTTGCTAACTGTCAATCACTTCTCAAAGGCAAACAAGGACCTACCTTGGCACTAACTCATCAACACAAACGCCTGTCTCCACTGCAGGTGCAGTCATACAGAGAATGCTCTCTCCATCTTGGATACTGTCCTTGTGCAGTGACAAGAGAACACCTGGTTTGGAATTGCCAGCTAATGTTTGGCATCAATTCAGCCACCTGGGCTGCAGAATGGTGAGCCATGAACAAAACCCAAATGCATGGGAGCTCCTGGGCAGGCCCTTGTGCTGGTCTGGTTGAGGTGGGTTCTGTGGAAAATCTCCTATTACAATATGCATTGCCCAATTGTTTCATGTTTTCTCTGTGCTGCCCACTAGGGAAAAATTTCCTATGTATATGAATGTCTAATACAACTTTTGAATTACTGGTTAAAGTTCTTCTTTGCTCTGATGATAACACTTGAGACTGCTGGAACTGATACCAGACACACTGAGGGGTACTGATGTGTTGTTTTCTTGCACTTCCCCATCTGTCCTCTCCTGTTTAATGCTTTGATTTAACTTCCAGGAGACAGCATAGGTTGTAAGAGGGGCTTTATTCAGAGGAACTGTTCCAGTGACCAAACTAGTTCTAACATAAAAAAGCTATATTGGAAATTACTGTAAAGACTTGAGTAGAAGAGTAATGTAAAGGAAAGGAGAACCAAATCCCAGTTTTGGCAGGTTCATTCTTCTCTCTCACAGTTTCTCCTCCATTTGTGGTGTGGATGATTCTAAACTGCCAAATGTAATATTTATTATCTCAAAATCTGCTCAAATCAGTAGATGTTCACTGCTTGGAATGCTGTCTTTCCTATTTTGCACAATCTAACTGTAATTGGTGTTAAGTTATTCTTATTTATTATGGAAATACAAAATGTGTTACTGTGCTCTTAATCTGCATAGACTGAAACCATCTGCTGTGGTTCACAGTTGAAGAACAGGAGATTATAAATTCCCTCTAGTATTTATATCCAGCCCTCATTAAACAAGTAATCATTACTCTACCAAGTTGTAAGTCAGAGAAGTGTACAATCATCATCTTAACATTTAAGCACATGAATGACCTTTTCCTTTTTTTTAGAAAACCCAATATTTACATGCACATTTATCTTGTGACTGGTAGGAGAAAGCTTACAGTGGCTCAGGTAGAGGAGGAGTAGAGGCTGTTCTCAGATGAGTCAGTGACTAGCTCCATGCTGAGTAAAAGGTGATTTGACGAAAGAAGGAAAGTGATGCTGTACTCAGTTGCAGGATCACCTGGTTTACCCTCCAGAATGTCAGGAAGCAAGACTCAGCAGGGATAGCTTTGCAGTGAGAAGACCTTTTTGAGAAATATATTACGTTTGCATTGTACCCAAATATGCTACAAGTCTGCTTGAGTTAGAGCAGAAACATGAGGAGTCCTGCTTGCCTTGTACCCAGACATATCAGATGGAGAGTGTTTGACTGTTTGACTTAGGAAGTGAAATATTGTGTAATAGCTGTTTGCTTGGCATAGTTACACAAAAATAGTAGAGCTGAGATAATCGTATGCAGACGGAAAAGACCTGAATCAGATGGTCAGCATGCAGTCTGCAAAACACCCACCTGGAGAGGCTGGACTGGACCTGCACACAGAAGGGTGTAAAATCTGCCAGGCAGACAGAACAGACTGGCTCTGACCTAGAGAAAGAGGAAGCAAATCTTTGGACCAGACTGATCTTGGTGCACAGGAAAGCTATGTGTAAACACGAGTGATACACAGTGGAGCTTGGGAAAGGGAGAATATGCCCCCTTTAGTTCTGGCTTCCCATGGAGAAGTTGGAGAACTGTCAAACTCAGCCACCACTGCCTTGGAGGCTAAGAATTGTCAAATGATGTAACCATCAGAAACCACAATGCAGCAGCAGTGTCACAGTATTATTGTAGATCTAAGGCTTCATGTTTAGGTCTGTATGTTTAAACATTGCTTGATTTTTGTTTGCTAACAGGAGGTTTGCCTAAAAGCTGAGCATAAACAGATGCCTTCCTGAATTATTGACTGGCTCATTCTCTCAGAAGTCTTCCATTACTGTGGTCCCCAGGGCTTAGCTGCAAAGTTGGCAAGAAAGAAGCAGATTCTGGTACCCACACCAGTTAATCAGGCTTTGCAGGACCTGAGAAGAATCTCCTGCTGGGGGATGTAATACCACACAGAAGCTGAGGGCAGGAACAGGATATCTGTGAGTCCAGTAGACCAGGTCTCCTGTGCAAGTAGACACTGGAGTGTTTTCAATCCGTGTATTGAACACTGAGTATTCTCACTGGTTTTGGATATTCAGTGTATGTAGATAGAATTGTATCTTGCACTTTGCTCATGCCCACTCTCTGTCATCCTCTGGCAATCAAAATACTGATTCGGTCTTGGTCTTAAATCCAGCTGAGTTAAACCAGAGGTGAATATGGTCCTGTCTGATTGGTAAGTAGATTTTTCTTCTGTCCTAAATAAAATAGAGAAAGAAATAAGAGCAGCAAGGCTAAATCTATGAACAGATTTGAATCCTTATTTAGCTTTTTTTCCATGATGCAAGTCTTCAGCTCGCTATCTACCCTTATGTTTCCTAGAACATATTTTGGATGATGATGCTGCACTCTTTCTGGAACTGTTTACTCAATGTATTTGTTGTATTTGCGCAACATTTTACAAACAAGATATGTCAAATTTTTTCCTTGTTGACATAATTCAACAGGCTTCACATAGGTTCAGCTGGAAGGAATTTGGTCCAGTTAGTTTTGTTTACAGATTTATTCAAAATTAATTTTAAACTCCAGGTCTGCCCCTAGCTTTCTGGCTGACCTTAGGATGGGAAAATGCCAAGGCCCATTTTTCACTTGATAAAAATGACACTTAAGAATAAATGTAAAAACCATCCAGACCTTTATCATTAGATTTAAATTATATTTTCTAGAAAAAAACTTTCAAAAACCAGTCTTTAAACTCTTTTCCAAAGAAAAATTCTCTTTCCCATCCTTTTAAGAGAGCAGGTTTACTCATAATTACCCTGGCCTGACTTCTAGAGGAAGAAATACACTAAGATCTAAGCTGCCAAAAGGAGAAACCACAGAGCTTCTTGATGGGTTTAGTATAGAGTCAGTTCAAAGAGGCTGAACCTTTTGCTGACTTTAAATATACAATATGTATTTTGTAGGATAGAAAAAGTTTTAGAAGAAGGGGATGATACGAGGCAGTGTTGTGACCCTGTGAGTGCCTCAGAGAGATTTAAACAGCCTAAGTTAACAGGCAGAGCTCCTCAGGCACAGACACCCTCAGAACTGGGTAGGTGTAAAACTATCTTCACATCTAAAGATCTTGTAAGATGACTCAAGCATGGCACAGAATCTCACCTCAATGCTTTTTATCACTGTACTTTCCATATGTCATTATGAAAATAACACTTCTCCCTCAGTCTGGAAAAGCCTGAAACAATGAGCTTTATTTTCACAGCATCTTTATGCCTGGATAAACATTATACTAGTTTGGTTCTGAAGCTCATAGGCTTTGTAGCTAAGCCTTAGAGATGCTGTAATCACCTGACTTCAGAGAAGACATAAAAACAATTGTGACTCCCTTTATCATATATGATGCAAATAGCATATGTAAGTCTCTTTGGTTAGGGCAGCCCTCCCATCTGATTTAAAACTGTCAAACTTCTGCCCTTGTATGTAACACTGCAGCATCATACTTACATCCAGCAATACTCTTTTTGTTCAAAACAAACAGAAATAGATCCCTTTTCAAGCAATGTGTACTTAAACGTGGAACGTATTGCCATGCAGAGTGTCCAAAGGCAACTTTGTATGCATGTTGAGAAACTGGAAATAAAACAAATTCATTATTTATACCCCACCAAATAAACAAAAATGCCACCAAAGGCTACAAAGCACAACCATCACCTCTGCGTGAGTGCCTGAGCTCCAGGCTGCTAGGAACAGCAAGAATTTGCCATAAGTATTTGGTTGCTGCATTAAAATGTGACATACTGCTGGCCACTGCTGGACTGGATGGGTCTTTGGTGTGACCTCCTGCAGCCTGTTCCATGTTCACATACTATGTTTTCTAACATACAAGTGGAAAACAAAGGCCTGTGCTGATACCATGTTTTAGCTGGCAAAATCATAAGCACTAAGTACCAGTGAGGGTTTTCTCAGATTTTCAGTTCACCTCAAACAAGTTCACTTCATAAAAAAAAGTAAGAAACTTTTAGAGAAAGTTTTATTTAAGGTTAGGGTTTGTTAAAAAACTAGGTTTGAGTCCTGAAGAATGCACATAGGCTTGAAAGGTTGGCATTTGTGAGGCTGCACTGTTACGTGCTAGGAGATGCAAAGTTTGCCTTTCTTTGTTTATGGTGAGCACGGTATATTAAACTAGGTTTGTTCAACAGCAGCATCAGAACTTCTTTGTGAAGGTTTGACAGGTTGATTTATTCTGACTTGTTATCACGAAACGAAAGGATGAAGTAAAGGTCAGGCTTTGATATGAGAGATGGACAGTCATGAGCAAAGTGCCGGCTGCTGTTGAGGCAGTGCCTTGTTCTGTCACAGCTGCTGTCTCTACCCTGTGATTCAATTGCACCAAGAGGAGTACAGTGCTGCACTTGCCAATTGTAAATGCCAAGCGGACGGAAAACATCCAGCTGTGGCTCAGAATACTGCGAGGAGTGGGGCAGCTCTGCCGACAGCACCCGGTAGCCTTGGAGAGGGCGCTGAGCGCGGCGCGGACACGGCGCTCGCTCCACGCCTGGTTATTTAGTGCCACCCAGTGGGCTTGGCGTCCGCTCCCGCTGCCTTAGCCGGGAATGGAGCTGCCTGCAGGATCAAAGCACACTGGGTTGGTAATACAGCATTTTTTCTTTTAGGTTTGTTTTTTTTTTTTTTCTTTGGGGGGGGGGGGTGTTTTCCCTTAGCTAAACAAACAACTGAGGACTACTTATTTTCATCTGAAATCTATCAAATAGAGTGCCTGGTAGCTGGTGCTGTGCAAAGATTCTGTTTGCATTCATCTGTGATTTTCTCCAGTGATTTTTATTTTTGGGTCCATCATGGCCTTGTATACACCCTTTTAAAACTACTTGTAATAAAGTATTTGCACTTTAATCATGGTAGCATGAAGTATCCAGATGTGTAAGAGATATTGTTTGCATATTTTAAAGAAATAAAGCATGTTGGAGCAGATGGTTCTGTTGTGTACTTTACAATTTATTACATTACCCCAACATTTTTATTCGGTAGCTAATAAATTAAATACTAGACAGGACCAAAGTCATTACCTAACATTTGGAAGAAAGTCCTGTACAGCCTTTCTAGATCACAGTGCTTAATAGATGAAAGAATCACACTTGGGAGCTGTGGGAGTTAGGTCTTTTCCTTCTCAAGAATATGTCTGTGAAGCATGGCACTTACCAAAATAAAACCTTGTGAACAACGCTGGTGTTCAGAAGGTGGCACGTAAACTCCCAAAGCGTTAGGAATGTCAGAAGGGAGACATTAGTGTAGCCCCCATTCAGCAGAGGGCTCTGTTCTCTGCCACCTGGGGCGGTGTTCGGAGAAGGACCTCCATTCAGACCGTCCGTTCCTCTGCACTTATGAAAGATTGGTGGAAGGTGAGAATTGTCACAGTGCAAAAATCCACTTACATAAATTTTAGATCATGTCCCGCCATGCAAAACACATGCCTGCAGTACACAATGTACAGTATTCCCAAGCTACAGAACATATGACACAGAGGAAAAATAGAGACTAAGGAGATAATGTTGTTTTTCACAAATCTGGAATACATCCTGGAAAATCTTTGTTTATAAATTTATCCTCTGATGACAGCATGCAAGATAAAGTGGAACAGATACCAGACACCCTATGCTTGATCTTGTGGCTCCCTTTGTCAGAATATTTTGCATTATTTAGAATGCTTCCTTTAGTGGAAATGTTAGAAAAAGAACCTACCGAAAAATTAAGTGCTAATCACACAGGTTAAATGTAGCCATTGAAATTAACCTTCTTTTGCTTATCCTATATCCAATGGAAGGAGATAACTTTTTCTACAGTCTGCAACAGCTGAAATATTGTGTAAAGAAAAAGAGTATAAAAGAAGCCCTTGGAAATTAGAGCCCTAAAAGGAGATAAGAATATCACTAACTATTACAACCAAATTCATAACTTGAAAGAATAATGTGTGCATGTTGCTCTGACCCTGCAAAGCTCTGGCATGAGATTTTATGCTCAGGAAGAGCTTAGAGCCAAGTGTAAGCTCTTACACAAATTGGTCTGCTTAAGGAAGTGCTGTGCCTCAAATACATGCCTGTTTGCAAAGCATGTTCTTTCCCTTTGGTTGCCTTGTGACCAGGAAGATAATTTACAGCAGTTCTTTGGGAAGAGTATGCAATTCTTCACCCTGTTTATCCAACAAAAGGGTAATTTGAGCTTTTATGGGACAATTCCACTTTAGATGCCTGAACAAGCCAACATGCCTTTGGTGGCTCAGGGACTGCAATGATGCAGTGATATTTTGGGCCAGCATATGATGTTTGGGTGTCTTAGTTTCCCATATATAGAGTAAATTTCTCCCATTTTTATGAGCCTAAAGGAGATAACAGATCAGGCAATGTATTATTCATATTGTATTAATTCATGTGCACAAATCTTTCCAGGAAACTGAGGCCTATAATTTGATACAAAGCATACTTATATTTTAACCCTTAGTAACAACGATTTTCATGCAAATAACAGACACCAAAACATTCAGCTGCAAGGACAGCTTTGAGATTTGTACATGCAAGCACAGATGTATACATATGGAGCTTCACTTATTGAAAATGTGGCCCAGTTAATGCTCTGGTTCATATGGGAGGAAGAATAAAGAGGCAGTAATTTGCATGCAAAATTCTAGGGATGTGCAGCTTCACATAATAAAATTTTGAATCATATTAAATAATAGGAACATATTGCCATCATGTGTAAGTCCTGTATCACCAGAATAACTCCTAGGCATTTTCTTCATCCTTGTAACATGTTAATGACTTCCATAACATCCGAATACATCTGTACAACTTCAGACAACTTCATAATTTATAAGTTTACAGAGATTCTTTTCTACTTGATTTTTATCTTTTGAAAAAGAAAGGCTTGTCAGAAAACTGTAATACCTGGCCAAGTAAGGACCTCAATGTTACCTGCTGCCACAATTCTATATTAAGGATTATTATTATTATTATTGATAAACCTATGTAGTCCATGAAAGAACAGCCACTGGCAAGACAAGATCCCTACATAGGTGTCAGGCATCTGATTTTTCCAAACTATCTTGTGAACCAAGGACTGGCACTTGACTCATTTCTCCAGTGCTGTGTCCTGACTATCCTTGGAAGATGCCTCAGAGGAAGTACTGAAAACGGACATTTTGTGAGACAAATGGAAGTATTTTAAGCAATTTTTCTATCTTCACAGCCCTTAGGGTTTCTTAAAAATCTGCAAGCAAAGCTAAGTGATTTGTTTTCAGAGCTCAGCAATTCCTCTTATTTACATATGTGTGAGGACACCCTCTTAATCTTAAGAAATCTTAATGTAACCGAATCTTCATCCCCAAAATGGCAATGAAGAACACTGCCTAAGTCAGCACACATTTTTATAAGCTAACCTTTGCAAGGCAGTAACGTGTGAAGAGCAATTTCTCATCTCCTCTGCTATGCTGCAATTTAGTCCTCTGGAAAGACATTTTAGGTAAATTTACCAAAGGCAAATGTAATGATGATGATGATGATGATATATTAGGAGCTCCCTAGATGGTTAATTTTTAGAGGCAATGGGAATTTATTGAGAGTAGTAGAACAGCCTGTGCTAGCCTCTGGTCACAAGATAAAAAGGTGTTTATTTTTAAAAATGTGAGTGAGGATTGGGCGTCATCATCTATTTTCCACACTATTGCACCGAGGTCAAGGAACCTTTGGTGTTGCATGGGGAAAATGCAGCAGCCAGGATGCCCAGTGCTCCCCGAACACCAGCAGAGTCTCGGAGCCAGAACTGAAATAAAAATCCCCAGGAAGGTGAGTCAGTGGGCAACTGTTCCTCTGAGATGCCTGTATTCAGGATTGTCATGAAAACACATGTGGATGCCACACCCACTGTGTCTACCTATTAAAAAAAAATGCCCTAGGGTATATCACTGTGTCCCGCAGCCCTAGGGAGGAGGAGAGAAGATCCAGCAGGCAGGAATTGTGCAGCAAGATTGATTGATTTAATTATTTTACAAACTCTTTTACAGACTTTTTTCTTCATAGTCTAATTGGACAAAGGATCAGCCACCCCTTGGGGTGATTGGCTAAAATCCTAAAACATCCATTGTCAAAATATTTTTCTACTATACCATAACCAAGACTTTTCAAGGCTGCAGGTGTTTGGTTGTTTACATAACTCTGCTACCTCTTCTGTGAGAGAGAAAAGTCTCTCACGGGCTTAGAAAATAACAAGAAAATCCTTGCTAGCAGCATTTTTGTATCCACATCTACCCATCTCATTCCCTGGGGTACCAAGAGATATAAGAGCTTATGTGATAGTGAGTTTGTGTTTCACACACTCTTTTTGTTAATAAACTTGTTTAAGGATTGTTTCCTCTGGGGAAGTTTTTAATCTATATTAGTTTAATTATATCACTGACAGTGCGTTAATTTTAGTCTTCTTGTGAATCTTTATGTGTTTTTAAGCTTGTTTTTATTTTGACTTAAAGTGCTTTTGAAGAGACATATTAAGCTGAAGAGATGTTCCAAATCATGAGAGAAACTACCTACAGAAGCTGTCGCACCATGTTAAAAGTATCAGCGTAACTCTAACTGTATTCCTATATCTATATGGATAATTTCACTTCACAGGCAAGTTTCTGCTTTGTAGCAATGACTCTATATCCAAAAATACTCCCATTTGATTTCCCTGGGGTAGCAGTGGTCTGAAGCTCTGCTATGACCTGTGAGCCAATTACAAGGTGGGGAGGGAGAGGAGTGTTCATCCAGCACTTAGTAGAAAGCTATGTTGGCTGCATAACTAATTTCACTAATGGAACATAAATTTTTACTAATGGATTCCTACCAGAAACATTTTAATAGGTAGCAGCTCTTTCACAGTGTACACCATTTCTGGCTGGGAACTGTTGCAAATTACAGCAGGGCAGGATAATACGCCAGAACAACTGATTCTCTTTCAGCTCAAAGATACCCAGTGCAATTACTATACATAAAAAGACCTGCAAATAGGTAGATTAGAATATAATCTACCTTTAGATAGAGCCTTTACTCCACCAGAGTGACATAAGCAGCCTGAGAGCCAGGAGAGCCAAGTTCAGAGAAGCAATGACTGCAGATAGAGAAAATATGGAATTACTTGGGAAAGTACTAACAGTTGAGGAATGAAAAGATGTAACTCAATACGTTAAAAAGATTAAAAATTGATATATATTCTTCATATTGTTGTAATGCTATTTGTCCATGAGGTAGATAACTGTAATAGACGTAACAATTCAGTGTATGAACGAAGATCAGTATTTCATAAATATAATTACTGCTTCAAGAATTGTGAACAACAACAAAAAAATCTGAAAATCTGAAGCATTATATTGTAAACACTAGTTTAATGCCAGAAAAGACAGAAATTAAAAATATCTCATCAACAAATTTCAAGCATCGCAATTTTTAAGCAGAGGGAAAATCTCCTAAACCAGACCTCTGCTAAGTTCAGGAAGAAAAGAACAGAAGTATCAGAAGAATGTGTCTGGCAAAAGGTTTATTTTACTCCCCCTAGTTTGAGATTGAGGATGCAATACATACATATAAATATGTAAAATAAGATGCAAAACTATGTGTATGTTTATTTACAAGTCCAGGGATTATACTTTACAATCAAACAATAGCAACATCAAGACAATGTTACTATTGAAACATTCAACTTCAGTCACAGCTTTGGTATCTACATATATAAATACAGACACATACATGGAGCTCTGTCTTCTGAAAATCTGGTGTTGACAAAGTTCTTTCTCAGGTAGGAGGAAGGACGACAGAAGCATCAGTCTCCCTGTAAAATCCTAGAGAAATGCAGCCCCTAATAATATAAATATGGGTCATACTGCAAACAACTGTAGTTGCAAAAATTAGGGTGACCACAGGCTACCAATACAGCTGTTTTCTATCACAACAGGGAGTTTGACTGTGGTGGTTTCAAATTTAAACAGTCCAGAGATTTTGTTGCTATGGCAGCATCATCCCTCCACTTCAGAAGTCCAAATATATGTGATACCATTCAAGTCCTTCAACATATACCCATTTTATTTCACACTAAAACCTCAGAGAGCCAGCATTTAACCATGCTAACACAACCACGGCATTGAGTAAAGGGTATTGCTCTTAGGAAATACATTTCACAGCATTTAGCTTGATGACAAGAACCATGACTCATAACACTGAAGAACGTTTTCATGGCTAATAATAGACTGCAATTAATATTTTTCCTGAAAAACAGTTTCTGCTGTTACATAAGTCTGCAGATGATGATCTCAGGGACTACAATGATATTTTTATTCCAATCAGTCAGATGGTAGAATATTCTATAAAAATGGAAGTGGGTTTTATTTATACTTACATGAGTCTTATTACTGGAGGTGCACCTTTCATCTTCAGTGTGTTCATCCTCTCTCTGTTCCTGAGAGTCAGGACAATGTTAACTAAAAGCTCTTGTAAAATTGTGGATCTTTCTTGCCAACCTCTGAAATATTTCTGCAAAGCATGGCATTGATACATCTGACATACATGTATGTATATTGGCCCAGCTGGAAAAAAAAGCCTTTCTTTTTCCAGATTTTTGCATTATTCATGTCTTTTCCTCTGTCAGGGGACTCACAGATGTAGATTATAAGAAATTTTTGTGGAGGCCTGCAAGCAGGAAAATTGCTCCCTGGTTTCTCTGTTTTCCATTTAGTGCTTTTAAGCTTAGAGACGCCTGTGTATGTTTTCCTCTGAATAAGGGCTACAGAGTAGCCATAGATAATTTGTACATCCTTACAAGCATCCTGGAAACATCTCTTAATTTCTCAATCAGTAACTCACCAGATCCTTTATTTTTAGATCAGATTTTAGTATATGCTTGGGTTTTTAACTTTATATAATGAATTTTGTTGCCAGGACTTGGCAGGTCTTCGTAAATGCAGCAATGAAGACATGGGCTCCTCAGTATGATGACAGTAAGACTGTACTGCACTTCATTCCTGTCAATTTCCATGAGAGAAAAATGGCATTTGATTTCAGGTTCTAGTGGAAAGAAAGCTTGCAACCCTTCACCCAAGACTGGAGTTGCTAAAGGGAAAAGAAATCTCCATTTGCAGACTTTATTGAGACAGTATTTATCTACCACATACAAGATTTGAGATCTAAAATAAAGGGAAGGCAAAGCAGAAGAGTCATGGAATCATAGACTGGTTTGGGTTGGAAGGGACCTTATAGATCATCTAATTACAACCTCCCTGCCATGGACAGGGACACCTCCCACCAGACCAGGTTGCTCAAAGCTCCATCCGGCCTGGCCTTGAGCACTGCCAAGGATGGGGCATCCAGAGCTTCTCTGAACAACATTTTCAGTGCCTCACCACTCTCATAATAAAGGATTTCTTCCTAATATTTCATCTAAACCTGCCCTGTTCCAGTTCAAAGCCATTTCCCCTTGTCCTATCCCTCTGTGCCCTTGTAAAAAGTCCCTCTCCATCTTTCTTGTAGGTTCCCTTCAAGTACTGGAAGGCTGCTATAAGGTGTCCTCCCCGGACTGACAGAGAACTGAAATTACTGGTTGTAAAGTGTCTACTTGAAACTATTTTCCAGTCATGAAGTATATATTACTGATTAATTAATAATTTATATCCTTAATCCTAGACATTTATTTAAATGAAAAAAAGGGTAAGAAAGTTGCAGCCGGGATACAGAAGGTCTTTCTTTTTTCCATTGAAAATAAAAGCAGATGCTGCAGCAGTCTTCAAAAGAACTACAGAATTTGTTCTGAAGGCAGTAAATCTGACTTTGGTATCAAGCAACTTTGTAGAAACTACAAGAGAGAATAAAATCAGACAGTGGGCAAAGTGTAAATATGAGATATAGGGAAAAAATCAGCTCAGATTTCTTTTTAGTTGCAAGTTTATTGCAGTCTTTTGAAGGTGTCAATGATTACAGTTGTTCATACACATGGATTTTCAAAAATATTTCAAAAAGATTTCTTACCAAAGGCATGTAAAGCTATCATGAGCTAAACCAGAAGACCAGGGATGAATATCATGTTGAAAAATAGGAAACAAATGTATGAGTTAGCATTCTGCTTTCACAAATATATTTCACATGTAATTAAATTCTTGCCATTGATCTAGAAAGGGTTTTACTTGAGCTGGGAAGGGTGCTGATAAGAATAGCAACATTGATCTGCAAAATGGAGCTACTCCCACAGAAAAAGAGTAAGCAATCTCAAGACCATCTACTTGGAAAACACATTGTGGGAGGGAAGGGGGAGAGATGTGTTAAATTTTGTAATACCATAAGTAGTACAAAGAAGGGAGTTGAGGAATAGCTGTTCACTGTTTATCAGAGAATAAAAGCTACAGAATACTCAGTGAAACCATTTGGTGTCAGGTTTAAAAGCAAATGAAGAGAGAAGTCTCTGGTGAGACCTCATCATGGCCTTTCAAAATTAATGGGGGATTATAAGAAAGAAGGGGACAGACTTTTTAGCTGTAGTGATAGGACAAGGCGTGATGGTTTTATGCTGAAAGAGGATACATACAAAATAAGGATTTTTATTTTTTTTTTTTTTTTTAACCATTGGGGTGGTAAAACACTGGGATGGGTTGCCCAGAGAAGTAGCAGATGCCTCATCCCTGAAAATGTTCAAGGTAAGGTTGGATGGGGTCCTGAGCAACTTGATCTAGTTGGAGATGTCCCTTCTCATTGCAGGGGAATGGGACTGGATGACCTTTAAAGGTCCCTTGTAACCATTCTGTGATTCTGAGACACAGCCACCTTAGTGAACTCCAGTGATTTGCATTGCTTGAGAAATGTGAAGGCCCTTATGGACATTTTGAGTCATTATTTGTGTTTTATTGATGTGAATAAATAAATACATGCCTCTTGCTCAGCTTAATTCCACAAGCATCATTCCACACAGCTACATATGATACGTAGGATGGATTCCAGGTTTTGTTTTGTTGTGTGCATGAAACATTACAGATTAGCAAGTTCCTTTTGAGAGACTCAGAGCAGATGTTCCTAAATGGCTGGAGAGCCAAATGGAGTACTAGAACCTCTCTGAAATGTTGAAGCTAGGAATGTGGGTGAAAACAAAGACAGGCTTCTTTCATCCACTCTGGCTCTGTTTTCCCTTCTTCCTTAAGCCAGTCCAAGAAGATACTTTTACAGTTTATTCATTTGTAAGAACCATTAGCTCCTAAGGTGGAAAAAAGCTGCCGCTTGGAAGGCATTAAATTCCTGATGCACCCAGCTGAGCTGCTAATGCAATCCATCTCCTGGAGTAAGCAGTGCTGGGCTTGGCATCACTCTGCATTCAGCCTTATCAGCCTGCTGAAATTTGGTTCCTCTTCCAAATCCACAGGGTAAAGGTATCATCTTATATTGGCAACACTCCCTCCTGTGTAGTGGGTCATGTCTAAATGCATCCAACTGCACCATCTGGCTTTTGAGTTTAGCAGCAGGTGTTGGCTTCCTCTGAAGAGAAAGAATTCAGTTTAAAAAACAGCCAGCACGTTGCTTATTTTGGGGCAAAACTGAGGGAAGTGCACAGATTTATTAACCTAATGACCAAACTAGCTTTGGCAAATGAAAACAAAAAAGAGCAATACTTGGAGTAGGATTAATCTATCTTGGGCAGTGTGTACATTAAGCCTCTAGAATGGTATTTTCATAGGGTATTTTTATTATATGTTTGTGAAAAGCAGATAGCTCTCTGCTTTTGACTGATTTCCACCTGAACTCAGGCTTTCTTACTCTTCTCCCTGCTTATTTTCAGTCTGGCCTTCCTCTTTTGCAGCAGAACCATGGTTTACTCTTTCCCATCTCAAACATCTATTTCTGACCTTATTTTTGATCCAACCCCTTCCCCATCTTATTTCATCTCACCACAAGTGAATCCACATTCTAGGTCTTATTATCTTCCATCTCCTTTGCAACTCCTGGCTTGTGGAGGGTTTGTCCAGCCCACTGCCTTTCTTCTTCCAAATCACATCTCAGAACCAGTGCTCCTGCATTTTTCTCAGCCTGGTCTAGGGAGGTAGACTGAATTTCATAATGGTTGGGATGTACACTCAAGAACAGGGGAAGGAGGAAGAGAGAAACAGCCACATTTAGACTGTGGAGGCTGCTCCCAGAACCAGGCATCATGCTTTTGGGTGCAGCCACAACCTCCTAAACTGCTGGAATCCAATGAATACCCCAAGGCCTGGGACTTGTGGAAGGTCATAGTGTGAGTTTTTGTTAAGGAACTATAGGATGGTCTGGTAAGATTTTAATCACTGGGACAATTTTCATTCAACTGTCACACTCTACAATTGCTTAGGAGATGTAGGAAATGCACAGTAGGAAGCTGTGGGCCGGAGAGGTGGATCAGTATCCCTTTCAATGTTTGTTCTGCTCATATAACGGTGAGTGGTATCAGTAAATGAGGAGTACTTTGTAAAGGCTGCAAACCTACCTGCTTTAATAATATCTGAAATACTCAGATTAACAACTAACACTTGGGGAAACAGAGGGAGAGTAATCTTATTTTGCTTTGTAAATCAGAGTAAATGTAGAATTTATTGAACAGTAGCTACTGTAGCACATCAATCTCCTCTTTTTTGTCACTGCTTAAGGCATCATTGACATTTTGAAGCCCCTACATAACACTGTTGATTATAACAACTGTTAATTAAATCCGGTTGGTTTGGTTTTGGATATTTTTTTTTTCCAGAAAGTCACCAGTGTTTTTTTAAATGCATTCAAGTACTGATCACTCCACAGATGTTTTAATCTTCCTGCAGAGTGAGAGCATATGCAGACACAAGCAGAAATATCCTGAGTTCCCCGGAGAAGAGGTGGCCATACTTGTTTATCACCTGTGACCCAGAAAGACAGAAGCCTGCCTCCTGCGCAGCTTGAAGCAGGGACAGACCGGGTCCCTGAGGGACTAGCAAATGTAGCTGTAAGCACTGCTGCAGTGCCGAGATTATGGTCCTGCAGCCTGAATAACCATCATCACACCATGAGACCAAACTGAGAATGAGAGACCTGGCAGAGGAGGAGGAGGGAAGATGTCATTATTTGGGGGTCAAAATTGGGATCCTAATCCTACCCCTCAACCATATCACTGCTTTTCTTCTCAAGGGGCTTTTAATGTGGAACATATGTTTGATGTAGTTGTTAGTGCTGAGAAATTAGCAAAAGTGATTGAACAGTCATGCTGTCCTGCAGGTATTATCTTAACTCACCTAGAAGATTTTAAAACAAAATTCCTTAGATTTTCATCTTGAACAAAGGTGACTCAGATGAGGACTTTACCCTCATTACAGACTACATTTCAGGCTGCCAGCCTGCAGGGAACATAAGAACTGATTATTCCTTCTACTGGAACAATTAAGACTAATGTGCAAGGTAAGGGCTGAAATGTCATCCTAAAGACAGGCTAGGAGCTGTAATAGCTCCTTCCCCTTGAGCTATTAATCCATAGGGTAGATACCCAGCTAATCCCTTGGTCAATTATGCTACTCTCAGACAGTAGGTGTCTGACTAGCCACCTATTTCATAGAATCATAGAATCATGGTAGAGCTTTGGCTGAAAGGGATCTCTAAAGGTCATCTAGTTCCAACCTACCTGCCTTAGGCAAGGATGCCATTCACTAGATGAGGTTCCTCAAAACCCTATCCAGCCTGGCCTTAAACACTTACAGGGATGGGGTAGCCACAGTTTCTCTGGGCAACCTCTTCCAGTGTCTCACCACCCTCAACGTAAAGAATTTCTTCCTTATGGCCAATCTAAATTTAAATTTAAAAATTAAAACCATTTCACCTGATCCTGTCACACAGGCCTTGGTAAAAGGTTGGCTCATTCCTCAAGCCTGTCAAGATCCCTGTGGATGGCATCCCTTTCCTAAAGTGCATCAGTGTTACCACTCGGCCTGGTGCTGTCTGCAGATTAGCTGAGGGTGCACTCAGTGTGACCATGTCATTGGTGAAGGGATTAAATAGCATTGGTCCCAGTATGGACCCCAGAGGAACACCACTTATCACAGGTTTTCACTTGAACATTCAGGCATTGACTGGAAGTCTCTGGACACAACCATCCATCCAGATCCTTGTCCATCTAACAGTCCATGAATCAAACCTGTATCTCTCCAGTTTAGAGATAGTAGTGTTGGGGGGGACCATATCAAAGGCCTTACAGATCTCCAGGTAGGTGACATCTCTAGCTCTTCCCTTGTCCATTGATGCAGTCTCTCTACATTGATGCAGAGAAGGCCACAACAGTACTCAAGCATGATTTGTCCTTGGAGAAACCATGTTGGCTGTCTTTAATTAACTCCCTGCCTTCCATATGTTTCAGCAAATCTTCTAGGAGGATCTGGTCCATGATCTTACCACATATGGAGGTGAGGCTGAATGGTCAGTAGTTTCCGGGGTCCTCCTTTCATCCATCATTCCTAGGGACTTTGCTTGGCTACCATGGTTTTTGAGATATGATACAGAGTGGCTCAGCAACTACATCAGCCAATTCCCTCAGTAGCCTGGGATGCATCTCATCAGGTCCCACGGATCTAAGTATGCTCAGGTTCTGCAGTTGCTCTTGAACCTGATTATCACATATTCATGAGTTCTTAATCAGCTTTTGAGGAAATAAACTATTTTTTAAACTTGGAATTTGCTTCCAACTCAGATAAGCTCCTGAATTATTAATTAAAAAATCCTTATAGTTTTCAGATAGCAGGAGCATCAGGCCAAAACTCTAACTCTTTCTTACTCAGAAAATAGTAGTTTTCTGACTTTGATTTCCTATTTTCTGGGTGTGTTTAAATCAGGTATTCTATCAAAATCTATGATCTGTTGAAACCTAGAAGTTAACTTATTTTTATTTTCATATCTGGTAACTGCATTATAATGTCTAAAAATGGTTAAATGAGAGAAAAAAAGATGACAAGTTCTTAAAAAGTAGTGGTATAAATATTTTTTTCATATTTTTTCATTGTCTTATTCCTGTATTTTTCCAAAAATAGCTCCAGCTGAAATCTGGTTAAAATCAAGTGTGTCAAATCAAACAATGCCAGAAAAATTATAACATGCATTAGCTTGACCAATTGGGAATAAAATCAGGTGCTTATTATAAGAATATGACCATCAAAATGTATCATGCCATTAATAAACAACAAAGAGGCTTGTTAGTCTCATCATTTGGCCATAGGGAAAAATATAAAGAGAGAATTGTAAAGAGATTAGGTCACTTGAGAGAGGGCAATCTTGTCTTTTTTTTCTGGCCTTATTTCACTGAAAGGTTATGGCTCTAATCTATGCCAATGAAAGCTAAAAAAACTCCTGTAACTAACAAGCATAATTTTTCCATGGTAAAACTCAGTTTCACTGGAGGGAACATCTAAAAATCAAAATACAGTTTTCAGGGTGAAAAACCCCAGGGGCAAACATGTTGTCTTAAGCAATAGGATTTCACCATACTCAGAACACTTTCACAGAATGTATAGTTGGTTTGTTAATTCTTATGTGATAAGAATGGATATTTTTTCCTTCTGTACAGTTTAAATCTTTCTTCCACAGTGTCTTTTTAAGCACTTTCCAAACAACTCTTCTTCCACTGGTATTTTTATTCTTTCTAGATGAGACTGTCAAAACCTCTCAAACCTGGCTTATTGCTGTTCTTACCAGAGTCAATAGCCAAAGCACTCGGTGTAACAGCTTTTTGTCTCTTGAAGTCAGTGGATGTGACTGCTTGCATGACAGGTGCAGTGGAAAATCTGCACTGTCCTTTTTGGATTCAGCTTGGTGTGGAAATTTACAATGGCTCGTGTTTCTGGCAAACTGAAGCAGCAGAAAAAAAGCAGCTCTCACTCGGATGCAGAAAATTTACTGTGACCTTATTTTGGAATTTAAAATGAAATGACACAATCTTGGCCAAAAAAATTGCAACAGCCTGCATCTGCATTCCTTCCATATAGTCTCACAAGCAGCACATACATTCTTTCCCACTGTGAGAGCAAGGCCAACATGCAAACTCAATAGAGTAATTATTATTCTCCTCCAGAATGCCACTGTTGACTTTCAGTCAGCAAAACCCATCCCAACACCATGCATAATTTAGCCATTTTAAAGGTATTGAGGGAGCTCTAATAGGTTCACTTCCATGTAAGTAGTTAGATTACTTCTATGCATTCTGAGTTCAGCCCTCTCTGAACTCTGCCTGAGAGTTAAGCTATTAAGAATTAAGCCATAATCATAAAAATAATGATCTAGACTTCCAAAGAGCCCCCTCTCTGAGATGGGGACAGCTTGCTCTTTCACACTGGCTTCAAAAGTCTTGCTTATGTCATTAAAAAGGAATTGTGTCTCAAATAGTAAGAATGTAGCAAATTGATACAAAATATGTAATCCAAGCATCTGCTTCAATGAATATAAAGCACCTCATTCCCAGCGGACTGCTTGGTTCAATCAATGGTTTATTCCTATGACTAATACTCTGCACCTTTTTCTGTGTGCAAACTCAAAGTCTTCTGTTTAGAAAATCATACTAATTGAATGGATCCTTGCTAACAAAGCATGAAAATTCTTTGTTTCTTGTATTTTGTGTTTAAGTTACTGAATAATGAAAAAAATATGGAATTTCATTTCTATGACTATGAAAATGTATTTCTACCTTAGACTATCTCCGAAAATGACCAGTTTATGATCATTCAAGGAAGAACAGAGATTTTTCCATTACTTCCGATAATGACTGAAATGTTGGCCAGATACCAAGAATCCCTTTTTATAAGGCATCATCTCCAGGAGGGAATGAGAAATCCATTACAATTGTCTGAACCAATAAATGATGTACAGGGGCTCTGAGGACACACAGAGGATTCAAGGACTACGCTGTCCCAGGAATTTGGTGGCACTCATTCCAGTGCCAACTGGATGATCCTTCTAAGTGCTTCCATTGTCCATTAGCAGTTTAATATTCAAGTGCCACTTTTGGAGCACAGGTGATCTTGGGGCTCTTTTGGAAGTAAGAGAACAAGATATAAATCTCATGGTCCTGACTGCATTGAGATGCTCTGCATCCTCTTTCCTTGCCACCTCAGGGATTTAGCGGCCTATGTGTTGAAGGCCAGCCCTGATAGGGTGTAACTGTGTATCTTTGTGGGAAAGCTGTGAGAAGTCTTGTCAAGGGCCTTCCTTTTCATGGCTGGAGAGTTGCGCTAAAGTTCAGGTACTCATTCCTGGTCGTTGCCTGTGCTGCACTGTTCGTCTGTGCATGGTCACCTGGTACAAGCAGGAACAAAAAAAGACTCTGTTCATAGGGGCAGTCTTCACAGGGATCTCACTCCGTCCTTTAAATTATTGCCAGGAGCACAGGGCAGAAGTCTGGCAATGAAATTTGTGGCAGCTGAAGCCTTGGCTTTACTGGAAAGAAGCCTGTATTTTAAATATCCATGCTAGGAAGTTGTGTCAAAGCCAACATTATTATACCCAGTTGTGTCTGGAAAAGGAGAGAAAGACAGATATGCACATAAGAAGCAGGAACCATGGGCTAAGAAAGAAGACCCATAATGAGTTCAAATTAAATTAAATTAAGGAAAGCAAACTAATGCTTTGGAGAAAAAGAATCCTACCTATGTTTGTACAATGATAGGTTTTTAATTACCTATTACCACCAGGGAAAGACATCCTGCAGTCTCTGCATTTACTGCTTTGAAAACATCAGTGGAAAGCAAAAGGCAAATCTAATGACAGGACTTATTATGGAAGGAAGAACTAGCGAAACAGGAAGCATCATTATGCTCCAACATAAATCCATTAATAGTGCCTCTAAGAAGAGAGACTGTAACTAAAAAAAAAAAAAGTATGGAGAATTATAAGAGAGAATTGGGTTGTGAGCTGTAAAACCTGCCTGCAGAGGCACATGGCAGCACAAAGGAGCACATGGCAGCACAGAGAAGCTTGTCTGCTCTGGGCCCTGGGGGGAGGAGGTGTCACAGGGCAGATCCCTATGAAGTGTGTTGCTGATGTGGCAACATGGGATAGGTCACGCCATGTAAGGAAATGCTGTGCCTTGGAAAGGTGTGTAAAACCAACTCACTCCTTTGAATAAACGATTCAGATTCCCTGCCGCTCTGGGTCCGAGATTCAATCGCCGACCAAAAAAAAAAAAAAAAAGGAAAAAGGATGATCTTTTTCTTGCATTAGCCTTGGTATGGTAGCAAACAACTTACATGCTTTTTGTCAATGGCCTGGATGTGCTTTTTAGCTGTTTTGATCCCTTTGAAGCTGGCTGTTGTAGCTGTGAGGGGCACTTGGTGTCGAGCTTCTAGCATTTGGGCTCTTTCTCTCCAGGCCATTAGATAGCAATTAGAGTACTCTTAAGGCAATTCTCACTAGACTGAGTTATGATTAGTGCTAATTTTGGAAAAAGTAAATCACACATATAGCTGGGATTGGTTGCAACTGTCTGTGGTGTATCAGCTACATAAATAAATTCTCTATTTTTCTTTTCTTTTACTAGCAAAACACCATCAGGACACAAACTCATCCTATTTCATGGCAGAATTTTCAAGCCCTACTAGATAGCCAAAATTTCTCAGAAACTCTCCTGAACCAAGTAGGAAATGAACTTGCAAAACCAAAAAATACTTGAGTTGCAGCATCTGCAAAGTTTCTGCATTGGTACAATCTAGTATTTGAAACACGAAGCAGCAGGGCTGGTTGTTTACCTGTCTGCAAGCTACTGGCTGGCTTGTTCCCACTCGTTTGAAAACTCAGCAGAAACACAGTGCCTCTCTTGCCAGAGATGTATCTTACAAGAAACAGTATGACACATGGCTGGAAAGCAAGATTAGCAGATCAAGCCAAAGCTGAGATGGGGATTTCCTCTCATATTATTCCTCAAATACATTGACAGCATTTGGGTTCTCCAAATGCTCAATGTTATCTTCACAGACTTTTATGCCCTATATGGGCATTTCAATGCAGAACAGACAAGGGGGCTGCTTGAGTTACCAGGGATATGGAGCACAGTTTCAATGGAAATCCTTTCTGTTGTATGGAATTTCTGATTTTATTGCAAGACAAGTGTACTCAAACTAAACTAATGTACTTATGCACTTTATGCACATTTTAAGTAAATAGAGACTAATAATACTTGTTCCTTTTTTGACTAGAACTTTCTCATCCATCCAGATCAGGAGTCACAGTCTGATGTCGCATTTTTAAAACAGGGTAAGTTCTTTCTTTTAAAATTTAAGTTAATCCTGATTTATACAAGAACAGCAGAGACATGAACTAAGCCTCACATTTCCAGCTGGAGGCCTTTTTATTAAAGTTGTCATTCTAGCTTTCTCATCCCCTGTCTGTAAATTTATGTGCAGCAGTTGCAATATTAGTCCTTACAAATGTTTGCACAGCATTGAGGACGCTTCCAATAGTGAGCTACCAAGAAAAAGAAAAGCATGTTCCATTTTCTAATGTGCAGCCTGTAACCCCTCCATTAAGCAGGTCAGATTTTTTCATCATCTGTGGTGCTCCATTGCACAGCATCTCTAGAGAGAATTCTAGCAGCCAAAAATGGGTGTTTCTGACAGTCAAAAATCAGGTGGATTTTAAAATATTCCAGGGAAAATATTCTGTGAAGACACTACTCTGATATGTGTGATACACGGCAGGTCGCAGATGGATCCTTTTTGATTTATCACCCGGTGAGGTGTCTGCCTACATGTCCCCGGTGTTATAACCAGCTTGTAGCAGTAATCAAAACGCAGAGATACCTGTGAAATGGAAAGTAAACAAGGTCTTTGGTTTTGGCAAATTTTCATGGCACGTTAATACAATTTGTACTTTGTTGGTACACTTAATGTATACTCAGGAGTACATTCCCTTCCTTTGGGAATGTCATCACTTTGCAAGATGCTAAAAATGTCTTGAGAGAGGATCTAGCATCTCTACTGCACTATTTTTTCCTCTCTGTGTATGCATGTGTGAAAACTTTGGCAGCTGCTTTGGAAAATCTACTGTACATTTTTCTGCCAAATTATCTTTCCACCCCTCTCATTTTTTAGAACCATGGGTTTCAGACAGAATTAGCTCCACATAGGGCAATTGCCTGTGTGGGTTCAGGTGAAATGATAATGAGAAAGCAGTTTTTTTCTGCTTATTTCTGCTGGTACTGAAGGTGCCAAATTCTACTTACTCTGCTACTCTTAGCTCAGCAAGTGGCCCCAGACGTTTTCAGACATTGAGAGGGTCACTAAATTTGGTTTTGTGAATTAGAACAGTGCAAATCCAAAAGCAGGCAAATAAATGGCAAAAACTGAGGGGCAGGACCCTCAAAAAGATTTAAACCTCATATCCAGATGTCAAAACCAGGTATTACTGGATATATAAAAAAAATTTCCCCGTGAATAAATGGTTTAGACAGGAATTCAGACCTTATTCTGAGAGATGCTGTTGCATCATGGAAGAGATACAGATTTAGGTTCAAAATAATTGTACCACAGTTTTAGAAAAATCAAAGCAGAAGCAATCTAATGGAAAACCTTTTTAAAAGCAGCAAAAATTTATCCCAGGACTGCAGTGAAAACTGTTACAGGTCTAAAACCTCTGTTTTTTGAATAAAAAGAAGGGGGGGGGCATAAATAGGACAGATCTGAACTGTGAGAAGAACAGGAAAAAAATCTAAGAATAGCCACTATTAGCAATTGCCAAACATGTCTTGGAACTGTAATATAATTCTGCCTGACCTGGAAAAGAGCCCTTCCTGCAAATCACAGTCCCCAGGTGCCAAGGTAATAATGAGAAATGTTAGAAATTGTACAGAAATAAAAAATCAGATGATACCATGGGCACACTGAGCAGGTGCAGAATTAATGGCGCTCGGAGGGCTCCATCCGAGGATACTCTCTCCAGACCAGAGAACACTCTGAAACCACTGAACCAGGTATTCACTGCCTTTCATCCATTTTCAGGCAGATTTGGGTTGAATCAGTAAGGCAGGGAAAACTTTGGAATTCAGCAGCTAGAGAGGCTTATGTGGGTTCTTGAAGAGATTTGGAAGTCATTAAAGAGATGGGAGTGGGGTAAAAAATTAAGGTGTCTGTTCTCTGTGTCACTGTGGTCCTGGGTGTTGCAGGGAACTTGACACTGGAAATAGGAATTTGCTCATGGGCAGTTTGTCTGGCGGTAGATTTGCTCAACCTCAAACAAACAAACAAAAGCTTGTTATTCTCTCAATAGTGAGATATGTTTTGTTACTACTTGTAATTAAAGTAATTGTAACTTGTGGGTCCAGATGGGATCCACCCAAGGGTGCTGAGGGAGCTGGTGGGAGTGCTCACTGAGCCACTTTCCATCATTTATCAGCAGTCCTGGCTTACCAGGGAGGTCCCAGTTGACTGGAGGTGAGCAAATGTGATGCCTGTCTACCAGAAGGGCTGGAAGGAGGATCCAGGGAACTGCAGTCCTGTCAGTCTGACTTCCATGCCAGGGAAGGAGATGGAGCGCATCATCCTGAGTGCCATCATGCAGCACATACAGGACAACCAGCTGTTTACAACTTCCTTTACAATGAGAGGGAGGCGCTGCTCTCTTCCCCCTGCTATCTGCTGATAGGATGAATGGAAATAACTTAAATCTTCATCAGGGGAAGTTCATATTGGATATTAGGAATAGTTCTTCAGTGAGAGGGTGGTCAGTCACAGGAACAGGTGCCCCAGGGAAGAGGTCATGGACCCAAACTTGGTGTTTGCAAAACATTTGGACAACACTCTTAGATACATGGTTAACTTCTAGGTTGCCCTGTGTGGAGTCAGTAGCTGGATTCAATGACCCCTGTGGATCACTTCTAACTCTGTGTATTCTGTGATTTGATTTTATGGTTCAATGGTTCTATTTCAGCACAGCTGGGGGAAGAAGCTGAGATCAGGGTGCCACAGTGGTAGACACAAAGTAAAGAAATAGCCTGCAGTCTGAAGCATTACAGCACAGCAGCCTTCAGGTAGAGCTGGAGGTGAAGATCCAGTTCAAGCTTGTACAATGAGCTGTCTACAGGGTGAGTATCAATAGACGAGTTTGGTGGTGCCACTATAACCAGTGTGAGCTACTGCAGGATTCAGTTGCCTAAAAATGGGCTCCTGGTGCTGTGTGAGATGTCTCCTTGTCTTTGGAACATCTGTGCAGTGTGTGTATGACATAGGACCCTTGGCAGACATTTAATGTTCTGGAACAGCAGCAGGACACGAGGCAAGATAAGATACTTCTAATTCAAACACTAGACCAGTTTCTGTGAATCCTCCCCATGTCTCCTGGGGAACCTGCCCCTGCAGTGGATGGGTCTAGAGGATTACTGAACAGATGTCAGCATCTGCATTCCCAACTGTGTTGACTATGGATGTGGTCCATTTACCTGGACAAGGACATATAGATCATCATTTGGTCACCCTCAAATATTTTTCTTATGCCTGTTGAGCTGGCCAGGGTGTTTTGCCTGCACAAGCATATTTATCTGTCATTTCAGATGACGTCCCACAGATGTCGTCTGCTCTTCTAGCCTTGTGCACACCTTGGATTTCCTAGAGTTTCAAATTTTCAATTTCAAATGGCAGTGGATGCCCATGTGTGGACAAGTAAACTAGCCTAAGGCCATCCTGCCTGGTCTCTAGCAGAACCTTTGCCCTGCAGCAGGACACAAATTCCCTGTGAGCTTTCTGCAATAGCTGCCCTTGAGAATCTCAAACAGCACAGGACACCTATGATTTAGGAAGCTGAACTGACCCTTCAACCTCCTTTGTATATAATGGTGCCACAGACAGCTGCCTCATCATAGACAGCTACACTGTTCACACCTATGTTTAGGTGCCTGAATCACATTTTATAAATTAATTCTAATCCCATCACTAATGAATGTTACCCTCTTTAGTTAAAGCACCTCACTGTTCCATCTCAGTTTCAGTAGCTGTATAGCACCAGTGTTACATAAACCGGGCCGAGCTCCAGTTTATCTCATTAGTCCAGCAGTCTGCATGGGAACTGTATGAAGCCATACAGGAAGTAAAAGAAAGAGTTTGGAAGAGAGTCTCAGAGCCTGTCTGTGAGTGTGGGATTGGAAAGCTATCTGCAATCAAAGAAATTGAGGAAATATTTCTCCTGGCTAAAAAAAGGCAGCCTTTTCCTGGTATTGTCCCACACAGTTCATGAAACAAACGAATGGGAAGAGCTGTCTGTGACTAACTTGCAGTGCAAAAATGTGTTGAGATGTGAGTTGTTGCATAAGTTTCTTCAAACTTTTAGAAAGCGTTTTGAAGGTATTATTCAGGTGTGACAGAAGGATTTATCTAACCTGGCATGCTGTGCTTCCTTCCCTAGGATGCCTAAGGATCTGTTGGACAGTCACATACTGAATTTCCCAGCTGCTCTTATTAGTGGGCAGCCTGGGACTGTGATGCCATATTTCAGCTTAAAGCTGTAGATGGTGCTTTTGGGAAGCCCTGTTTCTGCTGCTGGAGGGACTCACATCTCTCAGAGATGGGAAGGGCTCTTGTTGAAACACCAAGAGCTCATAGGAGACTCCAACTATCAGAAACCCGACTTGGTAGAGAAATGATTAAATACTCATCACCATCACCTCAGCAGTGTGTGGTCAGGTGTAGCTACACAGGGGACTGCCTAAGTATACAGGAACACTCCAACTTGGGCCCTGTGCTGTGGGAGATATCTGGGCCCTCGTAATGCAGCAAAAGGGTTCTTAGTAGCCCAGCTCCCTCTCAGAGCAGAAGAATGAAGTTAGTCAATCTAATTCGCTTTAGCAGTGGCCAGGTGGACTTGGTCCAATAAAATATCTCCTTGGAACTGCTCTCCTACCCTGATGCCACCCTCCAGAGTTGGGTGACCAACATGGGCACAGTCCCTGGTAGCAGGTCTGACACTCCCAAAAGCTGGTCTGACTACAAGGAATGGCTTTGATGGTGGGTATCTGGTACCATTCCCCTCACCTCCAGACTGTGTGGAGTGAGGTGGAGCAGGAACTCTCTACTATCCAAAGCTGTAAGATGAGTTCTGCAGTGCCGAGGTAAAGTGACCTGTGAAGTCTTTATGGCAGCCTTGTGTTGATGAAGGGAGCAGAGGAAAGCCTTGTTGGGGGACAGGATCTGGCCCTTTCTGTTGACTTGTCCAGGTGTAATATGTAATGCTTCCCTAGTGAATGGATAGCATATTTATTCTGTCCTTAACCTGTCCCTTTTAGTGTTCCTCAAAGATAGGAGATCACAAATGTACACTGACAAGATGTGTGAACTTCTTATCAGAAATCCAGAATTTGTCCTAACTGAACTGTCTGTAGTGAGTTCTGGAAAAGGGAGACTGGTTTTGTCCCTGTTGCTGCAGGTGTCTGTTACAACAATCTAAAGTAAAGTAAATTTATTGAAATTCTGCTCTTAAACATCAATGACTTTTTGGGTCAGTGAGCCTCAGAACTTTTTGACATTTTTTGCATTAATTATTTCTGCTGCTTGTTTTAAGACTGTAACTGCTAGTAGGGCTGTTTTCATTTTAAAATCATAAAGAAAACATCTCTTCTCTGAACAACCTACAGTTCAAATAGGTGAAGAAGTGTTGTATATTTTCTCTGTATTTTCTCTAAATATATGATGTGTTGCAAATTTAGAATGACTCAGTAGATGGGGCTGGAATTATTTGCAGTTAAGCTAAAAGCCCAATCAGACTCCATAAACTCAGTCAGCAATATCTTTGTGGGAAACTTTATTTTTAAAGGGATCTCACAAGAGATATTTGGAACTACTTGCTCTGTTGTGGAGATGGTTCTGTCACAGAATACTGCTGGACTTGTTTTGAACACAGATTTTGGAAGATTTTTGTCAGTGCTTGGGCTCTGAGTCATTTATGGACCACAAATGAGGTTATCTGAATAGCATGATGAAAGGACAACCGGCGGCTGTCCTGTTAATACTTACATAACAGCTCCTTCAGCCGCCGTGCTGATTTAGCATACAAAGTTAAATGATTTATGTGAAAGTGCAGTTCTGAAAGTTTCATGTTCAATTAACATGTTCATAACTTTAAAAAATTCCTCATGAATAAATTAACTTTGTAAAAAAAGTATTTTTTAAGCAGACAGAGCTATCCAGGAGCTGAATTATCCAGTGCATACAGCTTGCAAAGTTTTGGAATTGAAGTTTAGTATAAAAAGTGGTGCATATATAAAAAATGGAGCAGTTTCTTGCTTTTGAACAGGGGGGAAAAAAATAAGATCTGTAAATTCCACTGTACATATGCTGAGATCATATAACCATTTCTCAAAATTTTCATAATGCTTGCAATTTCTCCCTACCTCCTGTGTTTCTCAGCTGTTTCTGTGGTGCAGCCTTACAGAAGAAGAGCCATAGTCTTCATGCTGTAGCCATCAGACTTACAGTTATCCATTCTCAGCTTTTTTACACAGATTTATTGTTGGCTTGCTCTTTCTTTTTTTCTTTTTTTCTTTTGTTTTTCTTTGAGCAAACTGCTCATTGTCATGCAGATGTAGAAATAATGAGGTTAATATGTGGGTCAGATCCAATGCTGAGGAGGAAAGCCACATACATTTCCTGACAGTATAAATTCCCAGGATCTGTGGACAACTGGCTGGAGTGTGGCAGCAGCCCACCACAAAGAGGAATGGGAACAGGAATAAAGAGAGCAGTGACAAGGTCTGGGCACTGCTGTCTCCCTTGGGAGCAGTTTTGGACTCCCTGTGCACAAACGCTGCTCATTTTGCCTAATGGCAGAGAGCTGAGGTACAGCTTGAAGGCACAGGGGTTAGGCTGAGTCTCCCAGGCTGTGGAGACCAAAAAACTGAGGCAAAGGGAGGACAAGACTCCTGTCTACATGAAGGTTTCGTTATGCAGGAAGCCTGAGGTGTGAGAAGACAGGACTATATTTTCTGCGTGCCATTTTTCTGTAAGTCTTGAAGAAACTCACTGTAAGTAACTGGACTGTTAAAAAGAATCACACATCAAACAAACAAGACACAACTGGATTTGCCCCTCTGTGTATCTTCTTTTATGCTGGAGTAGAACAAATCATGGAGATAAGCTGTGACAACAATGCAGGACCTGTATTTCAGGCTCCAAAAATTTCAGCCCAAACAAACTATTTAGGTCAATATTTCAAGCCTTGTGTTCTCAAATGTAGTCCTGATTTGTAAGACAGATAGACAGATTGAAGGACCTGGGATTTATTTAGTATTGCTAATGAACATTTAAAAAATTTTAATTATTTTTAAGAAGTTATTTATTAAGTTTTTGTCAATAGAGCTTGCTTGCCTGCCTGTTACAATGAAGCCTGTTTTTTCCTTCATTGAACTTTATGAAGAAATGTAATTTTCTATGTATTTCTATACTCTGTGATGCTAGAAATCAGTTTCCAACTTCTTCAAGTTTCATGAAGGCTTAGACATGTTAATACTGTGAAAGTTGCCAGATGGTGTTTTTGCAGGTACTATTTACAAGTCCCATTTAAATGACAGTGTACTCAGACCTCAAAGAAATAATTCTTTTAATTGGGCTGTACCTGTTTTTAAAAGCCATGTTGTGTTTCAAAACATAGCAAAGCCACTGAAATTCTCTCTTTAACTCATTCAGCCCAAATTTTGGAAATGCTCCTCTAAGAATATGTGTAAGGACCATCATGACTGAAGACTGACTGAAGCAAGTGAACAAATGTTTTCCCAGAGCTGGGCCTATTCTCCTCTAATCAAATCCCTTTTAGGGCTCTTTCTGTGACTGCATCCCACAACCCCCCAAACAAGCTCCCAGAGCACATTGCAATGTAGATTATACCGTGACTAATTATGAGAAACTTGCCTTTAAATTTTATATTTGCTTTAAATGGCTGTTTGCCAAAATTGCTAACAGTTATAAAATGGGTATATGAGGAATCTTCCAAATAGGCATGCTCATATGTACATTGAGATAAACCCAGAACAGTTATTAAAATGTGGGGTTTTGTCAGTTATGGCTCTAAACCACATGTTTCAATTCTTACTGAAGTAAAAAACAACAAAACAATGGCGTGCCATAAATAGGACTTTTGGATAAACTTTTGGCATCCAGGATTACATAATTTAGCCTCTAATTTCCAACATCTGCTTTAGATTATTAGCTAAGATACTCAGTACTAATTATTTTGAGGTTTAGCAGCCATGCAAAACGTATCTGTGAATCTTGGTAATTTCATGGTTCCTAGCCTTCAACATCTGATCTGTTTGTAACCACAAGGCACTTAGTTGACAACTGGTGCTTTATTAAATTTAAAGCATATGCAGGTTTGGGACGATCTTCTGATCTTCTGATTTTCCTCCTGATTTCCTTCCTGTTGTATTGTTGTACAGTTTGCATTACTTTACTCAACAGTGGGTGAATTTTTTGTGCTGGTGACCTGAATGAAAACCAGCCTCAGAGAAAACTCTATGAAGTAGACATTGAGAAAAACAACTCCACGCAAGAAAAGGAGCAGGAGCTTACTGTGCTAAGTAATTATATATACTTATTATATAAGTAAGTGTCTTACTAATAATTTTTACACCTCTTCCAAAGCTCAATACCCTTTGCTCAGAGGGAGCAGGACTCAGCATTGTTGCCTGCCCACAGCTTTTTTCCACTCAAAATTCTGAGTCAGATCCACCCCACCCCTTTGCAAAGGCTGGCTCTCAGGCACTCCCACAGCTCATCAGACCTGCTGGCAAAAATGATTGTGGTACCTATAAGGGCACAGTGACTTTGGTGTCAATGATAGCATTCATCAAAGACTGGAGGCAAGGTGAAACTCTAAGTTATATGGCATTTTGCCAGCTGCAAATGTAAGCTTTTGTAGGACTAACTCCGTATGTATGAATGTGGAACTAAACACAGGAAAATTATTCCCTTCCTGGGTCGTGGCTAGAGCAGAGATAATATGTGATCAGAGTGCAGAGTGCAGAGATCAGTGCAAAAAGTGGAAGTAGGAGGTAAAAGTAGCAAAGTTCCTGGGCATGTCAGAACCCCCTCCTTTAGCAAGTACTTCTCAAAGTAGAGAGAAGTGTTGCTCTGTGTGGGTCACCTCCTGGTGAGGTACTGAGGAGCAGACCCTCCTGTTCACACTCAAGTTCAGTGTCATATCTTGTTTCTAGTGATCATCTTCGTATAGAAACTGCAGATACCAACTTGTAAATCCTGTTTTTCAGAGGTAGGCCTTGAACATGGAAGGGTTCTCACAACAGAAGCATTCTTGTGAACTAGAAGTCACATCCTTGTCCCCAGTATGGCTGGTGATAAAAGAAGCTATTTAGGACTTTCCCTGAAGTTGGAAGTGTTATGGAATATGGATTCAAATTCTGCTTTCCAACTGACTTTGGGAACTGTGCTTAGGAAACTCTCTTTAGCATCACTGCCTTTAAAACCATCAGAGATGGCTGTGACAGAGGTTGACTCCAGGTCAACAGTCCCAAGAGCTGAGGGGGCTCAAAGCTCGTCTGTGGAGAACAATGTGAAGGGAAAAGTAGTTATATGGAAAAAAACTTTTTCTGGGTGAAGTTGTCTATGGTGCTCAAATACAAGCATCATCACTTATGAAGAAACTGCAGCTAGAGGGAGAATAACCAGAAATAAGACATTTAATAATTATATTATGTCATAAGTGTGATATTCAATAGAATATTATAACTGCTTGCAGAAAATCATGTGTCTTCAGCATGATTAAAAAATTAAAAGAAAAAATATTTTAACTCAAATGCAAGCCCTCAAATCTATCTATCTATCTATCTATCTATCTGTCTATTTTTTTTTAAATTTACATCCTTGGTGATTAAGACTGTAGTTTCCTCTTAAACGTAGCAAAACCAGAGGGGAAGTATAAATAGATGTCATGGAGCTGTGATTGTTTCTAATTCATTGGACAGGCTAGCTGTCAGCAAGATAAATGAATCATCCATAGATAACACATATTGTCATATTTATGTGAGTGGATTGAAAAAAGAAGAGCACTCAATAAAAATAAATTGAAAAGGAAAATATTGCTACAGGATGGTTTTCCAAATGCACATGACAAGTGAAAATGAGATGTGATAAAAAGTGAAATGTGAAACCTTTTAGTTTTTTTACTCTTGTTCATATGTTTTAATATTTTATTGTTTATATGCCAAGCATTGGCTCAGCATACGGGCTCATGAATTTTATCTGTTTCTTATTTAGACATGAGATGAGATGAGTGACATGGGTACAAAATGGGTAGATTTTCCAAATAACTTTTACTAGCACTAGTAGCAATGGAGAAACAGGTTCAAATTGAAGCAAGACACTGTCAGCAATTCATTTAGGCATTTGCACCAGGCATTCTGGGAAAAAAGGATCCCATCTCCTCAAGAGAATACATTATAATTAGCAAGTGGGAAGGTGAATCAGAGGTGATCGAAGTAACAGACTGAGAGATGTTGGGGGGAGAAGTGATGAACCAACCTGATCAGAAGGGAATAAAGTTCCCATGCTTTCGCAACAGAAAATATTCCAACTTCCCTTTCCCTCCAGTGACATGAAAGGAACATAGGCAAGCCTTATGCATTGCCACACTGGATGTATTGTGTGTGTCAAACGTCTTTGACCAGTTTTCCTCTTTCTATTCTTAGCAATTTTGTTCTAACACCAGAGCAGAATGCTCTAAAACATAGTCTGGAGGCTTAAGATGTTACAGCCACAAGAGAAATATTAATCCGATATTACAAAATAACGTCTCCTGTACTGTACACTGCTGAGTGCATAATTGTGTTGAAGACTCAGGAACTAAGAAGTCTGAAGTGTGGGATGGGTGTGGTGCCCCATAGACATGAGGAATGCTGAACAAGCTCCAAATGTCCATCACTCATGTAAGTACCTCTATGGCCCCGTAGCCACCTAATCCATGGTGCTGAGGCCAGAGGAAGCAGCAGGGAAGGTGTTACATTATATTACAGTCCATTGCACATGAGCTCTGGAAGAGAGGGTGTAGAAAGTCTGAACGCAAAACCCACCAGTCAATGAAAGAACTTTAAACCATCCTGAGACCAACATCCCTTTGCGTGGATGAATCAGACAATAACAGAATTTCTGGGGGGAGGGGGTGTGTGTGGATGTGTGTTATTTCTAGTGGGTAGCCTTCCAAATCATCAATATAATGCTGAATTAACTTGTTTCAAAACCATATATCTTTATGTAAAAAGTGCTGCCTGTTCTAAAAATAAGAGGCCTGACTCTGATCCCATTCATAGCTCAATGAATCAAGGACACTCCCAGCAAGATCCATAGAATTTCTTTAGTGCAGGACAAGTGAGTGACAGACTGCGTTCTGGGTGCATCCCGGGAGATGAGCATGTGACCCATAGCTGAGTCTTATTCTGTAATGGTAAAAGGCTTTTTGAAATCCATTTACGTCTATTAGTGCTCCCAGAAAATTGTGCACTCATTCATTTTTCTCAAAATAAATATCCTGGGCTTAATGGAGTGTAGTGTCCTTTCACTACCAGTACCCAAGAACTCAAATTATGCATTATTAAGCTATTAAACTGAACTGAACAAGAACTGGCACTTACTGGCAAGACCACTGTTCTAAAATGCTTGGTGATAAGCTATGGAAACATTAGCAAGCAGTTATAAAAGTGCCATCTCCTACCAGCTGCTATAATTTTGTTTCCTCCAACAGTTAGAATATATTTATGAGCACGTTTCATGCACACACACCTATGCAGAGGAAGGCGCATGCAGGGGTCTACCTGTGCTGACACACACTGAGCTAGCAGGGGATTTCAGCAAGCCAGCTCACTCCTGAGCATGTTGCAAACTGGTTCCTGCAGAATTTCTCTCATAAAGGCAGTGTTCCCTCTAAGTAAGTAGTCTCTGAAATGCCCTCTGAAATCAGAGAGCTTCACAGACTTCAGGATGTAAAGCAAAAAACCTTCCTGAGCCCTCAAATAGCTGTTGGCATATTTTGATGACAAATCAGTCATCACCTGAGCTTTTCTGTATTTATTGTTCCATTTGCTATGCAGGGAACATGGAAAGGGGAAAAATCGGATATTGTAATAGATATTGTTACACTCTTGCTAGGTGATATGATCCATAAACTTGAGATTTTCAAATAAAAAGCAGATGGCAACACTTCAAACGGCTTCAGGGGTGTGCAAATATCACAAATGATCATCTAATGCTTCGCCTGCTTGAAAAATCAAGCAAAAACTAAGATATTGTTGAATTCAGTGCTAACCTATTCAGTCACTTGCTCTATGCCTCTTACTTAGGGTGCTGCTCAAGATCCACAGCCAACCTCCATGATCTTTGCTTCACACTAGACTTACGGCAAGGCAGTGCCTTCACTGCTTTGTCTGCAGTGCTGGCACCCATTATCACATATTGCATTTATTTTATCACTCTTTCTATTTTTATTTTCTGACATCAATTTTATAGGTGACAAACATTCCCTTGAGTTATGACTGAGTTGCATCCTTACTCTTTTCCTAGCACATGCATTAAAACCACATGTTGGGATCTGCTTGCTCAAAATTGCCACAGTATGGAGTGAAAAGAGCAAATAAAAATGTTAATTAATTTTGCAGATCTGATGGTGGAGCTAAGCCAGAGCTACTACCCCTCTACTTGTAGCAGGAGTTTTATCACCAATGAGCCCAAGAAGAAAATACATTCTCTTGAAAGGGTATAATAAAATATAAGTTTATACCATACCATATAAAGTTGTAAGGAGCTCACAATGACTGTGCTGATTCCATCAATAAGTAGTTAGAGATTTATGACTGCAAATAATGTTTTTCCATTCAGGGATGAGCTCAGCACCCATTTTATGAAACACTGATATGGGCCATTACAGCGCAGTACAATGAACTAAGGCACAATCCGTTCACCTGCTGGATTGAAGGAAAAGAACCAAACCCTTTCATGCATCATCAGGCAAGGAACTGGCCAGAGCTGCAGTTTCCAAAGCGTCATCCCTAAGATTTGATACATGGATGTCTGCTACATGCTTTAAATATGACTAGTCTGATCACATATTTGCTGAGCACTCATGGTCTCTTTGCCACCATTGAAATGAAACTGCCTTCACCCACATTTGTTCACATATGTGGTCAGCACATCTGGATATATGTCTGAGGCTTCAGGGATTTGGTTGGTTGGTGCTATTCCAGGATAGGGTAGCGATGCTGGATTGTGAGGGGAGTATCAAGTAGAAGACCCAGCTGGGCTTCTTAACTTGTTCCAGCAGCCTTTTTTTTTCCTTCTTTCCAAACACAGACTCATGAAATAAATTTGATCAAAGCAGAAACTCATGATAATCATAACCAGAGTATCACATAGTAATGGAAATTATGTATTGTCATTTCAGAATGGAACAAGGCTAAATGCACATTCACTTATTGAGGAACGTGGATTTATTTTTCCATATTATCGGCCATTAACATTAGGAAAGGAGAAACCCTCTCCTACAGTCAAAAACATACAGATGTTCAAGTGAACTCTGTATTTAGTAGTTAGATAGGCTGGAGGCAAGCAGGCATTTACTATTAGTTTGCAAATAATTCTGGGATATTATAAAATGATGCACATTTTTGTTGTATACTTTGGACAAATAAGTACACTGTATTATTTATTGAGGTAATTCCCCAAATCCACTCACAGAGTTCTGATTAACTGATGGTTGACAAAGTGTTTAGTGTCATAGATGTTTGAAAATAAAGAACAGAAGAAGAAAGCTGTATGTCATGAATTCTCCCAAAAAGCATTTAAATGCATAGGAATTAGGTGTTCAGAATCAGTTTATTATAAATATGCTCTTTCACCCTCTGTGTATTTTTGCTCATCCTTTCCCAAGCCTGCTTTGGCCCTCCCTTGGAGGGATGTAAGAGGCAAATATATCCAAAGGTTAGTGGCATTAAAGACATGGTTTTTTGAGATAACCTGTAAAAATGAGAGAATGATGCCATAACTAAAGTGCATTTTCAGTCATGTTAAAATAAGCCTTCATCTTTTATGTGGGATAGTAATTTACCCCTTCATTTTTAACTCTTTCCTTTTATAGGTACTTCTGTGCTCTTAAGTTTCTTATTTTCTCCACTTCATTTTGGTCCCTACAATGTTTTTCCACTTAATAGGCATTTAATTCCACACTGAGGGGTATTTTTATCTGTTCTTTAGGACCAGAAGTCTACATGGACTGATTAACAATTTGCTTCTCTGTGCATTTTTTTTTTCCACAAGCGCTTTTTGGAGTTCTGAGGAGAAATGCCAGTTGGAGGATGATTAGTTTCCTGTGTAGCTTTTGACTCTGCTATCCCACTTATTCAATTCTTCCTTTTTTCATTGTACTGGCACTAAAGACCTCAGTACACCCCTACCTTGAATTTTGTGCCGATGCTTATGGTCTGGAAAAAAACGTTTTGCTTACAACAAATGAAAACTGCTGAGCAAAAACAGTCTTTCGAAAAACAAAACCAATCAAACAGAACCAAACAGGTGTAAGAGGTGGAAAGAAATGCTCTCCAGTGAAAATGTTGTTCCTTATACCCGGCTTCTCGTATTGTTGCACTTAAGAGTTTGGTGGATATTGGACAATGCAGATCCTGGATACTGCAGAGGTGCCACAGAACTCTCCTGGTGGAGCATCCACACACTTCCTAGAGATCACAGGGAGTATGGAGCACAATAGCCTGTCACCTCCATAGGGTACCTGCATTTGTGTTAACTCTTGGGCCATTATTTTTGGGTTCAGTGAAAAGATGGAACTGTTTTCAGGAAATTAGCCCCTCCTCACAGCAAAATCGCCGTGCCCATCCCCACACTTCCCCTGGCTCCATCTTGTCAAGCACTTTAGTCACGCTCCTCTCTTTGGCCAGGTCTTCGGGAAATGGGAAAAGTGTATCATCAGAGAGTGTACAAAAAACCAGACCTTGCCACTCAGAGGGGGCAGCCTGCCTGCTGCCAGAGACCCCTCTGCGGGGTCTGTCCCTGCTCCTGGAGAGCGGCGCGGACGCGCTGCTGCTGCGGGGACGCGACTCTGCCCTTCCCTCCCGTGGAACCCGGCAGCTCCATCCCTGCCACCGCTCAGACCCGGCCCGACACTGGCCCCACCGCCTTGCACTGCCCCGTCCCCGTGTCCCCGTGTCCCCGTGTCCCCGTGTCCCCGTGTCCCCTCCCGATGCCGACACACGATGGCGCCGCAGCCCCCGCGGTGCCGCCGGACGGTGTCTGCCCGGCGGCGGCGGCTGCCGCCAGTGGAGCCTTTCCCGCTGGGAGAGGTGCGAAAGCCAGGCAACACAGACATCCCCACCTTTGAGTGACCTGGCAAAGGCAGGCACGGGCACGTGGATGTCCTCCGCGGCGCTTCGTGCCCCTCAGCTGCTCCAGGGGCAGTCCGATGTCTCACACAGCGGCGGAGCCACCAGCTCGGCGGGCTGTGTGCACTGGGGGAGTCAGACTTGCAAGAAGAAGAGGGGGGGGGGTGAGGTTTCTTCCTCTCCAGAGGCAAATTTTCGTGAGGATCCGGGCTTGGAGAAGCTGTTGTTGTGGCAGGAATATCTGTGGGTTACCTGCCTGTCCTCTCCTCTTGGGACTCACCTGAAGAACAAGGTGAAAAAGTGGCACAAAGTCGTGTTAGCTGCAACATGCTTGCTGGACTGAAGCAGAATAAGAAGCAGTCAGCATTATGTGTGTATAGTACACACACACACACACACACACACATATTTATATATATGTAATGTAGTCTAAGGACATTGCTGAGATTTAAATGCGGGGGAAAAAAGACTCAGCCCTTTTTTTTTTACAAGCCTTCAACTTCATACGCTTCTGTGCCTTCAAACACATGCAAAGTAAGGCCTAGCAAAATCTTTTGCTGCAAGCAAAAACCAAGGAGCCCTCTGAATGAGGGCTCTGCACTTCCCTGCTGTGTTTGCTTTTCTTAGCTGGGTTAGGTAAAAACTCAGCAGAATTTGCTGTTATGCCTCTGTTTCTCCAAAATCTGCTACCACTGTGGAAAGAGGGAAGGAGTGAAGGGGAGAAGGGGCCATGTAATGCTTCACATGGCAAGGAATTCTGTAGGGGCAGTCTGGGGTGCAGAATGAAGGCTGCTGTGAATTTATTTGAAGGATTTTGTAGTGCCCCAATGCCTGTTAGGAAGCAGGAAGCAGCAATGTCCTGGATGTGAGCTGAGAAGGATCAACACCAGGTTTCCTGCTGCTGAGTCACTGCCCAGCCATGCCTGGCACTGGGAGCTGGGCACCAGGGCAGGATGAGTATAAATAAACTCAGCAATGACTCCATGGATGTGCGCTACTCCGATAACAGCGTGGCTGAAGCGGTTGTCCTAAAGGCCTTATGCCAGCAATATCAGAGAACAGGGATTTGGATGTAGTCTGGAGATAGGAAGAAATGCAGTATTTTGGTGGGGAAAGGCCATCATTAGCTGAAATTTGCCATAAGCAATTTATTGCCATTTTCAGAGAGAGCCTGTTTGATAATAAGGTACTTTGCTTCCTCACCCTTCCCTAAGTACAAAATATCCCATTCAGCTGTGCAGATCTCCAAACTGAAGTCAAGCCTGGAGGATGTGTAGGAGTTGCAGATACTTTCTCATTTGGTAAGGGTGGAGCAGCATCCAGAGCTGGATTATTGTCAGGCTGACGAAGTAGAACAAAGCATCACCACAACAAAACATTGCTTATTTGTGACTGCTGGGCTTCTGGTGAAGAGAAAATCCTAAGGGAAACTTAATGATCCTTTAAGAGAGCTCTTAAGAGGTTCTTTCAGCCCTGCAAGTTATTTTTCATTAACAGGCTGCTTGCACATGTTGAAACTTGCCTAAGAGTAGGTTAGTATTACTTGTTATTGTTAGATGTTGCTGAAAAAGGGGTATGTAAAGGCCTACATTTTTAAAGGCTTATGAGAGACGACTGGATCTAGTTATGTGGGGCAGAATTATGCTAAACAACAAGACCAACAAGAATATAAACAGTGAATGAAGCAGAATTTCATATGGAGCCTTGTGTCTGGTGTACTGCCAAGCAACCCTCTTTTCAGCTCTCCCTACCCCATGAGCCTCTGTTCCAGTTGCAGGCAAAAACAGGGAAGAAAACTTTGGTCTTTTCTTTAAACACATCATCAAAGACTTTCACTACATTGTCAAAGGAGGGCAGTCTCAAGCAAAGCAAAAGACTTAAAAAAGCAAACCCCTGTGAACCTGGGTGTTTATGGAAAATTCTGATAAAGGTGCTTCATCTGATGCTGAGAAGTCTCTCTTGGTACAAGCCACTGTTAGATTTTTCATAGCCACAGGGGCAAAAGGGCTCTCCCCTCTGAGTGCTTTTATAGGAGATGGTGAAACGCGATGCAAAATCATAGTGATTAAAGTGCAATACATAGCAGACAGCAGACATGAGCTGATACTCTGCTGAAGAGAACAGTAAATAATAAACAAGACTATTGAGAAATATGAAAAGCTTAGGCTATTCTGTAGCTAATAGATAACATGACAGTACCCTGAGGATAAGGGTAGGAGAAAGAAACGAGTCTTTTCATAGCAGTATATCTCCTATAGAAAAAGAGGCAACAAAATTCAGTGGAAAACCCTCAGAAGGTCTTGTATGTGTTATTAATGCAGGAGGAAGAACTGAAAGTGTCTTTGGCCCCAGAGAGAGATGTGTATGCATCACCCGTCTGCTCAGAATAAGGGCAAAAAGGCAAAGTGCTGAATAATGAAAGAAATAATGGATGATCAAAAAACCCAGACATAAATCTGTTAGTAGCATGAATTATGAGGCAGTAGTGGCAACTGGCTAAAATTAAACCAGTGAATCTGAACATTAAATGCTTCTCTGGAGCACCTTATTTGTTTCACTGGGAATACACTGGAGATGCAGCTGACAAATGGTGTTTATTAATAAGCTAATATACTGAATTTGTACACCGAGAGGGAAATAAAGCAAATGATTGACAGCATTGAACATTTTCTCTTGATAGTTTCTGTAGGACACAGAGGCATGGTACGTGCATCCCTCTCAGGCAGGTTGCTCAGGTCACCAAATGCTTCATGCCAAGAGGCAGCAAACCCATCCACTCCTCCAGCCTCAGCACCAATGTGCCTGCCCTAGGGAGCAGTTGCTAGAAATGTGCCAGATTTTTGGGGCCCGCTGCACTATGCCACCCAGGGACTGCATCAGTTTACAGTACAGTGACCTCTAGGACCAGAAGACCTCAAATAATTTGACCACCACCAAATAAATGTTGTATTGCAGGCAAGGTTTATTTATTCAGTTAGTGCATTTATTGATCTCTATGAATTTATGTTAAGATAAATGTTTTATTTAGGTTATAGGAGAACCCTAATTAAAAAGAATATAGTGCATGGATAGAAAGCAAAAAAGCCTGAGAAAACCCCCAAATGCAAGATGTTAAACTGTGTAACAAGAATTCAGATCTTTGTTTAAAAAATATGTGTAAATAGTCAAAGTCTGCAGTAGGTGTAGACAGGTGGCATACTGGTCAGTGAGGTACCTTACTTCTTGTATTGTTTCTGACAAAGATGACTTTCCTAGACAAAACACCAAACAAAACCCTTTGTTGCTGAGGATAACCATGTTCTTACAACCACACCTGCTTACAGAAGCTGTCAGAGCGGAATCTGTATTTTTTCTTATGCAGGAACACCTTAGAGCTGGCTGAGTACAGATTGGTTTCCATTTTAAAAACTCCCCCAGACCTGAGTGATGCTTTTGTGTAAGGTGGTGATGCTGAACTGTCTGAATGCAGAAGAGCTTTCATGACATTTTGCCCTCTCCCTCTGTATCTCCTACCGAGCAAGGCAAAGTTTTCATCCTGGCTTCCAAAGCACAACAGACCTAGAAAGAAGGAGCTGTAGGGAATACAGTAGAGATACTCTCCTTCTTGAGTCTAACTTGTAACTGGCAATTTTTTTTTTGTATGAATAACCAACTTTTTGGGTTTTTAATTCTACCAGAAGCTTGAGGCTTTCATAAGGGGTTTATCAGAGATGCAACCAGAGTATTAGAGCAGTACCAGAGCATTAGAGCAGTTCCATAGCTGGGTGTGCTTTCTGGATTCCTGACTTCCTCACACCACCCCAAGTGCCTGTCTCTGCTCAGTACTCATGTTCAGGCACTTTTCGGAGCTTTCATACCTCTTGTCCAACCATTTAATGTTTTTCCTCTGTCTTCTGGGCATCTGCAACTGTTTGGGTGGACCAAACATAAGCTGGAGCTAAGAAGGCATTTACTTTCAGATTGCAAATAATTTCAGGGCATTATAAAATGCTTTACGTTTTTGTCACATTTTCTCAAATGTGAAAAGCTGTTCTATCTGCAGCTGTTTTATCCCCCTGTATATGTGTGATCTGTGATATTCAGAAGTATTTGAAACATGAAGGGGCCTATGGGGTGCCTGAGATTTGTTGCAACACCTTGAAATCAGTGGAGAGCTGGGAATCTAGGCCACAATGTAACTATGATGCATTTTTGTACATTCATTCAGTTTCTTATTACATCTGTGATGAAACAGAAGCACTGAATTAAATGGGTGAAAATGTGAATCTGCAGAACATATGTACCACTCTTATAAATTCTGCTTAACACTTGCTTTGTCCTTAACAGTACAGCTTCTGAGCTCACTCTGAGTCTTCATATGTTTGTCCTCACTAAATGCCTCTGAGTGCACTGCTATTGTCCACATTCTACCTACAGGGTGCCCAGGAGCAGGCAGATTAGGTGAACTGATTGATGACAGCCAAGTCTTGTAAGTTCCAATCCAGTGTGTGGACTTCAACGTCATTTGCTATGCCAGATATTAACTGTTTTAATAAAGGGCGCATGGGATACAATTTCAGACTTCTTGAAGCTCAGTTGTGAAGAAGTAGATCCAATAAATTTCTCCTGTCTCATTCTCCACTGATGGCGTGCCATGGGCCTTCTCCATCTCTCAGGCTAATTGTCATTTCACCTGTAATTCCTTCTCCCACATCAAGTGTCCAAGACAGTGATTTAATATGCTGATAAAGGAGAATCCTGAGAGAAACAGAGGTTTGGTTCTACAGACTGTAACTATTCATGTAATTGGCTATCATCTCTATAATTACATTTTGTCCAAAAGCCATATCAAACTAAACTCACCGGGGAACAGGCTATCAAAAATTAATGAACTTACCTTAGGGACAAGATTTCAGGTATTGTTTTGAGAGAATAAAGATACAATAAAATATTATTTTTATGGTGTTTTTATGTTTTTTTTACAATGATGAGCAAGAGAAGGTGTGGTGTCAAACACTACCTTTTGGAATGATGTTGTGATACTCCCATTTCCATTGACATGTGAGTGAACATATCCTGTACTTTGTCTCATATTAGTAAGGGACTCAGTGAACCTTCCATGAATCTTTTTGTATAAGTAGCCCATGTCAATGTGAAAATTTACTCAGAGAAGAGCATTCATGCTTTTTCAGGTGTGTACAAATCCTTTTTTTTTCTTGGTTGCTCTCTACATTGCTAAGGATCCATTGCTGATTTCCTTCACAATGGGGAAGAAATCACGATAATTTGTGGGAAATCTGTGTGAAATGCCCTTTTCCTGGAAAGTTTCCATTAAAAGACAGTAGTTCCATCTCTTCAGAGGTGGGCTAGCTGGAACTCATGAGTGAAGTTTTCAGTGGGAGCAGTTGAAATTTGCCACCGGTGGATTTTGCCTCTGAGTAAGGCCACCAGTGCAATCTGCAGAGCAGAGCCTGTCCCCTGCTGTGGCAGGTTCTGCCTTTTCCTGGGCAAACACAGGGCAGGGCCTGGTCTGTCGGGGCTTCCAGGCTGGAATTTGGATAGGTTGTGGAGGCTTTTGAGTTCAGCAGATCCTGCCCAAAAAGGAAGGCAGCTGGATCTCAAGAGATATGGGGAACACAAGCACTTCAGATGAGACTGAATTAAGCGCAAACTGATCTCTGGAAGTTCAGAAGGACGTGCATGTACCATGAAAGGTCTTCTGAGTAAATCTGTAGAGTTGCGGCAAAACAACTGGTGGGGAAATCGTGATGTTACCTTGTGAAAATTAGCTATTAATTAAACAGCACTGTGCCTCCTTACCCATTCCCCATATAAGATTTATTGTTTTCTAAACAGAGTAATTTATGAGACTGGAAGGAAGAATTAGCAAGTGCCTGTCAGACAATTTATATTGGTGGGTTTCAACAGGAGACCAAACAGTAAATTGTTGTGACTTGGTGCAGTGCTGTGAGTAGATGTAAATTGCCAGCCCACTGATACTTCAGGGCCCTTAAGTGCCAACACTTATTGATTAGTATGCGCTTTTTCCTGCTAATGGCACCAATTTCTGAACAGCCAGGCTATGATTCCGACATTCATTATACTTTCAGTGTCTTGAAGAGGACTTAGCTGTTTTTGCCCTTGACTTCTGTAAAAATCCTGCCTAGTGTCTGTCAGTAGTGTTCTGCAGACCTGAGTTACAAATACAGTAACTGGAAGCTAAGATCAAGGCTGCTGTCAGCCACCACACTGAAAACACCACCAGGAGCAGTATGTGCTGTGCATGTTTGTGTGTAGTTAGAGAGCTGGGTCAATAGGAAGAAAGAAGGGGGAATAGAGGCTGATAAAGATTCTTTCTGCTCTGTTCTCTCCCAAACCCACATAAGCTTCACTCAGTTTATACTCCCTTTTGTACCTTGAAAGAAATCATTTAGCTATCAGCCAGCATCTTACCCTGCAAAGTACTCAAAGAACACAGATTTCACCCTTCTGTTCCCTGGGAAAGGACACTATTGATTCCCTGTCACTAATGATTAACGGATTGAATATGCTAAAATATTCATACAAAGTCATACCCCCCTCCAAATCTGTTAGCTGAGATCAAAAACAGTCTCTCTGGGTCCTGCCAGCAACCCGTCTTGTCCTGGGGTCAGCCACATCTCCTCTTTTCCCAGCAGAGGATGGGCTTGCAGAAGCATATGCTGAGAGCAAAAAGGCTCAAAGGAAATTTTGTCTCAGCTCCCAGGTGTACTTGTGCCAAGAGCTTAATCTGAAGGGCAGTGTCAGAGGAACCAACTAGACAGGGCTATCTACAGAATGGGAGCCGGGTTTGGGTGGGCAGGAGGCTGGTGAAATGAAGAGAAGCTGAGCAGTTTGTCCTGACTGCTCTAATAGGAATTCCCTGGGCTGCTGCATAGAGAAGAAAGGGATTTCTTCAGGTCATGCCCTGGCCATTTATGTCAGGTTGTGAAGCTGTTCAAGCCCATAGGTTTGTTATGTGGAGGAAGGGGAAAACCTGTGTTAAGAAGGGAGGAGTCTTAAAACACACTTGTTAAAAACAACCAATAACAGCCACAAGGTGCTAGACTATGTGAGCAGCTGGTGTAACACCTACATACATGGGAAATGGATAGCAGCTCCTCTTCTGGCACTTTAAAATTCTTCTGCAACTATCACTTAAATTTGTCACACACAAAGGTCAAACAGATCTCATTCTATCATTTACTGCAGCCATCTCATCAAACAGCCAGGGTTTCTTTCAGAGTAAAGGGATTTGTTCTCTCTTTACAGAAGTTCAAGTAAAACCAGAAGAAAAGAAAAATATTTGCTCTCACTTCTCATTGCTCAAGACTTGCATGAGCCTGAATATTCACTAACTTCCTCACCCTAACAAATACAAACAGAAAACTTTTTGTGTTGAAGAGAAACAGACTTTCTGGAGGGAACAGAGAAGAAAAGATTGATTTTACCTTTGTGATTAATATGGTAACTCCTTCCCCAAAAGTTTGTTCCTTTAAAATATGTGGGAATGGTGAGGCTACAGAGAGATTTCAGAGACAGACGAACAGTGGAAGGGTGAGACAAAGATCCAGAAATCTCATTTTGTCACAACCTGCAGTTTCATAAGCATATCTCACCGTGATCCCAGTGGAGAGAAATCATAGGTTTTACTTTTTTAAAATTATACAACCCTGCCATAAACTTTGTAGAATGAGAACAAGAAGAAAGGAATAAGAGCGCAGTTATGAGAGCAGATGTTCTCCTTAGAGCTTGTGGCTGATACCAGCTCACAGAAAACCTGAGTTTCCACAGGTGTTCAGAACTCAGCTGCATCTGCCACAAAGTACATGGGAAGAATGTTGTTCAATTTTTGAATATGCAAGGACATCTCCTTGGGGAAACAATGGCCTTAATGATGAAGGTTTGAAGGAGTGAAAAAAATTCATTAGTCATAAAGAAATCTTGGTGAGCCACCCAGTCACTCAGGAATTTGAGATGATTCTTGTTCCCAGTAAGAATGCATATGACTTTCAAAAACACATAAGAAGAATGAAGTGTTGCAAGAACTGGATCTGAAGGAGTGAGTAAACAAAGGGAATTAATCTTTGGATTTTAAAGTAAATTAAATCCCCCATTGAACTAGAAATCTGACACCTGAATAGTATGACAAATCAATGTGTTTGCCTTTCAAAGGCTGTTTTCCATCTTCTTTTGGTTAGTCCTAAAGAAAGATGCAAACCAGACTATGCAAAATACTTCCCAAACTAAAGTGCAGTCTGGCCACAGGACCCACTTGTCACGTTGTGATTGCAGGATAATGTAGCTCACAAGTTACAATGCTGTGCCTGCTCCCATGTACACATTTTGTTCAGCTTTTCATTCATCTCTTTGTTCAGGCAACTTGAATTGCTCAGCACGTCTGTTTGAGCTTTTCAGAACAGGCTGATTCCTTGCTGGAAGATAAATGGTGGATGTACAGTTTGAGGACATTCATTCTTAATTTACCTTAATCAGAGCCAGCCAAACCCAGGAAAGTTTTCTTCAGAGAAACATGTAATTATTTTGACATTTGGGTTTGTTTCAGTTTGAAACGAAATAAAATTTCTCAAAATTTCTAGAAGAAATTCTCTATGAAGAAATAAATCACACAGCAAATACCAACAACATGGTATTTTTGCAGCGCAATGTGCTTCCTCAAGAGGTAGGTGTGCAAAGCCATTTGTCAAACAAATGTGCAGATGGTGGTGCTCCATACTTGGCATAGTCTGGAGTAAGGTCTTTTATGGATCCAAATGTCCATCTAATCTTGAACTGGGGCTCTGAAGGGTTTTTGGGCCTCTCAGGTTATTGTTTCAGGACAGAAAATGTGGAAGTGCTCGTGAGGCAGTCCTGCACTGTCGCACAGTGCTGCTGAGAGCTGCTTTACCATGCCACTACTGGTTCATGAGGCAACTTCCTGATAGAAACTTGAATTTGATTTAGCTGAAGTCCTAATGAGAAAAACACCACATCATGTCATGAGCTTTATGAATCAAGACCATCTAATTAAATTTTGTCCAATAATTATTAGCCAGTGACTGTTGTAATTGCTCTCTCTGTGTGCTTGCACAGAGACCCCCTTCACTCTGAACAGAGGTAGCAAATGGACGTGTTCATTCTCCCTTCAGAGCAAAGCCAAAATTTGCATCACTTAGTAGTTCCCTACAGTCATGACATTAGGTTAGTTCCCTCATCCCATGCTGATCCCATCTGCTCTGTGTAAGAGGCCTCCAGATCTGAAGTACACCTCTCCACATAGGCCCACGGGTTCGTTTCGCTGAGCCTGGCTGTCAGTAGGCAGCTTGGAACACTGGGACGTGGGGCTTTTGAGTCAGGGTGGGTGCATAGCGGAGAGCAACTCTCACACGCTTCCCAAGGCAAATCAAACACAAATAAAAGGAAAGGGATTGAAGTAAGGCCAATTGTCTGCACAAGTTTGGATGATGGTCTTTCTTTTTTTTTTTTGGCAATTATTCAACCCAAATTCTGCCGAAGTCAGAAGGCAGTTGGGAAAGCTCAACAATGCTCTTTGCCTCATTGGGATCATTTGTCAAACTGGCTTTGTGGTACAGAGTGAGATGAGTGTAATGTACCTTTGAAAATGCTTGCATTGCTTTTTCTAGAATATCCATGTCTAGACATTTATGGAATATGCAGTTTTCTCTTGGTTACTATATTCTGCTAAATGCTGCTGTGTTATTTCAGAAATGGGCAGAATTTTTGCTGAAGTGATCTTCCTCCTCACTTGGAAAGAAAATGTAACTTTGGAGGTAATAATTGTGTATGTGATGTAATATTTGAATCCATATATAACTTACATCAAAGCTTATGTAAGGTAGCCTTAAGTTCTGGACTTTTATAATAATTTTTAGGGTGGGGAAGTTTGCAGGGGAGGAAGATTGTATTAGTGCCTGTAGTCAACAAAATATCAGTGTGAATTCAGATTTTATTTGGGAAGAGAGAGAAAGGCAAGGATGAGGAAGAAAATTATATTCAACACGGTGGTTTGCATAAGGCTACAACTTGTGCTTCATTAGGCACTAATGAATCTAAACCCTGCTTATGATTAAGAGGCTTTGGATTTTTGAGAAGACATGAGGGAAAGATTGCGATTGCTATGAATATGTTTTATGTTACTTTAGGTAATGGATAAAGAGAAGTGGTTGCAATGAGGCTTTCTGGTCACACTTTAAACATATTGTGATACTATACTAATGTACAGAATGGCAGTCCTCTTAAACTACGTTTATAGATAAAACTATAATATGTAAATGATATATATGTGTACAATGTAAATTATATATGTCTGTAAGGACAAGCACACACATATATATAGATCTATATAATATGTAAACATTAATTTCCTATATTATGGAAAGGAGTATTAAGAGGAGTGAAAACCTGGCAGATCATCCACCCCATTCACCAACATAGTGAGTGTTGATGTATGTCAGTTATACACAATACAGAGCAAACATAATGCATTCACTGTTACTCTGTCCATTAGATACTTGAGTAATGAGATTTCAAAAGCTTTTTGAAGGCTTGGGGTTAACCTGGAAGACCTCCTATCCACTCTGTGTCTACTGGAGGTAGCACACTTATTTTAATTTACAAAATGATTTAATGTACTGGGGCTTTGAAAGAGATGGACTAGCCATCAGTAATGCCAGGGAGAACAGAAAACTGCAGGTAGCAAGAAACATTGAAAGCATTTTGTTATACAACTTGCCAGGCTTATTTTTTAAAACATTATTATCAAACATACCATATTAGACAAACTAATTCGTAAATTTGCAATTTTAAGCAGCCACATGTCAAAAAGTATTCAAAGTCTTCCAAATGCAAGAAGAAGAAGAAGAAGAAGAGTATATTGTTATGATTTTGTTTAACTTGCCAGGGGTAAGTTAAGTAAAACAATGAGGATAACGCAGCACCCTTACATCCATTTCCAGTAGATCACCAGAACATGCAGAAGGCACTTATCTCTCTCTTTGCTGTGATAGATAAAGTCTGGGACCTTTCTGCAGTGTTTTAGGAGATTAGGGCTCACAGGCCTGCCCTGCCTGCCCTTCCATGGCAGATAGATGACTGTAAATAAAATACTGCTGATACCTGCCTGCTGAACCCAAATGGGATCTCCAAGATCTCATGTGTTGAAATGAAGGTGTGTAAATGCTCCAGTGTGTAAATGCTCTTCTGCTCTGAGGTCTTGTGAAGAAGAAGCAAGAGGGTCATAAGATGAAAAGATCTCCTATAGTCTCAGTTCTTGATTTTTCCCATGATAAATGTCAGTCACTCGGAGCCTTATGTTAGGTTCTAAATTTGGGTGCAGGGCTGTTGTTATTTCCAGGGGAGCCAGTATAATACTCTAGGGTGGAACAGGACCATATGTCCACTCTGAGTTACCCTTCTGTTTCCCTTCTCTCAGAGTCGGTGTTCTGATGTTTCCTGTCCTTTTTTCCATCCTTTTTATCAGGGTTACTTACAAAGCTTTTCCATCTCTTTGGTTCTCCAATGTTATCACAATGCATATGGCTGACCCAGTAAGGTACAAATGAGATATTTAATATGGACTAAATCTGGACCTTTCCTCCCTCAGCAGTATTCAACATTCTGGCCAGAAGTATTTGACAAAGCTCTAGGGTCTGTTTATCTTGGGGTATGGCCAACTGATTACAGGGGGATTTAAAAATACACTTCAGTCGCCGGGAGTTAATCTGTGCATTATTAGAACCAGGCAGTCAGAACAATGGGTTAAATTAGTCCTTGACTATCAGTTCAGTTTAAATTTGGCAAATATACTACTTCATTACAGTAATCATCTTAGAGAGGGATATTCAAAACTGGGTCTGTGTACAACAGGTGACAGCCCTGACTGAGGTCCAGGAGCAGGAACAATCTTGCAGGGGCTTCTGCAGCCATGCCTTGGGTCTGCCTTAGGAGCACCACTACTGGTGAGCTATAAGGAAAGATGGTTAGCAAAGTCTGAAAATGAATCAAGACCTTTGGGTTATTTGTGTCTGGAGAGATTAATGAGCAGCCATATAAGCAATTTATTATACAGTAAACACGGGAAACAGTGGAAGTAAGGAAGTCTGTTTTTCTTTAAGTCCGTGTTTAATTTCCAGCCTTGACCTCACTTCAATAATTGCAGCCTTTTATTCCTGCAGTTTCCTCTCCACTTAAGCCTCTTCACAGTATCTCCAGGCCCTTCCCCCCCACTCCTCCCAGTGTGAAAGAGGCAGTACCCGGCTGTGGCCAGCTCTGAACTGGCACTTAAAATATGACAGGTAAATGTTCAGCTTTATGCTGTGGCCATTAATCCAGGAGGCAATGGATTTTCAAAAAACTTGTTAGGATTCAGGGCAAGATTTTGGTGCCTAGACATTTATGTCATTGTCTAAAGCTGGCGTCTTGCTCTAGAGACTTGCACGTGGGACTGGAGCTAACATACAAAATCTATTGTAGTCCTGCACCTCTCTGGAGCAGCAGATGGAGGATTCATGTGGACATCTAAAATAGCTCTAGACGTTTGAGCAATTGAATTGTCTCCCTTTATCTATTAAAGACTCTAAGTGTCATATTTGATTTAAGTCAGCCAAGTATTGCTGGGTGGGACAAAGAGATAGACCTCCCAATCATACAGAATAAGCTTCATTTCCTCAGTAAATGGAGCTAAAAATGGTACTGAGTAGGCACCAAAAGTGAACATTTTTGCTACTGAAGCGTATCATTGCTTGGTAATTAGTTAGTGAAGAATAGTAGCTGGCTCTGCAAGTCACTGTGAGCTGCTTCAAAAGCATTGTCGATTTGCAGTGAGGCACTTGAAAAGGATGCCTCTATCATTCTGCATTTTTTTTTCACACTCCAACTTAATAACCTTTCTCCCTGGTACTTCTGACAAAATACAGGTGTGTTAATAGTGTCTCCAAAACGGACACATCTCCAGACAACTAGATAGAGAACATAAATGTTCAGGGTGAAATGAAACCAATATAACAACTTTTAGTCTTTAGCTTTATAGAATTATAGAATCACAGAATGTTTTAGGTTGGAAGACACCTTAAAGATCATTTAATTCCAACCCTCCTACCTTTAGACCAGGTTGCTCAAAGTTCTGTCCAACCTGGCTTTCTCTTGAACACTTCCAGGGATGAAGTATCCACAACTTCCCAGGGTGACTTGTGCCAGTGTGTCACCACATTCACAGTAAAGATTTTTTTCCTAATATCCAATCTAAACCTGCCCTCTTTCAGTTTAAAGCCATTGCCCCTTGTCCTATCACTTCCTGCCCTTGTAAAAAGTCCCTCTCCAGGTCTCTTGTAGGCCCCCTTCAGGTACTGGAAGGCTGCTGTAAGGATTTCCCTGAGCCGTCCCTGCTCCAGGCTGAACAACTCTAACTCTCTCAGGGAGTCTCCATAGGAGAGGCGCTCCAGCCTTCTGAACCTTTTCACATCCTTTTTCAGGGCTTACCCCAACAGATCTATGTATGCACATAGGCACGCCTGTATATATATAAATGCACTATTACTTATTGGTGTAAGTCTTTTCCACCTATTATATGTTGCACTGCATTTGTGGATATTGTAATACTTCTCTCTCTTTATAACCAGGAGCAACATCTGTCTCCGTGTTACTGGAGTTCCAGAGGGCCTCTTACGTTGTAGGTCATCACAGAGAGTTTGGTTTAAAAACTGTCTGTAGTAATGATTTGCCGTAAGATAACATGGAGAAAAGGAACTTGTCCAAGCAATGTGGCTTTCCCTTTATTTCAGTAAGAGCATTGAAAGTTTCTTTCACTGTTAGATAAGACATCACTACCATGACAAAGCATTTCAGGAATATTAGTATCGATAAAAACTCACCTAAAGGTCAAAATAAAAAAAAAACAAGAAAATAAAAAACCACAAAGATCTTAAAAATTCCCCACTTTATTTGTTACAGAGCTTCCAAGAGAAAATATTTTGAGACAGAGCATTCTGAAAAGCAGATTGAACACTGCATACTGAAATTTAACAAGAGAAAGTACTGACAGCTGGTCAAAGATTAGCAATTTCCTAGGTTTCCATAAAGAATTCACTCGCCTATACTGTTGACTTAGTATGTATTAAATAATTTAGCCCTCTGCTTTAATGAGTGATTTGTTTTAGAGAATGAATTTTCAGCTATTTGTTATACATTCCTCATTGGCTTTCATACAGCTGTAAAACCATGACATAAACCAGAACACAATCCATAACACAGCATAACCTTCTGCAAATACCGTAGGAGACTATGCTTCAAAAATGACACTAGTTTGGAAGCACTGAATTGGAATATCTATGCCATACAACTCCTTTGTGGTGGTAGAAAGAAAAGTCATCCTTAAACCAAAACTGAATGGAATTACTAGTTGGGCATTGTTGTTCTAGACATTATACTACATCTGTAAGCCAGAAAGAAAGTCAGATTTAGGCTCTTAATCATAAAGTATCATTCCAGCAGGCTTTCGATTTCTGGCAGTCTTCACATGCGTAGGGATCCAACACTGCATGGACACCGCAAATGGTTTGACATTAAAACCAGCAAAGAACACCAGATCAAGAGAAAGACCCATGCCAGACCAAGATTCAATTTTACCTAAAATATCATCATATCTGCCCACAATGGCTACAACAGCAGAACATCTCTACTTCCTGCTGAGCAGATGTTGCCCAACAGTATTTTTGACACAATTTTTCAGTGAGTGAGAAGATAGTGAAAGATTTGATAAACCATCCCCATGCCATAATCACCTTCACATTATACCACCGAAACACAAGCCTGCTTCTGTGCCTTGTTGTGCATTCAGAACACACTACAGTGTACATCATTTAGGTGGTGAGCTGCTGCTTTTCAGTGCCTTTCTGGAGTGAATATATCACCAGTCTCTGTTCCTTCAGATGTCGGTATGTTGCCAATGCCCTGATGATTCCCACAGCAGACATGGAAAGAATTACAGATCCTGTAGCCTTCCTGTTTGTATATGTGAAATGATGCAACAGTGAGAGTGATGTATTTAGAGATGCAGTAAGTCAAAGGAGAAGGACATGGAACTATATTTTTTCCAGGGACCCCTGTTGTTAGCATTCAGCAATGGTCTGGTATGAAAAGGATTAGCTTTATTTAGAGAAGTTTGATGGAGTATAACAGAATCTGGTAAATAAGATATTTCCTTTGCTCAAGTTTCCATCTGCATATTTACTTGGGATTTTACAGTGTTACTTACTCCACTGTTGCTCACATCCTTGGAAAGAGTGAAGAAACCAACAGGATTTCAAGTTGGAATGAAGGCAGTGATGGTCAGCAGAGTCTTCTTCCATCCCCAATGGCCATGGGGGAAGTACTTTTTTCCCTCAGATATGGATCTCTTTACAACCTCTTGTACCACTAAGGGACCCATGAAGCTTAATGGGTTACTCTTTAATGCATGAGCCTTTCTGAGTGCTCACTAAGGGATAAGTTTAATTTTAACTCTAACGTGTATGTTTTTTGTGTTGCATCAGCTTAATGACTGAGATCATGAGGTGTTTTCGTCATGGTCGTGGCAGTCCTTGAAATGCTGCCTCATCTGGAAACCAGTTAATTGGAATAAAAAGCCTTTTTTGGCTGCCACAGTAGAAAGCAGCAGAAACATTTGGGATTCAGAGTCCAGAATACAATTTTCTCCCAGATGTTCTAGCAAGAACATTTCAAATTGAAGACTGTTGAATGGAACTTCTTGCAAAGAACATAAGAAATTTTGTCTTATCTCAAGAATGTTAAATAAGTTGAGCTGAGCCCAAATGGGATTTTATTTCCAAACCAAACAAATCCAGCCTAATTGGAAACCTTAAAAAAATCCGCAAACCTTAAAACCTTATATTTTTTACAAAAAGATGAAACTTCTTATAGGATATGGATGCAACATCTTTTTAATACATTGCACATGCTCAGCTATACTGTTATAGATGGTATATAATGTAGTATTTGCTGCATGCTCCAGTAACTGCCAAATGTTTTCCATAACCCCTCCTTTCATTAAAATATTTCAGATACATCTGTCCGGCACTAAATCCTATGCTGCTATTTGGCATGAACTGTATCTTCAGATTGTTCTGCAGAGTTAAACTGTGCCAAGACCGAAGTATTGATTGCTACTTATTGTACACGGCATACTAATAAATCCCACCTCGGTGTCCTGGCCATTTATATACATAGCCCTGGAGGAATCTCTTGTGCATTTTAATAGTGCTCCTAATGGAACAAGGCACTAACAAGTACCTTTCAGGATTCTGTGAGATGAAGGAATTGATCCAGCTGAGCCATTAGTGTACACACAATGAGCAAAAGCAACCGGCTGCCACGTCTTCAGTTTAGCTCACAGTGCTGGAACAGGGATGTTTCCACCTGGGCTGGAGGCTGTGACCAAGAGAAAGAGAGAAGCTTAAAGAGACAGAGGCTAAAACTTCTCTGTGGTCCTATATGAAAGACAGACTTTATATTGCAGTGTTCACACCATCTTTTCATATAATTTTTTTCCCTATACTTTAGCATGCTCTGACTCCTTTTTTCCCAGAGAGTTATCATTCTAACTGAGTACTCTTTCAGGGACAATTCAAAAGAAGTGTTATTGCACACTAAATTCTGAAATTATACATACGTGCTCACCTGAAGACTGACTCATAAATCTGTAAATACAGAGACCTTGCTGTTAGATCACCCTGCCTCTATGCAAATGCTAATTTAAAAAATTAAATAATATATTTTTTATAGTTTTTATTTTTATATAAAATATTTATATATAAAAATTTTTTTTAAATGCTAAAAAAACTAAAACATGTAGATCTTGCTCTTCGGGACATGGTTTAGTGGTGAGCATAGCAGTGCTAGGTTTATGGTTGTACTTGATGATGTTGGAGGTCTTTTCCAACCTAAATGATTCTATGATTCTAGGGCTGTGGGGTTCTACACACAAGGTCCTGTACTTGAGCATACCAGCAAAAATTTGATAGCATGCTCTCATTTTCATATAAAAAGCCTTCCAAGACTGGAGCAGTCCCTTTTAGTCTTTATCCTGGTATTAATTAGTTGAGGGCTTTTCTGGTGGAAGTACATGGAGTGGGTCTGCACAGTAGCTGTGGAAGAACATGACCAAATGTTTGTGGGAAATTCATGTTCATTTTTCCCATTAGTAATCAGTGATAAGACTGATGGAAGTGATGAGGTGAAGGAAGCCCAGAGGATGATTCAGTAGATATAAAGGACTATCTCTCAAGTAGAGCAGAAGTGGAGTGGGTAGGAATTATGAGGAAGAGAGACTTGTATTTGATGGAAGAGGACAGGGGAGTGATGAAATGGCAGAACCCAGACACACGACATTCAAAAGGGGGAATGAACTGAAAGAACATGAAGTAATCAAGAACTGAGCTCAAACTCCCAGCTGGGGCCTTTCTATCTGTGCAAACATAGACAGAAGGTGGAGCTCTTCTGGAGGTAGAATTTCACAGTCTTGGTGGCTTAGGGTCATGAGGGTAATCAGGAGTACCATGCTGGTAAGAACACAGTATTAACTGAGTGCCACAAAATCTGCCTTGAAAAAAGCTTATATTGGAGGCTGTCTTCTTTCAGCCCTTGGAACAAAACCCTGAGAGAAATGTCAGCTAAATACTAGAGTAACATATGCTCGTTTATGTGCTGAGTATGAAGTAGGTTTTTATGTTCCTGTTGTATCTGTGCTTCTGCTGATTATTCCCCTGCATTATTTTTTTCTGAAATGTCACCATAAACACAACCATAACAACTCTTCTGGCTGTGGGAGGCTGTTTGGGATGCTTGACTCGGCAGTATCTATAGTAACTCAGAGTGTAAGCTACTTAATAGTCAAATCTTTCTGGGAGCAGAAAATTACATAAGGATTCTATTAATGGTATGGAAACACAAAGTGATATTTTTGTTTAACGGGCACTGAACTGAAGTGTCTTCCCTCGCTCTGTGCACAGCTGCAGCACTTCTCTTCTGGGCTCACTAGTAATTAAATCACAGTAAATAGAACAATGCCAGAGAACATTTCTTGTCAGTGAGATTTGGTCTTTTATGCTATTATAGATTTAAAATAGTCCCTATCACAGTGGTGATCCAGGCTAACTAGAATTCCCCACCCCCTATTTCCAAGTATCTTTTGCAGGAACATTCTCAACAGGACTACCCTGCTTCAAGGGCTCTCGCTCTTCAAGTGTGTGGGTGCATTCCAGTTGCATTGCTGGAGGATGGTCCCGGGGACACGTCACTGTTCCTGCAGATGCATCCTGGCTGGAGTAATCTTACGAGTTCTAGCACACATCTCCATTTATTTTGGTGCACTCTTTTTAAATTAAGAGCACCTTAAATGTATGGATGATATTAGCAGTGATAATTCTAGTCCATTTGTTCTTCCGAGCAGGTGTCTGACTCATTAAGGGCTCGGTGCACGTACTCACCACAGTGCACACAGATGGATGTGGAAGGTACCCAGCAATTAGGCCAGCACAGAACTAAACGGAGCTGTGCTTGACCGTTGTGTACATGTGGAGATAAAAGATAGTCCAAAATAGTTCTTTAATGTCCTATTCTTAATATTTTATTTCCATGAAGTACCTAAAATTATTTTATTTAGGAGATCTGGTACCTTTGCGTAGGAAAAGTGAACGTTCAGCACTATTAATAATAAAGCTGGGTATAACGTGCATCTTAAAATGCTCTGCGTGTGTCAGGTTGCTAAGCCCTGCAAAGCTGCTGTGAGAAAGGACAGTATTTCTGAGGAGTATTTCTAGATGCAGGCATCAAAGCTGAAAAGTCCCAAACAATTCAAAATAAGTAGTGAAGTTAAAGCCTTTAGTCCTGACACTGAACCCACCAGAAAAATAACCTTCTTTCACTGGCAATCCTAATCCAGAACGTCTTCCCCTGATATGCAGCTTTGCATGCTGGGGGACAGTAAAGTTTGTGCAAAGAGCTCTAATAAAGGTGGGTTGAGATGACACAACTGCAGTAGCAGGTGTGGTTTTTTGGGTCAGAGCTTTACTGCAGATTTTTTTTGTTTTTTCCTCTTTCTGTCACGCGTATGATCCATTTTCAGGACCTGGTAAATGCAGCAGCAGATTTTCTAGATTTTTCCATCACTACAATCAACAAAAAACCTGATTATTGATTATTAAGAGTGTACTTTGGTCTGGAAGATGTACTGTTTTGAAGTATTACGTGTTCATTTAAATCTTAGTCAAATAAACATTCTGAAAAGATTAAACACAAGCTGTTGCATTTGAATTTTTATACTGGAAATTGATTTTCTTAAAGGATTTTCACAGGCTCTTGTCCTGGTATAAATTTCCAGCTTTGATCTTGCCAAAAGATATCTCATATTTTATTTCAGGTACAGTGGGAGTGAGATCCTCAACAAAGTGCAGTCAGTGTAAGGAAAGATTACAAAGGGATCAATGAAGAGGTATTTAAAAAAAAGAAGTTACATAAGGCTTGTTCTGTGGATTTATCTTTTTTAATATTGTACAATCCTGATAGCCCTGGGAAGTGGCAATTCTCTCCAGAGCACCTGCACATTATGCAGTTGCTTCACTGATTCCAGGGTGCTGCTTACTCATCCAAAGGCCTTGTGCATTCAGAGGAAGAATGAGGATTATGGTCATTTCATCCAGGGTATGTGAAAATAATTGCTAGCAGTGCTGGTGGGCAAATGTCCATTGCTAACTGAGTCCATTGGCTTTTTCCACCTTGCCAATGAAGAGAAGGTCAGCAGCTGTAGATCCATCCATCTATCCATCCTCAGATGGAGGAGAGTGTTTGAAACAGAAATAACAGAGCTTAAAAAAGGCAGAGGAAAAGGTCAAAGGGTTATAAAGATACTGAGGCCTGCCCAGGCCAGGCCTGATCCTCAGAAGCACCTGGACATTTGTGCTGCAGGGAGGGGAAAGGAGGGGGTGCTACTGAAAATAGAGTGAGTCTCCTGCATTTGAGATGACCAAATATTTTCCTCTTGTACTGTTGTCCTTGCAGACTACAGGAGGCCTGTCAGGGATGCCCTGGATGAAGTTGCCCTTCAGAGTTCCTGATGTTTGTTCAGGAAAATTCTGAGGTACTTCAAGGTCTTCCATTCTGTTGACTTTGGGCATCTGATGGCCGCTGAAGAGGCGAAAAGTTTTGCAATCATTTGTGTGTAGGCAGGTGTGCCTGTTCTCTTGAAACCACCTTGCTATGGAGATTATTTACACATCTTACAAAGGTGGAACCTGAACTTCTTTCTTACAATACCAGTCCACCAGTGGACACTCATGTGAGAGCTATATTTATGGCAAGTTTTATTTCTTTTTTGTTCCATCTGCAAACTGCATACATTTCTTTTACTTACACATAGAGGTATATAACTTTCTCCATCCTAAAACATCTTATTTTTGAGGTTTGGGGTGTGTTCTCCAGCCATATAATTTGTTTTGTTTATTTACAAGTAGGAGAACACACAGTGTGATTTACTACAGCATTGCCTCCTAAGGAGTCCAACATTACTTAGCAAAAAACCTTAGATAAGATTTTAAGGATCAAATTTAATCATTAACAGGCTTTTTATTAAGGACCTTTTTTCACTTGAGTGGAAACTTTGGCTGTAGAAGAGGAAGGACCCTTCTGCTTATTAAGCCTAGACCCTTGCTTTAATGTGCAAACTTGCCACATAATACCATGCCCAAAATTTAATCAAATAGTGCTTCTCATGCAAATAGCATCGAGTGCAGTTGGAACACACAGGAATATAGGACAGATCTGAGCCTTAATCTTTCCATGAGTGTTTAACATAACAAAAGCAAACTGGTTGAGTAAGCTGATGGAGAACCATGTGTTTAGTAAGAGAAGGGAAACAAAGAGCAAAGTCTTCCAGCACATGGTGTGATTCTGCACCATTCAGCAGAATAGCTCCTGTTCATGAAGACAGAGTACCTCCTACATTAGAGAGTCTAAAACTGCTTTAAGAAGACAGTGCTTATAGTACATGATTGTATTTCATCCAGAATGACTCTTTTCTTACAGCAAAGGACTAAAGGAGATTGCTTGAAAATGTATCTTCAAAGTGAAAGCTTATATTTCACTGGGGGAGGGAGCAATTTTTTTCTGAGAGGCATTTCACTGTAAAGCGTGAAATAGGAGTTTCTGATGCAGATAGATTAGTCTTTGAAGAAATCACTGAATGTACACAAGATTGAAATTGAACTTTGGGAAGCTCAGGTAGAGGGGCATTTTAGATCACGGTCATTTCACATGTTTTTTTTAATATTACATGTTGAGCTATAGGACCCAATTCAGACTGAATGATACTGATATTGTACAAAAACCAGAGACATTTTTTAAGTGTCTTGTCTGTTCGTATTAGCAAAATAAAGTGCTTGCTGAGCCTGTATTGTTAAATTCGTTGAGCCATTATTGGATGTAATGACAGTGAACTTGAGAGGTTTCTCAACCCGCTGGCTTAGCTCTGTATTTGTGTGTCACTAGAAATTATAAACCAGATTGTCCTTTGCAGTAAGGTCACTGACTTTTACTATGTGGGAATGCCCAGCTAGCACAAATATCTCCGCAAGACACTGTGCTGTGCTTTTTTTGAACAAGTTTATTAGCCTGGCCAAGGAGTTTTGCTTCCAACTCTAAGCTAACTCCCCACGCAGCAGCTAATATGTGCCTGAACTGCACTACTCTGTGCTGCATGAACATGCCTCAAGTGAAATTTCATCAGAAATCAGAAAACTGAGCTAAAACAATGCTTTAAAAAATCCTTATCTTCTTAAGGTCTGTATAAACATATTTAGCTCAATCTAAGTTTTCTTCTCTCATTTTTGGATATGTCTCTTACTAAGACAGGCAAAAGCAATACAAAACAGTTTTAAAGCTGCACACACGCACACAGACACACACACATATAAAGCTTTGCATTTTTTTTACCTTAAGTGTGTTTTAAAACCAGTTTAGCTAAATGGCAACAATATTTGTGTTTTGACAGGCAGAGAGATCCTGGTGCTTTGAAGTTAGCTGGACCTTTGCCAGTGTAGTCAGGATTATTTAAGATCTTTATGCTGTGCCAGGGCTTGGAAGTGCGATACAGAGAAAAGTTACAGTCTCGAAAGATTATCTGTAAACTGAAAGCAGGGTCTGAATGAGCATTATCAATGAGCAACTTGTGTCTTTACAGTAATTAAAATCTGTAATAAAAGGGTGGTCTCATTTAAAAATTCACAAAGTCATTAAACTCCTTCAAGTGCTGCTTCCCTATGAACGTCTGATAAAAACAGTCCAAACTCCTAAAAGAGAGCTAAAAAAATCTACACCCCAAACGTCATGAAAATCAAAAGAGTCAAACTTCATGGGAAAAAAGGTCCAAAACAAAATAAGCCATCTGCCAGTAAATCAATGATCTGGACATGGATAAACCACAGGGCAAGAATAAAATATTCATAGTAATTAGAGGGATAGACAGAATAGAAACCTCTTCTTTGCACTTGCCGTTGTTATGGTGATTCTTCCTCCAAACACTCTCTCCTCCCCCCAAATGACATTGGCTCTCTCCATGGCTTTCCATCTGGCTCTTGCTTTCTTGTTTATCCCAATGAAATTAGCTCAACTGCTCATTTGTCACCTTGGAGGTGTATTCGCTGTGAACATGTGCAGTGCGAGAGAGCAGGACAAGCAGATGGTGCTTGAGAATAGATAAACAGACAGATGCATTAAAGAGACAGCAAAATTGTTGGTATGAAATAGTGTCTGGAAGATGATGAATCAGGTTTGTGTTTGGTAAGGCACGGCCAAGTCTTGCATGCAAAAAAGCGTTGTTCCCTCATCCTTGTTTTCTTTTTGACTGCTGGCACATGCTGTGGGCTCTCCAAATTGCTGAAGCTCCTGGATAAGAAGACTCAGAGGTACCATGTTTCAGAGAGTACACTGAGGTTTCATGTGAATGGCTGGAAAATATGACACATTTTCTTGTCTGCTTCTCCTTAACAAAATTAAAAACACAGCTCCATAAATCTGTGCAAATCATTTCTGTTTTTAATGTCTGCTGTCTTCCAAAAAACAGCTCAAATCAGAGTGCCATTTATGATATCTATGGTATATTTATGTATAATAAGTGTGTGTACAGGAAAAATGGTAATTTCATAATATTCATTTGAATACATTAAATGCAGAGTTGGGCTCGATTTATGTCAGGGATCAAAATCTCTTGTCCAGAAAGGTACAATGAGAGTTATCCTGGAAAACCTGTATCGAATTAAGGACAGCAGCAGAGGGACAGCCTAGGTGCAGACAGAACAGGGAAATAAGAGGCATCACCTATAAAAATGTGACCTAGTTGAACCTTTCTGCTAGGCCAAAACCAATCTTTGGGCCAAATGAGATTTTTAAAGATAATGAGTATTACATGCTTGTGTGTGTGGCACAGGAAAATTGGAGACAAAAACAGGATAACGTTTACTTTCAGAAATTAGCACTACATTTGTCTAGTTACTGAGGTTAGATTTCTGTTTCTTGTTGGATACTAAGGCCCAACAGCGAACAAACCTTGCTCCATGGAGATCTTCCAGTAAGATTGCCAAGTTGCAGCTGTCTAGACATACACAGAGTCACACACATACACATAGCCTGGATTAATGAAAAGGCAACTGTTTAAAGAGGCCACTTCCAGTCCCTGTGCACTGCCAGGAGGGAGGGATGGGTTGGAGCTGGAACGGGAATACATGGAGGGGAAAGGAAAGAGGAGGCAGTGAACTTGGGTACAACACAAAGGTGGAGTGAGCCCATAGGTGTGCATCTCAGATAAAGAGCAAAATGAGGATGTAGAAGAGAAGGGGAGAGGAGGGGAGGGGAGGGAAGGGGAGGGAAGGGGAGGGGAGGAAAAGAGGAGGAAGGGAAGGGGAAAAAGAAGGAAAGCTGAAAAGGACAAAGTATGAAGTTGATTTAGAAACCACCGTGGGTGTTGGTGAGAACGAAGATGGCTTGTAGGACTTCCTAAACTAATGGAGAAAAGGTGGGACTGGGGACCAGTTGGCTGAAGTCAGTCTTTTTAGGACTGGCTCACAGAATGGGTAGTGATGGGCCTGGACTGCAAAGGAAGCAAGTGTTTTCTTTATTCGTCACACATGTATGCCCAGGCCCTCTGCATAAATGAAAACAATCTGTCTAGAATCAGTAGCTGACAATACAGATAAAATATATCAGCAATATTTTTCATTTAAACAGTCATTTCTTGCCTGTGAACATTGGCATAATTCAATATGCTCAGAAAGCTCCAGGAAGTTCAGGAGTCTCAGCAGCTGATAGGAGACCGTAGCTCACACACTTCCCATGCTAAAAATCAAAGGCTGTGTGTGTGCTGTTGTCCAGGGCTGGCACAGCAGTCAGCACATGGACAACACCACCACCAGGATGGAAGCACACTTTTGACAGTGAGAATTTTTATCTTGGCTTTTTTAGTCCATGACACTGCCATGGAAAGTCTGCCCAGAGCCAGGTTGCAGCAGCCTCTGCATGTTCTCCAGACCCCAGAAGTTTCAGATGGGGGCTTTGTTTTCCATGGGCCAGGAATGCTAATACAGTGCTCATTTCAAAGCAGTATGTGCTGAGGATACAAGTGAAATTCCACATGAATAGTCTCATTTAATCTTCATTTGTCATCTCAGAGATAAGTGTATGCTGCTTCTCTGACCTCTAGCATGATACAAAAAGTGCAAACTAAAGATGGTTAAACTGCAGCTTTTATCCCTGTGACTGATTTCTTTCCTGTCTTTGTTTCAGATTTCAGGGAACTAAATTGAATTTGTCCATATTTGAGCCATACTGGTTTCTGTTTCCCTGGCATGAAATAGATTCCCTGTTGATTTTGCACTGGAGATAAAAGATTTTGCTGCAGGAGGCATGCTTGTGTTCATCTCACTTGCAAAATGTATCTTTGTTGTATAGAACAAAAATAACTGATGTATGCAGGAATTGGACAGACTTGATTTAGGGCTAATCTATTGGTTCAGAGACAGCACCTTGGTACCCTGGACACCTTGAGCATCGGACACCTTCTATCAGTGTTGTGTAATTCCAGCAAGTTTCACTCACATCCTCAGGTATGAGCAAATTCAACAAACTGATGCACCACAGTCACTCATGCTATAAGGTGTGATGTTATCTCCCAGGTTAGAACAGGATCTACAAATGCAGGGCGGAGTCCAGCTTCCCATCATACCCCCTTGGCATATGGGTGAGGTACTGTCCTCCTCACACTCTCTCTGTGCTTAGAAAATGGAGCACAGCAAGTTCTGTCTCCTTGGGAGGCTCTGCTTTAGATCAGGGCTGGTGTTTTCACTATGCCCTTGACATGACCCTTGCTGAGGGAGGAACTGAAGGGACTCTCCCACCTCTCTTCAGTTTTGTTGGGAGACTTTGTTTGCGGCAAATATTTGAGGGCTCAGTTAAGAGTTGCTGAGCGAAGAGTTTTGGTTTGTAGACATGAGCACAACCCTACCTCTGGGTAACCAGAAAAGGTATGTTTAAAATTCATAGGCTGTAGCTGAATTGTTTGGCATGGCTTGAGACTGTAACTGAGTGATGGGAGGCCAGTATGCTTCAGACATCTGGCATGCAAAAGAAAAAAAGGAAGCTCAGTAAGTTAAATCCAAAAACTTTTTAAAAATGCAAATGTAGTCAAGTTCTCTTGAAATTCCAGTTTGTCCTTTTCTGTTAAGGGAGTGGCATATTGAGATGTTTTTCATACATTGCATACACTGATTTCCTTTGTAAAACAGGGATTTAAAAAGTTAGAAAAAAGAATGCTGTACACTAAAGGGAATTGCATATAACACAGCTGCCTAAGTGGGTTTACTGGCTCACAAATAGCAAGTGAGGTCACCTACCACTCAGGCAATCCAAAGCACCAGACAGGGAGTGTATCATGTTGATGCATCCCGTTCTAGATGTGAAACGATGGGCTTTTATTTGTCATTTTTGCTTAAGGAGTTACAAGGACATAGTAAACGGGATGGAAAGGAGCAAGGAACTGCTCAGGAAGAACACTCCTTTGATCACAGTTTGCTGCAGGGTTTAAAATTATATCCTGGATTTCCATTATTCTGTCAGACCTTCTACGAGAAAGAGACCTCATATTTTAGAATGAATTTCCATATTTGTATATAAATACATATTTCATACAAATGCCACTGGCTATGGCCAATATGTAAAGTGCACAAAACCAATTTCAGTATGAATTGAGAATCTTAATCTCCAATAAACCAAAAATTACTACATCTTCAGTTACAGAGATATTAACTGATGTTAGTAGTACACGCTAAACTTCTAGGTAAGACACATGACGGAGGTGTTACTTCATATAAACCGGTAAAGCTTTGTCAGGGGAAGGCAGATGAGGTGTTCCCCTTTACCCTACTGAGGATCCTCAAGGACAGTGTAGCATCCTTACCATGGTGTGATGGTCCCACTTCTTTATGAAAAACGTAACAAGAAATACTTTCAGTGCAACTGAGTTGAACCTCATTTAATATGTTTTATCCTAGGTAGTACAAAGTAGAGGTCCAACATAGTTAAAAGCATGAGAAATGAAGCTATTTTTTATCCATCCTATCTTAGGAGGAAACAAACCCTTGTGTATTCCTTGAGGAATGCTGCCTACCTTGAGGAGTATCAGCATTCAAACAATTTAGATTCACAAACCTAATGATTCAACTTTCAAATCAACAATTTTCACTGCAACAGGAAGTGCTCCAGGAAACTCGTGTCTTACTTTCCTGTTGCTGTATATCATGCTTGATCCCATACAAGGACGTAAATAAATTTACACAGTTAGTTGTGCACACGCAAGTAGTGTGAGGGCAAAGAAAAGTCCATCAGTCAAGACCTAATCCCAGCTTTTGGATGTTCTGTCTCTCCCATAGAGGGAATGGTTTGTTTCTGTGTCTTTAACCTGGCTGAGCACATGATGAAACCTACAATGGAAGGCCATGCCCTGATATGATTCTACTCCTGATGTTAAACAGATTGTTCCATTCTCCTAATTGCTGCAAAACTCAATGGCACTTGGAAAAAAACAGTATTTGGTTTAAAATCCTGACATTTGAGATCTTGACATTCCTCAGGTACAAGCTCATTCTTGTACTGGTATGCTACTTTTCTGTAAATTGCGTGCCAAGTTGAATTTGCTATGTGAGCGTGAAAACCAAGAGGATGTGGAGAACTATGTGCTGGGGATAGCAGAGCCACAGGAACAGTCTAATATCAACTGTCAGGCCCAGGGGTCAGAGTCACATCCTCTTATCATCCACAATTTGCATGTCTTCCTAGCCTTTTCATCTTCTGAAGAGAGAACTGACAACATCTGGCAATTGCTGGGGAACATGAATTTTGTCACATCAGATAAGACAGTTTATCTGTTTGCAACCAGCCAGTCTCTCTGCAGCACATATGTCAGCTCTTGAACAGCATCCCAGACCTCATGCATCAGGGGTTGGCAGTCTTCTATAAGGCCTCTGTGGAATCTGATGAAATGTGCTGGCATTGCTGAGCAGTGACAGACTCTCATGAATCATCCCGGTGATTTCAGCTGTTGAATAGCTGCTCACTGTTGTCAGAAAAGGCTTCCAGTTTCAGATTTTTTTGGTGGTTGCTGCTTGTTAAATCTTCCAGGTGAGTTTGTATAGCTGTGGTGCTATGACACCTCTCCATGGAACAAGCAGAAGGGACAAAATGACCAATCCTGAGGCATATGAGTTTTTTTTTCATTTTCAGACTGTTTGATTGAGGACTTACAGCAGCACTTCCTTATAGCACCGCCAAGTCACCCAAATGATGGGAATGGTATATTAAATGAGAAGTTATTTAGTCACAGTCTTCACATCTGTAGAAGATGATTTTAAGATGACTGCTCTTTTTAATGAATAGGTGTGATGCTAGAGCCTGAAGGTATTGCAAGAATTTAAAACCACAACAATGAGCCCAAGAGGAGAGAAAAATCTAATTGGGAGAATGAGGAAGGAGGTTTAATTTCTGCCATTCCAAGGGCTTTCCTCTATGCAGAGAGTGGGAAGCTAGAACAAGGCCAAGGACTGCCCACTCTTAGTACCTGCATGTGGAGTGCCCTCACCTCTGGTATTTGCACTATTCCTGTTCAGGGAAGCCATGGTTTTAGGAGGTACTGAGGCAGCATTTACTTCTTGGATTTCTTTTCATGCAGTCAGCAGAGCAGGAATGAACATGGGGCCAATTGAGATGAAGGCTAACATTAAAGTGTTAGCCAAGTAGACTTGGCTAAGAGTAGGGTGCAGCGAAGTAAGGAAATTTTCTAAGCCCATTTTCATGAAACAAATTTGCTCACTGTCTTTTGCAGCTTAGAAGTTTTGCTGAACTGTCTGTCTGTGGTGAACACTTAGACATAACATGGGAACTAAATTGTTAATAGTGATATCTCTGCTTGGCCAAATTGGACCCTTATAATTGTTGTTTTGGCCATCTTTGGATTAGATTGCTGAAACACAGCCCCAGATGGAGCTATTCCTGAAGGCTGTGAATGTCACCTGTTACCAGAGAAAACTAACAAAGGAGGAGCTATATACTTTTACATGGATTTGGAGAGGAGTAGATGTTCTCAACCCTGGAGAACTATGTAATAACAGACCTTTGCTGGTCACTACCTGATTCCCAGTTGATAGGTTTTAGGTATAATGATCTAATAATTATTTTTACTTCTAGTTGGCCCAGAGAATATTCTCCCCTAGTGTAATTTCACCAAAGTACCTGGAGGACTTCATCATTCTAATGCAAGGCGCACATTTCTTTTCAGTATTTCCTATGCCCTCGTCTACCACTAAATTTGGTACTTGGCAGTCATGCCAATTACTTCTGTCATTTCCAAAGAAATTGGTTTGATGAGCAAAGTAGGTCAATTTGAGAGTAGCTTGCCAAGCAGTTTGTAACAATAGTGGGAGAATATGACAGTCTCTTAAATCACATGGGTGCCCTTCAGCAAGAAATGAGATTTTTAAAGCACTCCCAGTAGACAAATCTGAAACCATGGAAGCGCCCAAGATGTGTACAGCTGCAGTCTGATGACTCATTATTAACAAATAATTAATCATAGGATCAAGTCAAGTAACTTGAATATTTGACATAAATACACCAAAAAGAAATTTTTCTTTTTGGTGTATTTATGTCAAAGATTTCTTGGAGGATCTGTAAATTCTAACTACCTGGAGCCAAAATGGGATCGTTCAAATTATTAACTTTCAAACTAGATACATGTACTGTATTTATTCAGTTCAATTGCCCCCAAATTATTGTGGCTATCTCTTCTCTAGGTCAATCACTGATTTCCATGAATTTTGGATTAAACATAATTTAGAATCCATGACTATAAATCTGTTCTGCTAATGGCTACTGTTTTAATTCCATGGAGTAGTCAGACACTGCTCAAATATTTGTGTCAAGAATTACAAGGTATCTGTCTTGTACAAGAGAAGACACTCAGAAAGTTAAGTAAAAAAAAAAAATTGTATAGGTTTTCCCATCCCACTTCTTTACCTAGATGTATTAAATAAAAATAAAAGGAACTTTGAAAAATACATATTTGAGAATCAGGATCATTTAACTAGGAAAAGAACTTTAGGATCATCATGTTGAGCCATTAACCCATCACTGCCAAGTCCACCACTAAACCACGTCCCTAAGTGCCACAACTACGTGTCTTTTAAATGCCTCCAGGATGGTGATTTAACAACCTGTTCCAACTCTTTTGGTGAAGAAATTTTTCCAAATATCCAGTCTAAATCTCCACGGAAAGAAGAGCCTAAAATAGGCGTGAAATCAGATTGGAACTATCCCAGAGACTTTCTCCTGGAAATAAATCTTTACAGGAGAGTTCTGTCTTCAAAGAAAGTTTGCTGGTCCCTCTGAAAGAGTGTATGGACTACTTTACTGCATTTCTCAACTGCCTTTGTCCAAGAGATCACAAGCGTGGAGGAAGGGAATCTTAGGCAAAAGTACGCATTAGTTTAGTTTAGCTTCTTTCTAAATAGTTAATAGGGAAAGTCAGGTTGTTCTGCAGCCCAGATCAGTGTGGTAAACACATCACCTGAAATGAAAGGAGAAGAAATAGCCCAGCTTAGCCTGAGTCATCCAGGCTGCAAACCACACAGAGTGAAATGGAAAGAGAAAGAGCCTCCCTTGTTTCTTACAGGGGAGAAGTGCACTGAGAAATCAGTGATGATTAATAAACATTATTCAGACATGAGGTAGGAAGACAAGTAACTTTCCAAGTAACTCCCTTTACTGCAGTAGCCAAGCGGAAAGCAAGCCAAGTCCTTTAATTAGGACATGATATCTTGCTCGCTTGTTACCTCATCATCCAGCTGCAACTTATCACATCCTAGTTTATGAGCTCCCGAGGTCGGAGAGCTGATGCAGTATGTACTGCTACAGAACTGCTCTGTAAATGGCATCGAAAACACTCTTACTGCCTCTAAACCCAACAGGATAACGTGGTTCAGAGACAATCTTACCCCCAAGAAAATATATGTGTGTATAAAGCTAACAAAGTATCCTGGTTATATATGAACTTAATAATAAATCCTAATGAGAACAGGATGAGGAGAAAATTTCTTTTGTTTTAGTCTGTAATAGATGTGAGAATTGTCACATGATGCATGAAAAAACCCCCTGGCTCGTGCAAGGTCATGCTTACCCACAGAGCTAATGAGAAAGAACTATCCAAATAAAAATAAAAATGACATCTGGAATAGAAATGTTGTGTACATTGCAAAGTGCACTTCCCTAATCTTTGAGACACATTATACATTATTTATTGTCCATGAATAATTTGCTAGAGCATTCCCCGTGCACTTTCTGTTACATAGGCTGCACTGCTGCTGCAAACATTTCACCACATAATGTTCACTTCCTGGGACATTACCAGAAATGAGCAGGTCCCTGGTCTGTTAGAGAGTTGGGCGATCTTTTTTCTTCCTCTTTCAGCAAAGTAGAATGGAAGTAATCTGAAGTTATGTTCAACTGAAAATAAATATAGCTGTGCACAATTTTGCTAGTTTTTTGAGGTGATCTCTTTTCTCTGTGTGCCAGTCTGCAATTCCTGCCCCTTCCTTTATCCTTGTTCCAGAGATTTTGCTTTCAATATTGCATGAGAGAACCTTGACATGTTAAATCATTCTGGCATTCCCGGTCAAATCATAAAGATCACCTGTCTTCATTCGGCAGGAAATAAATAAATCAAGTAAACATTCTTGTAGATCTTCACTTCTCATCAAGGTACCTCCTTCTAGGGCTGTATTCATGCTTCCTCCATTTCTTTCCTTCAGTTTTTCAAGCCAGGGACTTGAAATTCTCAGGGCTTCTGCATCATTCAGTTACTGACACTTTCCTTGGGAGATGAGCTCTATCTGGTTCATCTGGTGTGAGGACTACAAGCTCTACTAACCCCGTTTTGAACAATTAATAATTTCTTATCCCTCTTGCAGATCCAGGATAGCAGAGCTTCCTAACCTGTATCCAAAATAGAAACAGTTTCACCAATGTTTTCATGGCTAGAAAATGGATGGCTTATCCATCTGAGCTTGGATTTTATCACCGCAACTATTTCAGAGCTATTCTTACCACACAGTCTTTGAGACAGCTTGCAGGATCCATTTGTTTTTCAGTAATGTCAGATATCCAGCTCTGTTTTGATAAACAGCTAATGATGGAGATGTTAAGCTGAGATGATTTCCAAAAGACCAATTTGTCCTTCGTGTCTGTCACCAGATCTCAACAACTCTGCAAGTACCATTCAATCTGACTGATTTAACATGATTTTAGGGCTAGACAGTGCTCCAAAACATTTGGAAAAGCAAGTCACCAAATATAGCACCTCCTGAGGACAAACTTGTGCTCAACACACAGGCTCAGGCTGGAAAAAAGCATCCTGGAAGTGCATGGAATTCTCAGCAACACAACAAAAAGGATCTAAGGTGGCGAGTAAGTACTTGCTGCATCCAAGCCTTTGATAATTGCACCATAGGGAATGCTCTTTGTGGTGAATCTGAGAATAGAATCAGAAGAGAGAGACTTGAAGTGAAAATCACACAGTGCCAGGCTTCCTTGTGCAGAGTCCTGGACCTGAAGAGAATATGGCTGAGGGAACATGATGATCTTCTCTAGAAGTAGGACTTACAAACATACTGTGTATTTATCTCCTGTACAGATACCACGTGCTCGTCTCTTCTGGGAGTACAGCAGAATTTTCTTTGGTTCTAGCTGCCCATCTGTTGGAAAGAGGACCTTAGAAGGTCCTACTGAAGTCCATTAAAAGCACCATCTTCTGTTCTAGCTGTAAAAGGGAAGCTATTAAAAAAACATTCTGGGGAAGGCTTTGCAGGAAACTCACGGTGGATGGTAATAGGTAATTTAAAAAAAAGTGCTTCTGAGTAATTCTGAAATCTTGAACTGCAAGGCAGGGGTCCAGACATCATTAGGTAACAGCGGTAAGGTGTTGATATCTGCCTGGTGATCTGGCCCCTCTTTTCCTCTTATTCTTAAAAAGCCTTCAATTGTGTCATTTGAAATGAGTGTAGGCCATATGGATATAGCTATTTTCACTTCAGGTCTTTGCTTTTAGATCTTTGGTAAGTTATGGATTCCCTATATGATGTGGACACCAATGAAGAGATCTCATGTCAGCACTATTAAGACACACTTTCCATAGAAAATGTAGAAACAATACTAAACTTGTCTCAAAGTAAATCATCCTATCTCTACTGAAAGTGTTAGCCTTCAATCAGAGTTGTGGGGGTTTTTTGTTGTTGTTGGTTTTGTTTTTAAACTACTATGAATATGTAAGCTCTAGGGGTTACTTTTTTAGGAGGTTACCAAATAAAACATATTACTGAAACAATATGCCAAGAGCTATTATGGGTATCTGATCCATATAAAGTGGGATTGATAGTAAACATATTGTTATGTCAGAGAGAGAGCAAAATTATATTTAAGGTGGGTACTGTAACAACATTTAAACTTCAATCAAACACAAAAAAAAGGTTGTGATTCTTTAGGAGGGTTGGGAGAAGGAACTTCGCCTTCCTTCCTTGTAAGCCATGTGGCCTCAGGCCAGTTGGAGGTTTTATGATAAACACATTTGCTTCTTTAGGTAATGTTCTCAAGAAGCCATCATTTTTACTGAGCCTCATGTTGTTTTCCTGGGAACTTCCTCAATGATATTGTGAACAAGGGAAGAAAAATTCAACAGATTGCAGAATGTCTCTCTAGGGGATAAAAACCCCTACTTTGTTTAAAAAGAACTTTTCCTTTGCTTCTGAGCCCCTATTTAGTCTTGGAGGAGAAACACATCCCATGAACAGTGCCTGAAGTCACGGAATACCCAAAGTCCAGCATCACAACAGCAAAAATTGCCAAGCTCAAGGTACAACATATTAATACCAGGTGTTTGATCTGAGAAATAAACTTGGCTGAGAGACTGGTTACAAGTACTGTAAACAAAAGTATGGAAGCATCCCTGCACTGAGCTCATGCAGAGGGATTTGGGAGGTCTTAGTCTTTGTTTCTCATGCTTGAAGGTAGGGAAGGAATAGTGTTTCTTGCCCCCTGCCATGGTTCTTTTCCATGCTTTACCTACAACATGTCTTAAACCTTTCAAGAAGCCAACCCCAGGGTCCAGTGAGGACTCTTCAGAGAGCACCAGCCCTCTTTGGTCAGAGACTGCAGATGTCATGCCCAGTAGCTGGACATCTAACAGACAAATTTGCCTTTCATTTCCATCAGAGCCAATATTTTGGATTCAGTGTCTTTGGAGTCAGTCTTTACAGATGCCTTTGAGCAGTGCTTCAGAAGGGAAAGTTTTGGCATTTTGGGGTTTTGCGCAGAGCTGTAAGGTGTCTCTACCAGCTGTTGCAAGAACAGTTGGGTTGCCTGCTTGTTCACATGAATACCTCTTACCTGGCAGCCCAAATCCCCATGCTTCTCTTCTGTCCAGCATCTCTCATCCTTGTTCCTGTCCTGGGATGCTGATTCCTCATTTCTTCCTGGACATACCACCTGAGAAGCACTCAGGTGGCTTCTTCAGGAAGGCAGTGAGCTTCTTTCTCATTCATCTCTCCCCTCACACCAAGCTTCCTGTGAAAATCCAAACTTCATTTAACAGGACCTGGAAAACAGGTTACAAGTGAAATTGGTATTGGACATAATCCAAGCCTACTCACAGCAGAAATTCTTCCTGGCTTCTTTGATGTGTCTCACCTAGGGGCCCTAAGGCATCTTTTAGCTTTGTATAGTCAAAGTGTCAAGGTCATTACAGTTGTTTTCTTCTGTTGCTGCGCAGGCCATCTGGAGCTACTAAAACATTCCTATTATTTTACTAGATAACTGTTGAACATATATTCCATACAGCTGTAATTCTCAGACCACACAAGATGTTATTAACTAGAGAATGGGTTGTGTTACTTTTCTGTGTTACAAGTTTATTAATGATGGCTGAGATGAGGTCCCTTCTGGGATGGTACTTACCTTTTCCACAATAGTTGACACAGCACAAATTGTTTTAGGATTGAAAAAGATATGTTAGAACTGCTGAGGAACTGGAGAATGACTAATTACATAAAGCAGAGCAATCCACGGGTAAACAAACATTTAGGCTGTCAAGCCTCCCTTTCTAAAAATTTGGAATAAACTAATTTAGCATGTTGTATATGACTCAAATGTTTACAGATGTCATGTTGTTACTAAGGATTTGAAGCAAAGCCTAAAAAAACCAGCTACACAATACACAATTTATTTTATAGATGGGGCTGGCACTTGCTTTTACGAGAGCATATGGTGAATATTTAGAGAACAAATCTATGCAATTCAATTTCACCTCCAATATGCATATTTTTCAGTGAGTGGCTTAAGGCCAAACAGGATAATACCCTTTGTGGGATCCCCTACACCACTCCCAGTTGATTCAAGGCAACAAATTTAATGGGGGCTGCCAGTCATTTGTGGATTCTATAATTTGAATGCTTTCCCAGACATTAACCCCCATGGGTCTAAGCACTCTCCTCTCTCTGGTACACAGGGGAAAGCTCCTATGATAGCTAGATGCATTATTTTTGATATGATGGTAATTTATGGGTTTGATATTCTCAGCTCATGGAGCCTCTGTGACATCTTAATATTTAAAAAATCCCTTCTTTTACAGCAGAAAACTGATAATGTATTGACTCTTAGCTAGTATCAGCTAAAATTGAAGCATTTTTGTTTTTAACAATATTTTCCCCTGTAATTCTGTCTAGTTCTCTTGAAACCAGAGTGCTGTAACAGGATCAGTATGAGTGAGTGCCATGAAAAACCTTACTTGGAAAAGCTGGTTGTAAAACCAGGATTGCTATTTACCACTGTTTAAGAGGTTTAGAACAGATACTGCTCTTCAAAGCATTTTCTCAATTTTCCTTGATGGCAAGAATAGTTTGAACTATTTTTTTTTCCAGTGGAAGTTAAAATTCATTACCCTACTTAGTATAAAAAGGGGAAAATTTGTTTCCCTGACAGAGTACCTTCCATCCCCAAGGCAGCAAATATTTATTGTTCTAATGGCCCAACCACAGAAAAACTGTTGCTGTCACAGTGTATTATCATATATCCTTATCATTATTTTTGTTTTCATTGCTAGCTGTAGTACAACATGACTGGCATACTGCAAGGCTGTTCCATATTGAACAGTGTAGGAGACAGGAACAAGAAGCCTTACAAGTCAGAAAAGTTGATTCTGACTCTGAAATACCTCTCAGCAAAATCCAACATTTTAAGTATGAAAATCAGGGGAAGAATTGTATCTCTGGGTACATTTGCAAAACAGAGTGGAAGAAAAGAGATCCTTGGGCAACCTCTGCTTTCTGTCTGTAAGGGGGCTCCTGCAGACGTGGCTGTAAGTGCTCTGGTCTCTGTACCTTCACTTTCCTATGCACAGGGAGCACAGAAATGGCACTGAGTCAAAGTATCTGGGTTGGACTTTCTGCCTGAGTCACTTTGGTGATTTTCAGTGCAACTAGCAGAGTAATTTCTGCAAAGAATTTCATCCATGGGCTATTTTACATAGATGTAAATGTCTTCAGAAGTTGCCAGGAGGATCAATCCTTGCAATATACTTTTTGGCCAAAGTTTTAAAATCAATAAAAATGTCTGGCATGAGCCAGGGTCTTGGTCTGGATCAAAAACATTTGTGTTCTGGTAAAGAATGAGATAGAGCAACAACTGAAACTTTGGCTGTAAATAAGAAACTGCTTAGCATGAGAGTCACTGATCTTCTGGTAGGATGTCAGAGATGAAAGCACCTGTGGAGGGACAGAGGATGGTCTCTGGGAGAAAGAACAGGTGCCAGTGAAGGTATCTGCAAAGATCTTAGCTTCATCAGCTGTCTGCACAGCGTGTGAAGGCAGGGTTAGTTCTTCATCACTGTAATCCCTGTGTTGTCCATCTTCATCAAGTTATGCCAGTTAAGCTACAGGCTTCAGATGCCCCCACACATAGGATGGTTCAGTTTGTTTTTTACCTGGACACTTAGCAGAGCTTATGTAGCTTTTCTTCTTTTCAAATGTAATGTAAAATGGAGCACGACACCTTTGATGAGTAGTTTGGATGCCAATCTCAAAGGCACTATGAAATGCCCTCCTTCAGGCCCAAGCAGCTTTGTGTCCTGCCCTTACACTGCTGCTCAGCAGGAGCAGGGAGTGGGTTCTGTTTCTGGGCTCTGGCACAGGGATCAGTTTGCTGCAAAAGCCACAGAGCCATAAATGCTGCCAGCTGGGGCCCCAGTGGGAGCCAATTTCTTTATATTCTGCACACTGCCAGGGCCTGATCCCATATCCTCTTCCTTGCTAAATCCCTTGGGTGCTTTATGTAGTTGGGGAATGGAGAATCAGGGCCCAAGATCAAGGAAAAAACGGGAAGCTGAGTTCTGTGAAGAAATTACAGAATTACTGGTATTTCTAGAGCCCAAGCAGAGTAATTGGCCAAAGTTACTGAATCACACAAGGAGAGGAAGATGCAATCTGTAATATTCCGTGTCTGCTTGGTTTCTATCTATAATTTGAATGTTTAAGACTTCAATGAAGAATTGTGAAGAAACATGAGGGTGATATTTGAGAGGACTGGGGAAAATTCAGTTATTAATAACCAGGGCAAAATTATGTACAGTGATGAACAGTGCTCTAGACCCACGATCTTTCTGCCCTCCTCAAAATCGAAAAAAATAGGCCCCTCTTGCTGATGCTAAAGGAGAATAAGGTTGCAATGTCATAGCTGCCTGGCCATAAACATACCAGGATTATTTAGAAAGCTTTGTCTTTTAAAATTAAAGTTGTGCCCAGACCTTATTGAGACTCTGTGAAGGAATCACTTGATGCTTTGATACTGCTCACAGCAAACTTTCCTCATTCCCGAGAACAGCACTGGATTTCCAAGAACTGTTTTACCACATTTTCCTTTAGCAGAATCCAGTGTCCAGAGAGTCAGTGCTGGAGTGGTTTCACTCAGCAGACAACAGGCACTACATGAATCCTCCTTTTACATGCCAGGCCCTGATGTGCTGAGTAAGGACAGGGCTGGGAAGAAGGAGGGCTCTGCAGGTACTGAGGGCTCTTTCAGCAGCACAATAAAAGCCTGTCCCAGTTGCTTTGCTATGCTGGTTCCCACCACAAAAGAATATAAGCAAAGCTTCTGGGCACAGGCAAGCAGGTACAGATGAAAACCTGGTGCTATCCACAGAGTTAAAAGTGACATTAAACAAAGCTGGACCTTTTCCTTTTGTTCCTTCTTTTTGCTTTAAACTTGAGTCTAGCCACACTCTCAGTGCAGGAAGCATAAAGAAATGGTTCAATGTGATACTAGATTTCATTTTCCCAATCTGCAGCACCATACTTGCTGCACAAACAGCTGCCCACAATGTCCTTCTTGCCAAGTTGGCCTTTAGATGTGCTGAGTGGTGGCAGGAGGCCAGCACCACCTTTGAGGCTGATGTCACTGCCAGTCTGTGACATGCCTGCAAGCAACGTATTTTGTGAGGATCCATGCTCCTCATTCATCACTGAGACCAGTTCTTATTTGTGTTTAAATCCCTCTATATGGCAGAGTGCCACCTGCAACTCCCAGGAAATCCTCAAAGATGCTGGCTTGAACTGAAAGGTATTTTCCATGATCGTAGTTAAGGCACATGCATATCTCACACTCTGAGTGCTAGGAAAAGAGCTAAAATGTGGTATTTGTGATGCTGCTGTTTTGTGCTGTCCTTTTTGGGAAAAGCAGGAAACATAAATGGAGGCAGATCTGTGGATACCACTCCAGCTGCCCAGCTTATCCTGCTTCACTCTCCCTTGTGTACCAACCATGCAGCACAGCAGCCTGGTTCTCTCCTCTGCCTCTGGAGAGCTCAAGTAGCAATGGAAAGCCCATGGCCAGGGTCCTTGCAGCTGGAGCTGCTCTCTTCATGGAGGGAGCCCAGCAGCACCCAGAGCTGGTCTCCGGACAGTTTTGCCTTGACTGGGATGGTGCAGCCCAGAGGAATCTAGTCCAGGTCTACAATGGCTGGAGGTCATGGGTGTGGCTGCAATAATTTGTCTGCTCTCACTGGTGAAGGTTAAGGCAGTATGTGATCTGGCTCAGTCACTTCCTTAAGGAAATTACCAACTAAAATGTTTGGCAATGCTAAGACACCAGCTCCATAATGCCAGAGAAGTCTCTGCTCCTGCAGGCTCACCTTAGCTAGCCTGATGGCCCCTTCCTGCTTCATGGAAAAACCCATAGGATCTGAAAACTTTTATTAAACCTTGCCATTGATCCACTGGAAAGGCAGCCTGTGTATACTCAATGCAGCCTGGTAAGGAACAGGAACTGGTTGTTTCCCAAGCCCTACTGCACCTCCGTAAATAAATTATTTAACATCTAAACACCTCAGTTTCTCAGCTGGCAGAAGAACAACCATCACAGGAGAGCAAGCAAACTTCCGTATGTTCCCAAGAAGCAAATGGTTGTGTAAGCGTTGTCTGAGCTCATATAGAATCTGAGCAGGGAAGCCAGGATCAAAATTCAGATAGGTACATAGAAAATAGGCTGACAGTCAGACGCAGTCCTGCTGGGTGCTTCACCTTGGCCCCTGGAATGCGGATGAGCAGTTGGAGTTTCTTATGTCTGCTGTCACTTATTTTCGCTGTGATGCTGCCTGACCCCTCCTGCTCAGACCTGCTGAGCTCTCCAGATCAGTAACCTTTCCACTGCTGGGTTTTCCATGCAAGTTAAAAAAAAAAATACAAATTCATCTTCCCAGAGAGCACACACCTCTAGAAAAATGGGCAAGAGCATTGCTGTCTTCAGTCATGGGACACAGCCAACTAAAGGGCATCCAGCCTGCATGAACTGGAAGCTGATCATTTCTTGCACAGCACCGCTACTGCATTATTGTATTTCCTGAATGGCTATGGATATTCCCTGTTTAAAGTGGCCAAGTTCCAAAAAACTCCCTGTAAATATGTTTTTCTCACTGCCAAAATAGAGAGACAAAGAAATTCCTTTCTCCTGCCTCTACTTGCTCGAATTTAATTAGTACCACGATTTCTTTCTGTACTAAGAGAATGACTGCTTCTTCTCCAGGTCACTCCAGAACAACAGACACTAATATAAAAACACGTTCCCAGTAAAATGCTGTAATATAGAGAAAAATCCTCAAAAGTGGTAAGAAATCCTGGTATATGGTAACTGGTCAAACTCTTTGGGTCTATGTTACCAGGTACTGTAGGTAACAGCTACAGCTAAAACTCACGTAAGCCTCCAAATTTTCTGTAACCACTCAGTCACACTGGTCACCAGGAGTGTCTGGTTGTTTACGGTGCTAAAGACAATGAACACCTTCCCACCACAGCTGTGGTGTATCCAGGAGAAGGGTGAGATGTATCAAGGCAGCACTTCCTGGGGGCTCCCCTAAGCCCCAGCTTCCCTGTTCTTGCAGATGGAACCCCAGCACTCCTTGCCTGAGGTATGAGCCACATTTGCTTTCATCTTACCCTCTCTGGCAAACTCACACAGACGTGTGTGTGCTAGTGTTTTTTCGGTGTGTATGCATAATAGAAACAGTCTCCACTGCATACGGGTCTTTCCCAAGGGAGAGGATGAGCAAATACATTGTGAGACAGATGTTAGTCATCCTGCTTATTAAACCACGCCATGGCAGCGTTCAAATACTGAAGCTGTAACAGTGGCAGGACTGAGTAGAAGAGAGAAAATTATTTTCAGGTGTCTGTTTCTAATAACCACATTTTCAGAGGGGATGAGCACACAAAACCTCTTTGATTTCATTTGGGACACAGTGTTCCATTCCCATTTCTCATTTGGAAAACACTGGGTTAACTGAGGGCATCTCTACCTCAAGTGATACCTTCCCATGCAATGCAGTTGTTCCAATCAGGTGGCCCTTGAACTTTTCAAAACCTCCCAATGAACACTAGTGCCTTCTTAATATTATTTTTAACTTTCTGCTGAAACCAATTGCCAGAAAAGCAGTCAATAACCTAAACTCCAGCTAATTTGGTTTAAATTGAGATCTGTGGCCATTCCCTCTGCTTTCTAATCTGCAAAGAATTGGGAGGATTAATTGCTGTTTCTTATGGCTTTTGAATATACAGCTGAGGGCATAGGTGTTCCAGAGAAGGCTTTGCAAAACATCTGCTCTGTGAAAGCAATGCCTGCCTGTTCTAAAGGGCCATCGTGCCATAGCTCTACAGAATTTGTCAGATGTTTTACATTTTTACAATCTGATGGCACGCTATAAACCGTGTCTTCGGTGGAGAAGGATTTGCATGCTGTTTGATGTATGTGCCAGCTTGTGGCCTGCTGCTCCCTAAAGCAAAGGCTTGTTTGCATAAAACATGCATCAAAAGGAGGTTTGCTTACGTGGTAGCACACTCAGATGCCTGCTGGAAAAAGGGAACTCACCGTGATGGAGGTTGAAAGCCTACGTATGCATCTTTTGATTGTGTCTGTATGCTTCATCTGATCACACTGGTACAGAAAAGAACCCAAAATTTAACAGAGGAAATGATTTAGAAAAAAAGAGAAAACAACAACACCAGCCATGGCTTATATGCTATTCCCCAGACATTTCTACAGTCACCATCTTGCCTAGTCCCTCATTAGCACAGAAAAAAATGCTAGACTTTAATCACAAAGATTTCCTAAGTAGATTAAGGGCCAATTTTCACTGTCCATTTAGCTTATCTTTAAAGGTCTGTATCGTATTTCTCTTCTTAATCTGAGCTGACCTTTTACACACAAATACTGTTTAAAAAAAGCAGAGCAAATACTATGTGGTGACTCTATTTCCAAAGACCAGGTTTACAGCAGTCTGTGGTTAAAAGCTGTGTGATGCTTATATGGGATAAAAGACAATACTAAGAGGGCTGGGAAAGTTGATTTGGTCTAAAGAACATCTCCTCCACCCTGTTGTGGAAAAGACCACTTTATAGACCATGCAAAGTGTCTGTTATTAGGGGTCTGGTGTTACCCCTGTACATAGACATATGCATTGCTAGATATAAAAAGATAAAAGAGGCTTTCTGTTTTAAAGAGAGAGAGAGAGAGAGATATGGACAGACAGATCAATGCTTCTTTGTCCATCTTCCTTTAGGAGACTGTTTTCCATATATACATTTATTTGTATTATCTTCTCTGACTACATCAGCTGTTTATAAGTGGTTTGTCTTTAGCTGATGTACTTTTAGAAGATTTAATGCCCAGTGTACTTCCTGATGTGTTTTATTTCTGCACAGTAGCTGTGGAGGTGCTGCCTCTAGGCAGCTGGCAATGAACCTTCTGCATGTAATACATTATTTTCTGTTTAAATGATTGTTTCTAGTCTGTAATTACTGTGTCTGCACCAAGCCTAATCAGTTCATCTGTCAGAATTGTCTGCTACCCTGATAAGAGACTAAAACCATTGCCGGCCTGACCTAATAGATGTCAAGGTTTAAAAGTGTCCTACTGCTTCTTCAGATTGGCTGTTTCTGCTACAAGATTGATGGAAGCTTCGGAAGAGTGTGTGTGTATTTTTAAACTAGATTTTACTGAGTGACCTGACTCCCATGAAAAGAAGCATTTCCACATATCCAAAGCTTTCTGGTATGTAGGTCACAGTGAATGTAGTTAACTTGCTAAGTAGCTCAAATGATAATTTAATTTTGGTGTAGGGTGGTGTGGTTTTTTTTTCCATTCAGGTCAGCAGTGGCCTCAGGTAACAGTGGTCTAGTTCCTCACTCCATTCCCCATCCTGGCTCCATTTGAGTTTTGAGTTGCCTGTGCCTAACCTGAAGAACCAGCACCAGAAGAATATTCTGTGCTCGCACTAGGATGATTTCAGGGTAACTAACTTCTGTCAGAGAAACCAGAAACCCTGGTAAGTGGGACTGGCTAAATAAACCACTTCTGGTTCTGGGAGCTAGCAGGAGCTAAGTGGTGCTTGTGGGACAGGGTCCATAGTGACTGGAAGTTCTCCCAGTTCTTCACCAAGGATTGATGTTGGTCAGGGGGGCTGCTGGTCACCTAAACCAGACCTGCTGACCAAGAGTTCAGGCAGACTAAGAGGGGAAATTCTAAGTGGGGTTTCTTTTAAATTATTTAGCTATGCGCCAGGAAAGTGTACTAATTTTTTGCTGAGTAAAAGTAACCCACATACCTCAGGAGGTGTTATGCCATACAGCTGCAGTTTCTGAATAATTTTGCTTCTGTTCTTGATGTGAAAAAGTTTACATAATTCAGGGAATAGTGTCCCACCATGTCTCCTCCACTGTGTGTCACTGTGTTCTTCATCACTTATGGCTTGGCTAGTCATTCTGTCCTGCTGAAGACTCCGGGGCTTTTTGGGAAAAGCACAGCACAGTGCAGCTCATCAGCTCCAGTTTCCCTGTCACTCAAACATGGACTGTTGCTTAGAGATGCTGCCAGTGTTATGGACAGGCAAGGTTTGTCACTTCATGTGTCCTCCCATGAAAGTGACACCACTCAAAGTTTGCTAAAGCCAAGGCACAGGTCTGGGGCTGCTCCCCAGGAAACCAGAATGAGACTCATTGTTTACCAAACACAGTTCAGGGTGCTGGTTTCCAGGGGCTCTGTCTTTCTCAACTTCTTATCGCTGTTTCATTCCAACTATTTCATGATCCTATTATTTATTTGAAACAACAAAAAAAATTATTTTGCTTAATAGGAGTACACATCAGAGCATACTTGTAATACATCTAAGATGCCTGTGCAACATCTTTAACTTACATTTTTATGTGTACATAGTGAAACAGTGGTGTTGTCAGAAGCATCACAGACTGACGGGAACACAGATAATTTGTGAAGCCAGGGCTTTGTTTTTTGTTTGAGATGTGATTTCCATGACAAACCACAGTGACATTGTAGTAAGAAAACTCCTTCTCAAAAGTCTTTGCTTTTGTCATGGAAATAGCTGTGACAAAATCATGGCCTTTATTGTTCTTCCTCTCATTCATATATGCAAAGTGGATTTTTTTTCAATTCTGCCAATGCAATGTGCAGAAAATCCAGTGAGGAACAACACAATACATGTCTTCTCTCAGACAACATCAGGAATTGAGGCTGCATGTTAAAGACAAACACACTGAAGCCATAGTCAGAGATTTGTGATAAAAGTTCCCCAAATGTCTTTAGTTACTTAAATCTCCTCCCTGAGCAGAAAGTCAATGAGATTTATGTTCCAAATTGCTAAGCATATAACACTGCAATTCTTAATAGCTAAAATGCATGGACTACTCCTCTCCTATGTAAAAATGGGAACTTTTTCAACACCCCAGAATGATGCCCTATTGCATTATGGCAGGGCTTAATATTTTTGAGCCAGGTTGGTTCCAACCAACTCAGTGAGAAACAGGTGCCTGCTGAGCAAAGCCTGTGGGATGAGCCTATCCATTTGCACTCAGCTCTCTCTTCTGCAGACTAATCCAGAGGGATCACAGCGGGAGAGAGGAGCAGGAGGAAGATTAGGAGAGTACCTGAGTCCATGATATTTTTGTGTGTAAACATATTCTGAAGTCTTACTGTAGAAATTAAAAAATCCAATTATGGTGTATAAAAAAACCCCAAACCCCAAACAAACATCGTAGGGATTTAAAAGGACAAAACAAAATTTGCTATTTGCTGTTGTTGGCATTTAATAGGATTCACATTTCACAGCCTAACAGCACTCCTCCCTTTTGGTGCAGTATCTGCTTACATTGCTCAGCCAGGCTTGTTTCCATCAAGGGATGTATAAAACTCAATATTCAAACCACCTTATTTCTGCTCCTCATTCAGAGATCCATCTACTTGCAGCTGGCAAATACGCTGATTTTTTCTTTTCTATGACCTTCTCTCCTCAGATCTCAGTCCACCACCCTGGGATCTCCTGCCCTGTCCCCAGAAAGGCAACATTCTGCCACCCACCCTTTGACCTCCTGCAGCTCTAACCTGTAAGTGCTGCCTGTCAAACCAGGGACTTGTGAGGAGCTACTTTGGGCCTGTGCAGCCCCAGCCCCAGCTTTGCCTCCAAACAGTTGGTCCATATGGAGCATCACCTTTCTTCAGGCCAGTTTCAGAATGAGAGTCTGCACTGACTTTGCTGAGCAGCCCATTGATCCCTCCCTCATTGGTAATATCCTGCCCAAATCACCAAGTGCTCTCAGGATTTCTCATGTATTTTTTTTCAGAGGATGACAAGACTGGCCTCCAGAAAGTGTACACCAAAAAAGATTGAAAAATGAGAGAAGTCCTAAATCTGCTCTGATGGGGAATAAAAAGTGGTTTTCAGCAACAGATGTCAGTCTTTTATTCTAGGGATATCTGTAGCAAGGCAGTAACATCTCTCACCCACACCTGAAGGCGGAATGTCTCATACTCCTGCATGATGGATAAGAGGATGATAACAGGGAAGGGAAGCAGACTTTGCTCAAAGCTATTAAGCCTCTCTGCAAAGCAGGCTAGGCTGTGTGGAGACTGAAGACATTAGCTGTCATTTTGTATGAAAATTATATGTACTCAGAAGCTTAATAATACTCCAGCAGGTTGCAATGATTTACATAAAAAGAAGTCAAAACTGGGGAACAGGGAGTGAACAAGAAATGGGATACCTCCAAAGAGACCATGGAGGAACTTGGGGGTTCAGATACTCAGGAATGGAAGGGATGAGGAGAAAGTGCATGCCTTGGGGTACTGTATGGTCATGGAGATTTCCTTTGTGCAGACAAGGATGCGAAGGGAAAAGGGTAACGGGGAAGGATGGTCCAATCCTGATTGTTTTCCAGGCATTGAGGCACAACACAGGTGTGGTGTTGCCACGTTGTCCTATTTTGGGTATTTCCTTGTGAGCTTGGGTTGATGAGTTAAGAGGCCATGCACCATTACCACTGGTATATATCCAGGTTTCCCTGGTGTGTAAAGGGGAGGGCAGCATGCCCTGGGCAGATGACAGTGGAGAGGCAGGAAATAAAGTGGGAGAAGGGGATGACTTTTCCTCCTCATGGTGCCCACATGGACACATCAGTGTTCTGACATGAGGGATACCCTATCACCCTGGGATGCTACAGCCACCTCAAAAGCTGTCTGGACTGGGAGGGATGCCACAGGTGCCAGTCCTGCTCCTGATCCCCTCTGTATTGCAAGAACAGGCATTATCCCAAGGCCATCGTCTCTGGCACCATACACCCCTGGGTGAAATCCAGCTATTTCAGCCTTACCAAACAAAGCTGTGTCAGGTGTATTCACATCCCCTTACATTTACTTGTGTGATAATCTGTGAAGCTTCTCCCGCCCTGATTATTCATGAGGCAGTAATTTGGATACCCCACAGACACTGAGCTGCAGACTTTCTAGAAAGGCTTTTCGTTTTCTCTCAGAAGATTTTAAAACGACTTCAGATGGACTAGAGAGTTGTCACTTGTTTTATGATTTATGTAAGTAATTATGGAGCACGATGGAATAATGTGAGGGTGGGTAGGAATGTCCCAAACCCACCAGCAGCTGTACCGGAAGAGAAAAGCCCTGTTGTTTCCAAAGAGCCAGTAGAAACATGGGGTATTTCTCGATGTCACTGCATTCACTAATTAGACTAGAAAGATTATGTTTAATTAATGTCATTCTTTTTAAGATTGCCCACAGAATCTCTGTGTGTGCTTAACCTTCTCCTTCTTGCTATTTCTTGCTCTCTCGCTTTCATTTCAGTGATCCCTGCTGTTTCAGAAGCACTTTACTGGTCAAGACACAGGCAGCTGCTTATCCTCACAGATCTTCAGGATGGCCAGCAGCTATTTCTGCAAACTGGAGTATCCTTGACTTGACAGGCAAATACCATCTCCTAGTATCGAAGTAACAGATTAGTGCCCTGAATTTTCTGGTGCATCATTAAAAAAAATTACATCTGTCACAAGAAACAGAACATGATCTGCACTTGCTGGTTGTCAACATTGCTCGTTCATTTGCAAATTCAAATTACTTCATCAAGGAGAAATAGCTTTTAAGGAAGCAACAACCTCCCCCTTATCCCTGCAAAGCTACTACGGGTAATTTTTGAGAACAAGCAAGGTGTTTTCTCTTGTGGCTTAGTCTTCTCCAATAACCATTGTGACTCTTGCAGTTAACCTTCAAAACACTTCTTGCATGTGCTCCTCCTTCCACTCCCAAACTGAAATTAGTGCAACAATTCAGCAATGTTCTGCAGGAGGAAGATTTTCAAGCAAGCAGGGTGGCCACCATGGACAATTTTAGGCATTCAGACTTGGGGATTATCCTGAACTCACAAAAAAGGCTAGCAGTGAGGCTTTGAGACAGCTAGGAAGGCAGCTATCACTAACATGATTGCTGCTGCTCAGGACTGGCACTGGACACCCCTTGTTTTGGCTGTGGCACCAGAGAGCCATTAGTGAACAGTACTGTACAGTACGGCCCATCTTGGTGAGCGGCTGTTTTTGTAATGATGACCCACAGGTGGACATTTTGATGCCAGGTCAATAGTCACAGCCCTACCCGGTATGGGAGAAATCAGACCTCAATTGGCTGCTATTTGGGAGATAGGGAGTTGGTTCTTATCCAACAGCTGAATTAAACTTCCTAGAAAGCTGGCTGTGACACAACAGGATGGGATGTGAAGGGCTTATTTCTTGACAGAGCAAACCAGGAAGGCTTCTCGGGAGCCCAGATGGTGTTCTTCAACAAATGAAGCTCAGAAAACCTCAGCAAAGGAAACAGAACAGGAATGAGCCTGTTCAGCAATGGGATAACTAGTCAGAGCAGGTCTGGGGCTCCAGAGAAATCATGTGGCCAAACAGATGGTCTCAGGCAAAGTAGCTTGAGAGGTTTCCACCTCTCAGAAGTGTGAATTCTTGGCTGCATTTACTTCTCATTGTTAGCCTTCATTTTTACAAAAGCTCTGGTTTTATTGGTCTCTGTGTGTAACACAGATGGTACATAAGCTTGGATTAATACTGAACAGGTCATATTTCTGGTGTTCTGTTTAGCTGGCTGGTTTTCACTCCCATGAGTGAGAATACAACAAACCATAGGGCCTCAGAGAAACTGAGAAGATGGGTCCTACTATCTGTGTGAGTAGAGGTTTTGTGGAGTTCAGGGAGGGAATTTAGAAAACTTCCCACAGTCTGGTCCAGTGTTCACAGGAGTCCATGGAGCACAGCATAATATTTGGTTTTGCCGTGATTTATTTCATATAAGGAAGCTTTTTTCTTCCTTTATGAATAAAGGAGGAGTTCAGGGGCTTTTATTTCCCCCAGTTAAATGAACCTGGGAAGTACCATCATAAAAAAACCATTATGAAGCACTCGAGCAGCTTGTAAATACTGAGGGTTTTATTTCCACTTCACATGGTCTCCAACAGACTCTTAAACAAGACCAGTTACAATTTAGTATGCCCAGAGATTCCATGATTTTTCCAAAACGAAGGAAGTTCTCAGTAAACTCTGTACATAGCCAGTTGAACTGCTAACAATAATTTAAAAACTCTTTTTTGTATAGTAAATGCAAGAATACCAGCAATAAAAGTACAGTACAGGTAAATTCACAACAATATTACAGTGAAACAGTTTGACTCACATTTATGTGATGGTACAGTAGCAGTATGTACATGCACTAAAGTGCGAGGACCCAGAGGCATGCAAGTCAAGTATTGTAGGTGTATTTTACAGCTAACTCTGTAAGACTTTCTGAGGCATTCTTTTCTCTTTTTTTACACATTTACTCGTGTTTACCTGTATTCCCCTCCATCTCAATTAATTACAAGTCTAGTGAACGAGCTTAATGGCTTTCTTCACTACTTAAAATGTATCGCTTCAGACAGTTGAAGCAATCTTTAAGAACCTTACCTTTAAAAACCAATAACACTGACATTAAAATAGAATAAAATTAACTTAAGACCCTAGTTTTACATGAAATTAAAAAAAAAACGAACCCAAAATACCCCAAACCAAAACTGAAAACATAACAGTGCAAATATAACCAAAAGGCAGTCAGTATTTGGAGAGAGCGCGAGCGCGTATTCAAATTCCCTTAAAACTTAATTTACATTTTATTTTAAATCTTACTTTATATAATTTTAACCCTTTTTTTTTGTTTTTGTTAATATACTGTATGTAGAAAAGATGGAGACAAAAATAGTTTTCTCAGCTATGAAAAAAATTAAGTTATTACAGGCACATTAACTGTTTCATTCTAGAAACACCTCTGTTTCCCAGGTCGGACATTCAGCAGTTGTGTCTGAGAACATTCTTTGACCTCTCCAAGCGGACCTCCCTCCTTCGCAGCAGAGACGGCTGGCGGGCGACCTGGTGGAGGCGAGTGGTGGCCCGCCCTGTTCCTGTATGGAGTCAGGCCAGCTCGCCTCCCCGGCTGGGGGTCTCTGCCAGCAGCTCCTTGCTTCCGCACTCCTCTGAGGAAGTCAGATCTCCGGTGGACTGCGACTGTGAGGCAGTAGGGGAATGTGAGGCCCATCGTGACGGTGGGCGCCGGTTCGCTGGTCTCTCTGGCCGGGAGAAGCAGGGTTGGAGGGACGGGGCTAGTGCAGAACAAGGCAGTTCCTTGGCAGCCAAGAGAGCAAAACAGTGGTTAGTGACTTGCATTAGAGACCGTCGGGATGCACGAAGAATTAAGAAACAAAACCGTCAAACTAAAGCTAAGCGTGTGTTGTGGCGTGGGACAAAAGCAAGCAGCGAACATCTGGCTGTGTGTGGGCTCCAGGTATCTGCATGTGTGTCCATGATTTATGGAACAGATAAGGAAACAATGAAAGAAGGAGGGATGAGTTGGAGTAGCTGACAAACTTCCATTTGCTATTTCTCCTCGTGCTAGAAAGAGAAGAGCTGAAAAAGTACATTTGCATAATAATTCAGGAAAATCCACTATTCAACACGTTACTCTAAGTGCTGACCTGGCATAAAAAGGCCAGGTTTCGCATTTGCAAGAGGGGTGAAAAATCAACCACTGCCTCCTTTTTTTCACTTCAGAATTCAGACTGACATGTAGGAGACTTCTTAGCACAGAATAATGACTACAGGGGTAGTTATGATCTCCAGCTGGGTTAAAGATGAGGCTTACTTACACATTTCATTTTCTGGAACACCACTTCTAACTGCCAGTTGCTGAAACCTGAATTACAGGATTCAGAGGTACTGAGTGTTAAAGGCAACATTCACAGAAATGGAAATTTTATTCCTTGACCAAGTTTCCACTGTTCTGGCTTGGTTAGCTTGCCTTTGCGATTAGAAACAATCTGCAGTTGTGATTTTTCACCCTGGCATTACGTTGGTAATGCCTCTAATATTCATGGACTTTCCTCAAAGTACAGCTGGGCTTCCTGCCTCACTCTGAATGCTCCCTACATCAAGATGAGAGACTGTAGAAGCAAGCCTGTCTCATAGGGCCAAAGACTTCTGAATTTCACTTCATACTTCTCAATTTATAAAAGCAAATCAGAGCAGTTTGCCAGCCTCTAGCAATGTGTACACTAAGCAGCAGTCACTGGAAAGTATAGGGGAGTTCAATAAAAACCAAAGTCAGAATGCTAACTGGTGATAAATGAAGAGAGAGACCAAAAATGATACAAAGCAAAGGAAAAGCTCTGGCACAGTAAGGTGCAGGGATACCAAGGCAGCCAGGAGGCAAGGATTCATCACACTGTTTCACATGGAGAAGGAGAATAGTGACTAAGGATGGGGAATATTGGAGTAGGTAACATGATGTGATTGACAGTGAACAAACGAAGTGACACGACATTGAACCTCTCAATTGCAGTGGAAGACCAAACATGAATGTCATAGGACAGAAAGACCAATTTTGAAGACACAGAACTGAGGTATGAGAAATGGAGCTGGTGAGACCTGTCTTGGAGAGAGTGCATTGTTGGACTCGGGGAAGCCTCAGTGAAGGGTCAACCTTGGTGCCTTTGGGCAACATGCAGCCAATGGGGTGATCTATAGCTGCACACCAGTGCTTGAGACAGAGCTGTGACCAGCTGCCCTCGGCACTCACAGAGCACCTCAGCCTGCACCCCCTCCTCTCTGCCTCCTCACCCCCCGCCCCATCTCTGCACCATGAATTTCACAACCCTTGCTAAAACAGCAGTAAGGCTGAATTGGTGCTAACAAAAAGATTGACTGTGTGTCCTTACTTCACCTTATCCCATTGTGCCCGGGGCAACATATGGTCTGTGAAAGCTGCCACTAGACTCAGATTTGTTAAGAGAAACCCATCTGTGCAGCAACAGTCATGAACAGCACAACATGGTGAATTGAGGCTATGAGATTTGAGGGTTTTGTCTTAGCCTCTTTCAGAAAGGAGGCTTAAAATGATATCTTTGTAGTGCTGCTTGCTCCTGGCTGCTTTATCCTAGTTTCAGAGCAGTAAATCAGAGTCAGCACTGCGATAGCAACATTTATTTCCACTGCTGCCTCTCAGTTCAAAAGCCTCTCTCCAGCATGCCTGCAGATGTTGATCAGCTTTTACCAAACAGCAGGGTTAAGCTCATCTTATCTGTGATGTACACATGCCCAGCACCACACAAGGCTGTGCTGGTGATGGATGTTGCTCCAGAGCCAAAAGTGACTGGCAGTGTAATCTCATGAAGTGCTGGCTGCTGAGTCAGTCCCCCCCACCTGCAGAGTGGAAATCCAGCCATGACAAGGAAACTCTACAGAACCGTTTGTGAAAACCCCTCCTCCCTTACTACATGTAGCTCTCATAGCTAGAAATGTTTTTTTTTAAAAATAAATAACCTATGGGTAATTTAGTTTGGTAGTTGCTCAGGGGCGTGGGTGGACAGGCAGCACTTCTTAGCCTGAGCACTGAAAATGGGAAAGATTATTTCAGCTTCAGTTTCTAGCTATTTCCTATAACAGGCTGTCAGCCACCACGGCTATGCCTATATTAATTAATAAAGAAAACAGTTTTCTCTTTTCTCTGAGGCAGAATGGATGGTCACAGCTTATGTCTCCATAGTGTCTTCCCTCTACCATGGCAGCAGCAGCCACTGGACAAAACTGGGTGCAGAACTGCTTAATGAGCAAAGGTGACTTCAGCCTTTAGCCACAGGCTGGTGCTGAAGCCCCCTTCCCAGCCCTCTCCACCTGCTGTAGCCAGAGTTGGAGGGAAGGCATTCTGGGGCAGCCAGAAGCCCTGCGCAGTGCTGTGCATTTGTAAAAAAAAAAAAAAAAAAAAAAAAAAAGAGGAAAATAAAACAAAAAAATGTTTGTCATAAATCTGAATCCCTCTGAATCCCTCCCCAACATTTTTGCATACCTTTGTATGCGCACCTTTGTGTCGGTCTTAAATTTTGCCAATTTTTAAAAGCTTAGCAAAAAACCCCAACAGCACAAATTTTGACTAAAGTGTGATCTCTTCATAGCCTGTGCTGCTGCAGGACACAGCAGGTGAGCTCCTATCCTGAGCTCTTCCCGACTGTCACAGAGAAAGGACCCCACAGGGATGTTGGGTGCGTGCCGACACCTCTGGAGTTGTGGCCATTTATTTCCCTCTCTTAACCCACATGTTCAAGAATGACTGCTTTTGGAAGGCTCTGGAAACAAGGTAGAAAGGACTTACAGCAGTGAGGCAGGCAGGGTTAGAGTCCCCAAGGGGCAGTTAATAAGACAGTTTGGTTCTGGACAGAACAGACAGAAAAGAAAAAGAAAGCAAGTAGGTTGGAAAGAACTGTTTTAATTGATTATTTTTTTTAAAGTGAAGATTTCATGTCAGCAAGGAAGAAGTCTCCAGGTGTTACTACTCATTCAGATCATGTTACCAGTGTTATCACAGGGAAACTAATAATCAAAAATAAAAGATAAACCGCTAGCAGAAAAAGATTTAGAAAGAAAGGAAGCAAACCAACCAACCGTTTACAATCCTAGCACAGTTTCAGAAGTGGACATAGCAATAAACAAATCAAACATTTCTACTCAGCAGAGAAAGATATATGTTATCCTTTGCCAACCTTGATTAGTGCTAGGGAAAAACCACATTACTATGAGAGGAATAATTTTTCCCTTCGTTTGATTTCAAGGGAGAGTTTCTGCTTTGGAAATCTTTAACAAGCAAGAAAATGACAGTTATTTTGTGTTGCTCACACTTTCATTGCTCAGGTTTCGTGACAACCCTTTGCCTCACCTTTCTCTCTTGTTTCTCTTCAACAGTGATGCTGGATGGGAGACCCAAGTTTAACCAAAAGCCCTTAAGTTCTGACAACACATTCCCTGATTTTCAACATTCCCCCACCTGTGCTGAATGGTTCAAGGTGGCAAGCCTGTGGCAATTGCTCTGCCCTGGCGAGCAGAGGATGCAGCACCTGCCTTCTCATCTGTGGGTCTGTGTGGATGGTCCTTTCACAGCTCTGTCTCCAGAAATGAGTCTGACTCCCAGTCCAGGACAGTTGTGTAACCTCCATGATCTACATCCTTGCTAGTCATAGAAACAAAATGTTTGTAAAGCTCTTATGTGGTTGGTTAGGTAATGCCAATCTGCGTTTTTAACAGTAAAATGTATAAATCCTATGATATGCAAGTAAGATAGGAATTCAGTGAATTATCAGGATAAGACACTAGTAGGCCACACTTTGTGGATATGAATTTCCTTGTAAGAAACTCTGGGCAAGTTAGAAAATACAAAGTTATTGCTATTCTGTATGCATATACTCTCACATGCACACACACATGCACATAAATAGATAAATATATATATGGACTAGGTTTCATTTTTGCAGCAGGAATATAAAAGGAAATGATGTAACTAAACAACTCAGAAGCTCAAATTAAGGAAAAGTCACCAACAGGCGTTGCATGCAAGTTTAAAAGTCATTAGTATGCCATGGCTGCAGAAAGCAGAAGGCGTTTGGTGGTAAGAAGGGCGCTTGGCCAGAAATTAACAGGTGAGAGGGTAGCAGAGCAGGGATCTACAGGAGGGTGGAAGTGTTGTATCAGCACTGCCCCAAGCACAAACCTGCCTCCTTCAAGATCATAATTCCCTGAACAGCTGTGTCTGGCTTTCTACAAAATGTGCTAAGTGGAATTTGTACAAAGTGTAATTTGTGTGGTCAGGGTAATCCACAAATAACCCAAGGCACCTGCAGAGTCTAAACTTTTTTGTGGGTGTTTTTTTCAGCAGCGAACCCATGCTTCCCTTGAGTACATCTTCCAGAGCACCACTTCACTTAGGAAAAGCTAAGCTCATTGTATGAATGCCCACCAGTTTCCTTTTCAATCCACATTCCCAAGAAATGCCAAGAGCAGCCAAAGAACAAAACCTGTGCATCTAGACTGCAGTCATAACAGCCGTGTAGGAGTTGCAAGGAGAAACAAGTCTTAGCTCTAAGACTCAGAACTCAAAAAATTAGGCAAAACATACTGAGAATTCACAAAAATGAGCAATTTTCTGCAAGTTTGATGGTCAACGAGTTCTTGCTAAATAGCATTGACCCAAATCTCTCTGTGCATCAAACTCAGGTACTGTCGCTGGCTTGTATTTTGCCAACAGCGATTTGTGATGATGCAGGATGACATTCATCTACTTGTATTTGAAATCTACTGAGACAGTTAAAAGATACAGGAGGAAATCAAGAGTTTCCAGGGATGCCTTGAAGGCAAAGCTGAATCGAGCTTGTAAGAGTACAACACACTTCCTAATAAGGACCAGTTGTGTATTCCCAGTATTTCAAACTAAGGACAAAATACAGAGATAGCTGGAAAAAGTAAAATAAATGAGGCTGCTTGCCACTTCTATTCAGTCTGAGGTTTGTGCACAAAGACCACTCTCACTCACTAGTAGTTATAATGTGAATGTGGTTTCTTTTTTTTTTTTAAATGTAAAAACATCCCTGCTTATATCTGTTTAAACTGCACAGAGGGAATATATCCTTAGATTTGGATTGTCTGTTAGGCAAAAATGATCAGGTTCTCTGAGCAGTACCTACAAAAGAGGAACTGACTGTATATTGAGAACCACCTACTGGGGCAAGGTAAACTGCAGATCAAAGGTTTCAGTGCTCAGGTGCCCAGAAATCCTTCACACCAAATGTTGAGTTAGAAGATGGGGTTTGAACCTTCCCTTTTGAGGTATCTGAGGCAGGAGTAGTAAGAGTCTGCCCAGTGACGGCAAGGTGGATGCACAGGGTGCGCAGGGGTCAAGGAGCTACTTCCCTGAGCCAGGGATCACCCCAACACTGGGATGCTAAAGGGGCAGCACAGGGCAGAGAGGGTGAGGAGTGCCTGCCCCTGCCCTGGGAACTGTCACCTACCAGCAGTACACACCCCTTTTCATGGCTGAACCAGACAGCCCAACATATGCACGTGGGAGCTGGGCATAGTTCAGCTTTTCTAGGCTTCTTCAGAGTAACACTCTCAAGTGCTCTCAGAGGTTCACCAAAACCAGGAGGTTTAAATTCTAGTAACTGAAAGATTTCATCCATCATTACACCTTTTTTTGTTGATTGCTCTTGCACCTGAGACTGACCCCCAACATCTGGGCACACTTGCTGAGACAGACGATAACTGTTACACTGTTGATGACAAAATATCATCAAGTAGTTCTTAAACACTAAATAAGTATATGTTTAGATTAGTTGATTATATGTGTATTTTTTGCTTTTTGTTATTTTTGTGAGGCAGCAGCAGTCAGTACCAAACATCATGTCATTCAATCACATTCACAGACCTGAGCCAAACTTAATCAGATACATTCAGAAAAGATATGCTGAAGGCCCTGAAGTTTTGCTTCAGGGTATTGTAGAGACTATTTCTCACACAAACTTGTTAAGACCCATTCTTGTGTAGGAGAAAGAATCTACCTTTCCATCCAGCATGAAAATGTACTCAAACCTAGAGTCCCTAGAGCACCTGTAACATGTGGTGTGTTTTGTGACAGAAAACCCTTATCCTAGTCATTCAGGGAAGAACCATTTTTACCCCATAAAGGATAAAACTCTTCTGATGTTTTCAAGCCAGATAAGCTGCCAGGATAGAAACTCAATTCCTTCATGCATTCCTCAGTGACTAATCCAATAGCATCATGACTGGAAATCACTGGTGGTATCAGGACAGGACTAGGATATTCACTTCAAATACTCACTAGGACTTCAAGAGACCTCATAATGTGTTTGTTCAAAGAAGAGTGCATTTAGCTATAGGAGGAAAAACAAGCAAACTCATTACCTCTATGGACCCTGGATCTACTTTGACAATTTCTCCTGTGCTGTTGTCATTGCTAAGATTTGGTGGGCTGTGTGAAGGTAGCCTTCTCTCTTCCTTTAAGGCATGCTCCAAAAGTTTCTTATTCAAGATCCTGGCAGCATTTTCTGCAAGTGTGTACCCTGGAGGAGCAGATAAGTCCTGCCTAATACTTGTCACCTCAGTTCCCTCTTCCTTTTGTGTCTCTGTCCCCAGTCGGAGAGGACTGGGTGATCTGCCACGGGCATTTGTACATGGCTCCTGCAACGTGCCCAGTTCTGGTCTGGGTTCTGCTGACCTGGACCGGCTGCCAGATCTGGGGCATTTTTGGAAGGTCTCATGAAAGATGGGGCTATGGTCAATGATGTTGAACAAACTGGAGAGGCCATCGTTGATAGTGGTGTGGACAGGACTCTCCCGTGTGGTGGTTGATCGAGCCCAAGCGGACTCACTGAATCCTTTCTGAGGTGTGCCAGGCAAAGTCCGGTTATTTGGCTGGTCTGATTTGGGAAGGACTTTTCTTTGCAGCTTTGGAGAGCCATATTTGGGGGAGCAGCATGTGCGTTCAAACTTAGCCTGGACCTTTTCAATGACAGGGGTCACTTGCCTGCTTCTTAGGCTTCTGGATGGTGAAGAGACAGGTGTGGACCCCCCCTTTGGTGTCAGACACTTGTGTGGACTGCTGGTGATACTGCGCAGGGTTTCCGTCTGCAAGCCGACGCTGATGGTCTGGGTGGTCTGTGTCCCCGTCGTTCTCATGCCGTTGGTTTGGCACGCGGTGTCCTTAAACTGGGGCTCTGTGGAATTGGAGCGTATTGCATTCCGGACAGAGAAAGCGACCTCCTTCATGTCATCGCTCATGTTCTTGGACATCTCCAAGCTGTGCAAGGGTGAGGCAAAGCCCACAGTAGTGCAAATAGGACGTTCAATGGGATGAAGACCGTTCTCCAGAAAATCTTTATGATGTTTGGCCAGGTCACAAGACCACCTTCCAAACATATCTGAGGAAGCACCTTTTGTCTCAGCAACGTTCCCCATAGCTTTGGTCACAGAAAACAGGAAGTCTGGCTCAGCCTGGCTTTTCCCTTCACTGCCAGCTATCACTGAGTTATCGAACCTGCGGACCACCGGTGGGCTGTGAAACACCCGAACTCCCATTTTGTCCGTTACACTGTGACTCCTTGTTGGCTGCTTCTGGCAGTGCTCTGGGCTGGTCATGGTGTTGGTTGTCATAGTGACACTGGTGGTGAGGTACCATGAGGATGCCTGGAATGGATCTGAAGCAGGATCATTCCCGGCTATTCCAATTTCTGTCCTTTCTGCCCAGCCCTCTGCAGGCTTCTCAGTTGCCCCACCATGATTCTTAGTGTTACTGTAATCCCAGTTTTTGTTGAACTCCTCAATGTATTTCAGATCATCAGGAGACAAGGGAGGGGTTATATCATCTTTGCTGCCAGAGGAAGGCAAATTTTTTTCTGGTAGAAATGGAGAAATATCCATCAGGCGCTGAAATTCTGACATGGAAGAAACGGACATTGCCCTGGAGAGAGGAACACAAGAGAGTCACTCATGCACCTGGAAATTGTCACAGAGTAACTTATTTTCATCAGCAAACTCTGAAAACCCAACTTTCACTATCTGCTTACATATAAAACCACTTCAATCATTGAATCATAAACTGTTCTGAGTTGGAAGGGACCCACAAGGATCGTCCAAGTCCAACTCTTGGCCCTGCACAGGATACCCCAAAAATCACACCACGTGCCTGAGAGCATTGTCCAGACACTTCCTGAACTCTGGCAGGCTTGATACCATGACCATGTCCCTGGGGAGCCTGTTCCAGTGCCCAGCTACCCTCTGTGTGAAAAACCTTTTCCTAGTTTTCCTTCCTTTAGCCCTTTCTTTCATTTAAGTCCCCTTTTATTATCTTTGAAATAGCTGTGAACACACACATTTGTGATGTGCCATTAAAAGTAATAGTTTGTTATTGGTTCTTAATTTACTGCTTTCTCAGGAATTACTGCTTGGCAAATATCTGTAGTGTGGAGCAGTAGGATGCATCTCAGAATGATACCACTCACAGAGAATGAATGTTTGTGACAATACTAGGCACAATTTTCAAAGCAAGTGTAGAGCATTTCTGACTTGCTGGGAAATCATCAAGTCCACCCCCACTCCTGAGACTTCCCAGGCTGCACAGCTGGAGTGCAGTGATGTGGGACATCCAGCTGAGATGCTGCTACATTGAACTGGCTTGGTGAGTTGAGCTCATGCTGAAATTCAACCAAAAGGAATCTCTAAGTGATAAGGCTGAATTTTTGGGTCTCCCCCATTTCACTAATTTGTACAAATCACAGGCATTCAGATGAGTTGTCCTACTGTTTTGCTTTCAGAAAAAAAAAAATCAAACTTTTTGAATGGGACTAAACAAAAATGCAAATGAGTGTTGCTATCAGAGTCGGTTCAATGAGGTAACTCCAGCTGGATGAGAAGCCAGCAAGCAGTGGTTTTCATGTACCAGTGATCCAGAGGATACAGCCTGTGAGTTTTTAATCAAGAGCTCCAGCAGCAGTTCAGGTGTGTCTCTGTTAAGGAGTCAGGTGAGTGTGGTTCTAAATGGATCTCCTAGTCAGATGCTCTGGTTTGCATCAGGAGGGCAATCTCAGAGAGCATAGGCTGGGTTCCTTTGGGATGAAAATGAGCTGGAAGATGCTCTCCAGAAGCACAACTAATGCATTTTAAGGTTAGGTGGATATTCAACATTTGCGATAAGGCGAGAACCAGTCCAAAGCAAAATATCCGTGACAGGCAGCAGCATATCAGGTCCTTGGCACCAAGTGTTTTCCTCTATATATTGACATCTGCAGTGTGTACTTGCACTGCTTGCTAAGGCAGGCATAGCCTTCACTGCAAGCTGCAGCTTCATGCACTTTCATAGAGTTTGATCTTTGTGTATGACAGCAAATGTGGCCCAAGTTAATCAGCGTAGAACAGAAGTATATTGAGACAAATTAATCCCTGGGTAAATCCATTAATCTGGCTTGGAGGCTGTTTAGGAAGTGGCAGGGCTATGTCCTGGGTCTGCAGCTTGGGTGCAGAGAGTCATAGCTTCAGCAGTTGAGTATTTGCTGAACTTTCCCCTGTAAGTTTTACTCACCTTTGAAGATTTCCTTTGTGTGTTTCTTCCTCCTGAATGAAAACAGAAACAAGCAGGATAAGTTATTTCTGAAGGTGTTGGTGGCATTAGCTTATGGGTCTTTTGTCATTCACTTCCCATTTGTTGCACCGGGTATGTTTGTCTTTAAAAAGCGTTTGATTTTTCCGCTGATAAAGATGCTTAAATTGCCAATGGGAATATTCTTCACTTTGTAGGCAGGAGAGTGGGCAATCCCATCAGGATAACACACTGCACAGGTAAAGCCCGTATGCCAAATCTACAACAGCCTTGAAGTTTTATATTCCCATGCAATCACAAATGGCTTTTTTCCACAATATATTGTTTTGCACCATATATTTTTCAGTGACTCATTTCTGTGGAGGTAATCTACTTTTTGCTAGAGATCTAGCTGTGCTGAAAGAAAAGATAAACTGAGGCTCTTTGACATAAGATTTAATTATACATTCTCTAGGAACCAACAAGTGGCAGCAGTTGAAATTCCTTAAGCTTGCTATATTAAATGTGTGGGAAGACTTGCTTGTTTCATACAGGGAATACCTACAGCTTGCTAACAGCATTAAGATGTTTTCATGGCAGTTATTTCCCTGTGAAAATTCCCATAATGAGTTGGGGTTTTAAATAGATACTTCTGAAGCAATTGCTGTACAGTCATTCTAATTGTTTACTTATATTTCTAGTCAACTATAGGGAATACAACATGGGATCAGGGAAAAAAAAAAAACTTTAATACTGTATATATTACTTTTATTTGACCTCATGAAATCAAGAACAGTACCAAAAGTGCATTTCAAACTGGAACTGTTTAAAAACAGCACTGCTTAACTCAGCAAATACCTTTCTGGTATTTATCCTGGGTCGGGGAAAAAAAATAGTAGTAAACTGATCCTCCTTGCATTCACTGTGGTATAATTCTGGAATAACACCCTTGGCTTCAGTGGAGTTACTGCAGAGTAAATCTGATCTAACTGAATTCATAATTGGCTGGATTGACTTCTACTGCAGTTAGTACCAAAGAGAAAACATAGTGGAAGGTAGAGTCAGCAGGCTGCAGTTGCCTCTGTGCATCCTCAGCTACTCATAAACTCCAATCAGTCTCGCTTGAGCAAACCCTCTGAGGGAAAATTACTTTGCGCAGGTTTCCCTAAATCATGCTTTGAAGGAAAGAAGCCATGCAAATATCACCAAGCACAAATTTTGCTGCCCATACTTTTGTTAATGGTGGTAACATCTGAAAAACAGAAGAGGAAAGAGAGGTTTTCTCTGAAAATCAGACTGAATTTGAAGGAATGGGAAATTAACCACAAAACTCAGTTCCCTGAGAGTGTTACCAACATTCTTCACTGAGCACTTGGACATGTATGAAAAAAAGCTAAGAAATAATGTGCACACTGCCAGCCATACACTTAAGGCACCTAGGCAAGAAAATCTAACCAGAATACATAGGTACCTACAGCTATGTAAAAAGGACAGTCACATTTCTTGCCTCTCTTAATCTTTTTTTCTCTTCTTCCACTCAAAGAACTTGATTTCTCAATCCTTTAGCTTTGTATCAGCATTTGGGGACAGGGATGCTTGGTGTTGTTCAGAAACAAGGTAAACAAGCTGTGAAGACCTGGAACTGATGAAAATAAGCCTGGCATGGTGCAGGACACAGACTACCTTCGCCATTTCTCACTGGCATTTTTTAGCACTGTGCTTTATATCTTTATGACTTGATGGTTTGACTTCAGGGTAGGTACTTTGCTGATTAATAACTTTATTTTTTTACCATCTCATCTCACTTACTCATGCTAATCTGTTTAGAAGGCAACCATGGCAGAACAATCAGAAGTGCCTCTCTACAGCACTTACTGCTTTACTAACAAAGTAAAGCCCATGTTTCTTCATAAATACCTATCTACTTAAAATTGGAAAAGATTTAAGACCTTCTAAGCCAATATGTTGTGTCAAATATAGTTCTCATATATAATATGAATGGCCACAAGACAAAGTAATCTTTGGGACCTTCAGGCTGGCTCCCAGTTTCTCAGGTGACTGACACTGGTCTTATCAGCTCATAACAAAGAATGAAAACCTGTCCATACCAAATTCACTACTGGGTAAGTGTAAGCAGTGCCTGTGACACAATATCTCACTTCCTACAGCAGGGAAGCTGTACCAATTCTGACACAACAGATAACACGACAGCATGATAAAATGTAGAAGAGCTCATACTTCTGTTAATCCGGTCAAGAATTTCTCCCGCTCCAGCTGCCGAGAACGATGCTCGTCGGGCTCGTCAGGGGAATCGAGAGACAGCGATTCCAGGAAGAGGTTTTCCGTGGCGCTGCACCGGTCGCTCTCCTTCAGCTTGGACAGCGACCGATCATCAAACTGGATGGTGTCGGAATCAGAGTAGGACCTGGACCCCATGGAACGAGGCACGTGGAGGTTCCCCTGGGGCGTAAACGGCCGACGGCTGCTCTCGTTCTGGTCACACACCAAACCACCTCCTCTCCGTGGGCTTGCTTCTTTCTGAAGCTGGAGACAAGGCAAATTAAAAGGAACAGCAATTACTTCTGCAGTGTATGGCATCTGGCAGAACTCATCCTTCCCCAGGAGCAAGGCACCCATGCCCTGCGGATTACCACCCTGCCCCAGGGGTGCACCGCCAGGAGACACCAGCCTTGCTCTACTGGTCCTTCCGCAAAGGGAGATTTCTCTAGAACTTTGATGCTATTGCTCATGGGATTTTGAGTGACTAAATGTGTATATGTGGAGTTTTGCTTATTTACATGTATATGTATACATATATACACACTGTGTATATGTGCATATACAAAACAATGCAACTGTCTGTAATCTGATTTTCAAAGAAACAGATCAACACAGACTGTTATTTAAAAGCAATCTTGATAGCAATACAAGTAGAAGCTGAAGGAAGGGTGAGTGAATTGCCTTCTCATCCAAACAAACACATTTTTCTTCTGGTCAGCAACACACAGATTGTGCTTTTATGTACATCACTTGTTTCCAGGGGTGGAAAATTATGCTTAACAAAAACGAAAAACTTTGTTTTATAAATGGCCTAGCCTGAATGCATGGCTGGGAAGTTGACTATTTGTACAAAACATTGTCAAAGGGATGAATTAGGCATGCAGAACATGTTCAGAGAAAATGTGTATTTATAGAAGGCCATCAAAGCCATTAACTCTACACTTTTCAAAAACTGGTGAAGAGAGGGTGAACCATTAGTGAAATTGCCAATATTATAATTAGATTATGTGATCAACTTCTCTTTTACCTGTAAACACAACAGGATGGGTGAAGTAAGTGATAATTTCAAACATGATAAATGACTGCAGGAATCTGATAAGAACTCTGATGTTTTGCTAGAGCAGTGTGCTAAGATTAGTGACAATAAACTGAAAATGCAAGTCATTCACTAGGGTCCTGGAAACTGAGGACCTACAAAACATATTAATCTTGCTGCTCGTGTTTGGAAAAATAAACAGATATTGAATTGCTTAATTTAGACCAAACCATTTTAGGACCCAAATGATTAAATTTACACTTCAGCTGAAAACAGTGAGGTTTTTTTCTTGATTCAGGTCTACAAAAAGGGAAATGCATCTTCAGTGTTTTGCTCATGATACACAAAATCTGAAACAGTTTTATTAAAAGGAAGTCTCCTGTAAAGACAGGGGCTGGAAGGTATAAATCAAGAGATCCTGGAGGTCATTCCTGAGCATATGGGCAAGATCCAAAGCAAGGAGAAATGGTAATTACATGCTTTCTGTACAGATAGCTCCAATTGCAAGCCCTTCAGATTTTTAGAGATCCTATAAAGACAAGGTTTTGGAAACCTTTATGAGAGAACAGTACAGATACTGCCTGACTCTCTGAACCTCAGAGAGCTGACAGGAGAATTAAAGTGACAAGTACTACCCTAACTTTTCAAGAGTGACTAATTTTTGAGTTCCCATGTGTTTATACCTCTAAACCCACAACTTTTTATACAGATGATCTTGTGGGTTTAAATACTTGTCAGCGTACTCTGTGCACAATTAGGTTTAGGAGCACAGGGGAGGGAGATTCTCTAAGAGAAAACAAAGTGACAGAGTACTTAAAAAGGAAAAACAACAACTGTGAGCTCTGAACAAAGTAGGTCATCATGTTTTTTATATGCGAGCAGTATTCCCATCACCATTCAGAGTAAAGTATTTTATATATTTTATACAATGGTGTGACTTCCCCCTTATCATACATGTATTATTCAGGAGCTGTGTGAAAGCAGGCAGGCATAAAGCATTAGTATGAAATTTGGCACACATGCTTCTGCTATCTCTTAGGCTTTGTTTCAAACATACACAGTGGTGTAGTCTCCTCATCCTCTGTGTATTGCCATACATGGAATACACACACTAAAACCCTGGGGAGTAGGACTTCAGAGATATTCTAATTGTTTCCATATAAAGCAGGGCATGACTGCAATCTGAGAGGATATTCAACTAAAAGCTTGCAAATATTTGGAAGCTTCCTGTCACACAGGGAAATGTTTGATTATAAGCAAAGATGGAGTTATGAAGTTTGTAGGCAGGTAGCCAAGATTTCAAACGCTATTTCTGGTCACCTAGTCCTCTGAAATTAGCTTGATATAATAATTTCTATTTCCCCTATTCATTGCCAATTCTGTGTACAGTTGGCACAGTAAATATATAGTTAAAGCCCAGAGGTTTCAGGAACGTAACAAAAGGAATCAGTTCCAGCACTAGCTAAGAGCTATTTTGTAGGCTCTGCCAAGATGACACTGAGAGGTTATATCAGGTTTTAAGAGAATTAAAGGCTAGGTAACATTAACAGGGATTTCTCTGTGGCTTCTTTCAATGTGCCCCATTCCCAGGAACTAGAAAAAGCAGACTGTAACCAGGTTAAGTCCCTCAAGCTATTGAGGATGCCCCTAAGAGATGATATTAAAAACCCCACAATTTATAAGGACAGGAAAATAAATATCCAAAGAGGTACCAGTGTCTCCTCAAAGAAAATTTCTGTCTATGTCCTTGGCATATTGAAAAATTTTCTGAGGGTTATTTAATTCCCATTGTGAATGAAGAATCCATAGGAGGTAGTTTGGCCACTGAAACCCAACAGTTACAAACCAGCCCAGTTAAGCCTAAGCACCTTCTGACACTGAACCCTGGAAACCAGGAATTTTGCATGATGAGCTTTGCTACAAGCCTCATAGGCTCAGATGGTTTTATCTTAGGAGATGCACTATTGTCTTGCATTACAAGGGCTAGCTCAACAAGCTGCATGAAGTACACACAAAATCACTCAGATATATAGGAGATTTAAAAAATCCAGAATTTGTTGATATTTTGAAATTTAGAAGCTCAAAAATCACCTTTCTTGGTCTGTAAAACCTGCATGTTTGGCACACCCACTCAGACCTACACTTTTAGCATTGATTTCGGAAATACCCACAGAGCATGGGATTTTCCTAAGTGCTACTCTGTGGTTAACAGCCACAGCTCAAAATAAGGTTTAGTCTTGTACTCATAATATTTTCAGCCTGGTGTCTTTTCTTCAACTTCTTGTTGCAGCCCTGACTCCATTTCCATCAAAAATGGAACCACACCAGACTTGTGCGTGCTCTCTAGCGAGCGTTACACTTGAGCAGAGCATGGAGTGGCTTCACAGGTTTAAATTGATGAAAGCCCAGCGTAACTTCATGACCAGTTTTTGGAAAGGGTTCATTGTCTGTGTCTCGTGGTCCCTTTTGTGATGTCCTAAGGATGGAAAGCATTCAGTTGGTTGAGGACCCACAATTTCAGTTGTTTCTCTTGCTTTTCCTGGAATGCATGACTCAGAGCTGAACAATGTTCAGTCAAAAACTTTTCATTTTTTTGGCTTCCAACCTGATAATAAATTCATTAGGCATTACTTGTTTCTAATACTAAGCAGATGAAAATACAGATAGGCATGAAAACAAGGGGATAGGCATGCATTTCTCAGATTTGCAAATGATAACAGAGGTTTGCACAAAATGAATGTGACCAATATTCTTCTGAATATTTAGAACGGATAACTGTGTTATCAGTCAGGGCTCTTCATGTTAACCCCTGTGTTCCTTTCCCAGAGATAAAGAATTCAGTTGAGACTGAATAGTTGCAGCAGCTCCATCTTTGGTGGCTAATTCATAGATGAACAGTCTCTTTCAGCAGGAAACTGTATACCAAACCTTGAATAACTCTGTGGGTTGAGTGTTTTAGCACAGAGAAGCACTAAAGCTTTCAAACAGAATGTGACCGTGCTTGTCCAGGGTAATTTAAATGAGGCAGGAAATGACCTCTAACCTAGAGCTGAGTTCTCATAAGTGGTCTTTTATAGGGATTATGAGCATTTTCCCTTTACTCCCTTGTGTATATAAATTGTTTTGTAGCATGAGAAATATCGATGTAGCCAAGGAAGCAAAATTGTTCCTGCGCCACTTCTTAATGCTGTCCCTTGAGCTTGGCCTGAGTGTAGTAATGGTACAGTGGCCTCATTTCTTCAGACAGGCATTGCTCACCCAAGATGACTCCTTACCTGAGGACTCCTTACCTGCTCTATCCGCCTGAGCAGCTCCTTCTTTTGGCGGTCCCATTCTCGCCGGTCTCTATCAAGCCTGTCCAAGAGCTCCACCTTTTCCCGGTTCCAGTTCTTCTCACTGTGCTGGATTTGCCAGCGGAGGTCCATCACGACACTGTGACTGTCAGCCAGAAGCTTCTTGTGCTCCTCTCTTTCCCTTTTAAAAGCTCCCTTTGCATCCAAAGCGAGACCTGCTTCTCCGGAGGTGTTCTCACTCTCCCCTTCCAGCTGGCAATAAAGTCAAATGTTACTAGGATGCTAAACTTTCTGCAGTAAAAGCCTGTGTCTGACAATGGATTTGAGTTAAAGACCTAACTTCACCATGGTAATGGCAGGATTATAGCAATTCTTAGATCTTAGGATCTCTATAAATGATCAAATATGTTCAGTGTGAAAAAAGTTTTAAAATCAAGACAGTGAAAACTCCAGGGGATAATTTCTCAAGCTCTACCAATTCATGCTATTAAGGCACCAGTTATGATCTTTCTGATGGGATTATAGGTGCAGCAATGAAGGAAACATGGAGATAAACTCCAACCTCATCATTATCTCTGAGACAATTGCCAGGACAATGTCCTCAGCTACTGCTCTGCTTTTGTGCTCTCACTCAGTGCACCTGAAACCTGGGGAGAGTGAATTCATCTTCTGAAGAGACTTTTCCCACAACAACCCTCAGCAGTGTGACCCTCCCTCAAGAGAAGGTGTTAGCAGCAGCAGCAGATGTACCAAGATCATCCCCCCACCTCTGAGGTTCTGGAGTCTGAACTGATTTCAAGGGCAGTTATCTGATGCCACCTTCCCTCCCTTCTTCAATTGCATCATCAAGGGTCAGCTCAATCAGATCAGAAGAGCTGGCCCAAGGTAATGGATTCATAGGAAAACATAGGCTTGATGGAGTGTCAGAAGTCTCTAGTCCAACCTTCTGCTTCCACCATGGTACACTCTGAGATCAGAATGGGTTGTGCAGGAGTTTGTTCAGATGGATCCTGAAAAACCTCCAAGTGCAGAGATTGCACAACCTCTCTGGTCTAGCTGGGCCAGTGCTGGACCGTTGTCAGAGGGAAAAAGCGTCAATTGTTTTGTGTAAATTCAAGCAAGTGAAGAATTTGTCCTTGGAACCTGACCTTCTGTTGACAGCTCAGTAGATGTGTGAGTGACTCAGAATGGGATACATCTCCATCCCCTAGCTCTGCAGGTGAAATGGAGTGAAAAGCAGCGAAAACTCATTTCCGCCTCTGGAGCTAATGTTGTCCTCAAAAATGAGAGGCAGCAGGTCAGCTGGGAAACATGTTCCTCTAGCAAGAGAGAAGGACAACATATTCACATTGCCCTATGTGGAAAATAAGGCCGAAACTTTCTGAGCAAAGAGAAGTTCAGACTGGATTCAGGAGTGATGCTTACTAGTGTCTGGAACAGCCTCTCCAAACAATTGACTGAGAGATTATTGCTTGAGTTACTTAAATTGTACTGAGCTGCAGAGAACATCCTGTTACAGCCACTTGCAGTGACAAAGAAACCTTAAAACACCTGCGTCTTCTACCTCTAATTTCCAGAGTCCAGTTGTTTTCTTTCAAATGACGAAACAACCAACCAAAAAAATCAATTCTCAGAGCAGCATCATATTTTAACAAAGTTGACATGCCATCATCTTTATCACACCTGTGCACCACATATTATATTATATTCTATTCCCCCCAGGCATCCTGAAGCTGGACTATTGATCAGAGCCCTAGTAAGGGACTCCCATATCCTTTAATGGGTCCCATGTTCTTAATGCAAGTTCTCAAAGCATACACAGGGTTTGGCCCCTAACATTAACTCCCACCTTCTTCCAAACTTTTCTCAGTTTACAGGTTCCAGAACACCAGGATTTTCCACTTGATGAGCTGGAGGCTGAAAATTATAGCGATTCTTTATTGACTCAGCACTATCACAATTTCATATTTGGGAGAAATCTCATTATTTCCTATTTTAAAAACAATCCCTATGGATCCTTCTGCCAAATAAGATGTACATGCATTTCTGACAGACAAGATTTTATTTTTAATGATCTTGCAGTGTTAAAGCTCCAAGGCAGAAGGCAACAGTATATTGTCATCTCTGATACGCAGTGGTTTTATATCAGAAAAGTTTTCTTTCCCTTTTCTTTCTTTCTTTCTTTCTTTCTTTCTTTCTTTCTTTCTTTCTTTCTTTCTTTCTTTCTTTCTTTCTTTCTTTCTTT